>NC_092793.1:8958286-9331987 GCF_918797505.1 Bemisia tabaci
ACGCCACTGATATTAATAATCAGTGACGTGGCGTGCTTTGCGATATATCGCTGTTCTGCCATTTAAACCTATGGTAAAGAATCGATTACCAAGGTGCTCGTTGCGAACACCCTGATTATCGATCCTCCTTTTCCATAGGTTTAAATGACATAACAATCGATACATCGCAAAGCACGCCACGCCACTGATATTAATAATCAGTGACGTGGCGTGCTTTGCGATATATCGCTGTTCTGCCATTTAAACCTATGGTAAAGAATCGATTACCAAGGTGTTCGCTGCGAACACCCTGATTATCGACCCTTTTCCATAGGTTTAAATGACATAACAATCGATATATCGCAAAGTACGCCACGCCACTGATAATAACTTAGGCCCCAGAATATAGTTCCGCTGATCCCGGATCCGATTGGGATCCGGGTATTTTCGCCGCTACTTGCATCTCACGGCCAGGGAGTGCAACGCAACCCGCCACTCGTCAGGCCCGGCGAGGAGATCATCCGCAGACCCTCCCAGACCGGCCCAACCACCCTTGTGTGGATCTGGACCTGACCAAAAAAAACATGCCACAAGCACACGGGTTACCCAAGGCTCCCGTGACACGAACATATGACGGTCTTTCCGCTCAGATGGAGGTCATCAAAGTCCGTCAACGAGCATTGATGGCCCCCACCTGAATGGAAATTCGACCGTGATGTGTACGCGTCACGAGAGCCTTTGCGTCAAAGGAGCGTCCACAAGGTTCATCCGATCGTCGAATGGACGGTACGTCGAACAGCCCCCCGATCGCTCCAAGATCAGAGCAACTGGCGGATTGCGCGACGGACCGGCTATCCAACAGTCAGATAAACCGTGTGGACGCACCTTCGTCAGTTCCTACGCTCCCTCTACACACAAACGCACCACAAATCGACCATTCACACAATCACACGCACACAAACCATTCACAAAATCACATGCACCCTCCATACACATACACACCACTCACCCTTCCTCACAAATGCACGCGAACACAACACAACATGAGAACATGGTCGTCGCCCGATTCCCTCCGAAGGTTCTCTCTCGGATCCGATCCTCTCCTAGTGGATTAATTGCAAGTGTAAAAGAGAAATGGCAACGTCGCAGCAATGAAAACAGTCAAAACCTAAGAAAAATATAAACGCACCAAGGTGTTGAGTTGTGCAGCAGTATTTCGTAATTATTGTTGATGGATGGGACTTAAATCTGATTTTTCTTAAAAAAAGTTGATTCGGCGGGCGTGAAGGGCCTAACCACAGTCTGTCATTGATTCAAAACGGGGGTAAAAGGACTGCATCATTGTGACACGCTGTGGGCTAGTTTGATTATCGAAAACCCCGTTCAGTGCATTTTTCCGCTGTTTCAAATCAATGTCAGGCTGGTCAGGTCCTTTACGCCCGCCAAATCAACCTTTTTTCCTTTCTCTCTCTTTAACTCTCTTTTTACACTCTCGGTTTCTCTCTGTATCTCTCTGTATCTCACTGTATCTCTGCATCTCACTGCATCTCACTGTATCTCACTGTATCTCACTGCATCTCACTGTATCTCACTGCATCTCACTGCATCTCTCTGCATCTCTCTGTTTCTCTCCGTTTTTCTCTTTTTTTAAAGGAAAAATCAGATTTAAGTATCATCTATCAACAATAATTTTGAAAAACTGTTGAACAAGTCAACATCTTGAGGACTTCATTTTTTTCTTGTATTTTAAACTGTTTTCATCGCTGCAATGTTGCCATTTGTCTGATACACTTACAATTTAATCCACTGGGAGGGAGTCAGATCCGAGAGGGAATCTTCGGCTGGGAGAAAACAAGAGCGGCAATATGAATGGCGGTCTGAGTAGCGCCCCCTACTTCTGCGAGTCGTCTCTGATTGGCTGATCCGTCTGGTGCCCTCTTTCTGGGGCCCTAATGAAAAATAACACGGGATTTATTTATCATCAAAAATATCTCGAAAACGTGGAAAAATTAATGCGTCGGAGATTTCAGAAACCGATTCTTCAGATTTTTTTGAAGAGATTGATGGGTTATGCATGAGACTTTTCTCTCAAGCACACCGAACACTTGGACCTGGAATTTGGTTTCTTCACGACAACAAGTGTCAAAATTTCAAGTTGAAAAAACGAAATTCCAGGTCAAATTGTTCGGTGTGACTGAGAAAAAAGTGTCACGTATTACCCACCCATCAATCCCTTCAGAAAAATCTTGAGAATTGATTTTTAAAATCTCCGTCGCAAAAATATTACCTTGTTTTCGAGATATCTACGATGAAAAATGAACCCCGGGTTATTTTCCACAAGAGCCGTAGGAAGTGAGCACCAGGCGGTCAGCCAATCAGAGGAGACTCTCAAAAGTAGGGGGTGCCACTCAGCCCGAAATTCATATTGCGGCTCTTGTATTCTCTTTGAAATTGGGAGAACATCCACTTACAAGTTTAAGTCAACAAAAGAGACATGAATAAAACATAAAAAACTTTGGCATTTTGAACACAACTAAATAATGAACATTTTTGTAATATCAAATGGGGTATGCAGCAAACTACAAAAAATGACAAATTTAAGATGACCAGGCACGGATGCTTGAGGGAATCCAGTACCATTCGAATCAATGCCCGTAATATGGTCGAAAGATTCGAATGGTACTGGATTCCCCTAAGCCAAGTGACTGGTCCTCTCTTGATAGTTTAAGGTGATTCGTCAAACTCAAGTGACGTGGTCGACCTAGCATGCGATAAATCGCATCGATTGGGTCAAAAATCTCAGCAGATTTTGAATTTTCAGCAAAAAAAGGACGATAGCCCCTGCGCATGAGCCTAAAGAATCATTTTAAACCCCAAAATTGGCACAATTCAGAGAAATAAAATCAGAATAGTGTCAGGAAAAAAACCTCGCATTTGATTCAGCTATCGATTTCTGTATCAAATGTGAGATTTTTTCCCGTGCACAATTCTGCTTTCATTTCTCTGAATTTTGCCAAATTTTGGGTTTAGAATGATACTTTAGGCTAATGCGCTGGGGCTATCGTCCCTTTATAGCTAAAAATTCAAAATCTGCAGAGCTTTTTGACCGAATCAATGCGATATATCGCAGACCAGTTCGACCACGTGACTTGAGCTCGACGAATCACCTTGCGAAAATGAGGGAGGGAAAAAAGAGGAAGACAGGAAGGAATAGCGTGGATAAATGACACTGAACTGTGAGGAGCTTGAGAGTTAAAGGTCATGCAAAAGAATAGAATCGGAAAAGGATAAGGTTAAACGGTGAATGCAATGAGAGAAAAAGTTAATTGATAAGAGAAGGGCTACAGGGAGGAATCAGGTGCTGATTAGAGGAAGGTGAAAATAATGAGGCAAACGCTTGACATGCATTAGAGGAAAAGTTGAGGCCGCAAATTACAAGTGCGGGACAGAAGATCGGCCAACAGTGCCTTGAGGAATTTGGATTTTTTACACCTCTTTCACGTCTGAGACCCGAGTGAGGGAAGTGGTTCCAGTGAAATGCTAATTTTTTTTCTTCGTTTCGGCCTTATTTTTTCGGCTTCAATAGGTAATTGTTTTAAAATTCGGGCTGAAGTACAGTCTGGGGACTACTGACCATATTTTAGACTTCAGTACTGGATACCTGCGAATTTTTGAACGTCACTAAAGGCCTACTACCTACTCGTTGAAAATAATTGGGACGAACCAGATCGGCACCGACAGTCTGGTCTGGTGAACGAAAATGTTCAAAACAGAGTAACGTACAAAAATTTTGGAGAACATTTGTTTTTAAAAGAATGTACGTAACTGTACATCGGGAACTACAAGAAGGAAGAAACGACTGAACCAAAATGTTCGCAAATGTTCAAAGAAGAAAGAGGCATCATTTGAAAAATCAGCTATTTGACATCCTTCCTTCTATCAGGGCATTCACCATGGCGAGTACTAACAAAACGAAAATCCTCATTAAACAGTTCTTCTTTTTCTAACGGATGGACTTGAAGCAACCTACCATCATTGAGGGGGGGGGGGGGGGTGTTGATCGTCAGAATAACGCGCCGGTCATGACAATCCATCAGAAGGGGAGGGGGGAGGGGGAACGCTCCTAGTGTTCTTCTCCAAGTTTCCGAGATAGTCACAGGAGACGGGAGGAAGAGAGAGAAAGCGAGAGTTTGACTGAAGAAGCCGCAATCGAACAGAACACCTGCGATGAAGAAAACTTAAGTGATAATGCCGAAAATCAGAATCCACGGACTGAAATCGTTCCGTCCGGCTTCAGAATTCTGAGAAAAAGGGTTCTCTGCCCGAAAACCCAGACAGGAGACACAAGCTGTGAGGGCCCGCATCCGGTCCCAAGGCGTCAGTTTTCGTCGCCGATTTCTTATCTTGCCCGTTTCACTTCACTCGTTCATTTCAGGCAAGCTACAGGGAGAAGGGGGGAGGGGAGGCCCTGCGTGTTGGAGTCGGGCGGGAGAAAATCGCCCGGCAAGCACAAGATAAGCTAGAGGAAAAAAAGGCGGGAGAACTCGCCGCTCCTCTGGCGCATGGCGTAAGGACGATCCGAGATTTCTGCGTGAACCCCGGAGAGTATGGATTTTCATGTAAAATAGGGCTTACGTGGAAATCCATATACACTTTTTGGTCAGAAGACCGACGAATTGGACTTCATTTTGCAATTAGGAAATACAATTTCTGGCTCATCTGTAAAAACACGTATGTGCATAGGGAAACTAATGGCACATACGTTGTTCTAAGACGGAGCCAGAAATGATAGTTCCGAGTTGCAAAATGTACTTCAATTGAAAGAAAGAAAAACAATGCTCGGCCTTACAAAAACCTGAAATACTTAGCGCCCCTGGTGCAATAGGACGGAAAAATCGAAACAACACTGATGCTGGCTTTGTAACTTGGCAAGAGAGGTTGAAAGGTCTTCCAACTTTCGAAAATACTAAATTGGGATCATTTGGAGGCTACTTTTTGAGTACAAGATTTTGTTTCAATTTTCAACTAACGACATGGAAACATTTCACAGAACTATTCACACACTGAGCAGCATTTTTCAATTACTAAAAGTGTAGGGAGACTTTTCGGTTTCAATAAAATTGCTCAAATTTTACACGAGATTTTCTTATCTTGGTAAAGTAATCCTTTGCAACTGCGAAAAGGAAAGTGGGGGGGGGGGGGGGGGGCAAGCAAGGGCTTGTACGATTGGGTTGAAGTGATAAGTTCCAGTTAGACACTTCAAAATGCAAAAAAGAAATATGAGGAATAAAAGGAAAGCTCGAGATGACGGAAACAAAAAATTCCAATTCAACGACTCAACCTTCCACGATAGATTTTTAGCTCACATTGATCATACGTGGAGCCCTCCAGTAATTTAGACACTTCAAAATGCAAAAAAAGAAATATGAGGAATAAAAGGAAAGCTCGAGATGACGGAAACAAATATTAGAATTCAACGACTCAACCTTCCATGATAGATTTTTAGCTCACATTGATCATACGTGGAGCCCTCTAGTAATTTGGACACTTCAAAATGCAAAAAGGAAATCTGAGGAATAAAAGGAAAGCTCGAGATGACGGAAACAAAAAATTCCAATTCAACGACTCAACCTTCCACGATAGATTTTTAGCTCACATTGATCATACGTGGAGCCCTCCAGTAATTTAGACACTTCAAAATGCAAAAAAGAAATATGAGGAATAAAAGGAGAGGCTGCAATAACATAAAAAACCGGGACGTTTCGAAATAATAACAATTTCATTTCCTACTGGGAAAAAAAAACCAAAAAGGAGTCGTCGATTTCTCTCCAATCAACATATTTCCTACACTTTTCAAAGCAGACAAAACTTGCCCGAAATCATCATCTGAAGGTACAAATGTAAGACACAATGTAAATGAAAAATTCATATTATTTTCATCGAACAACCTAGGAATTCTCAGATGAGGGAAAGGTAGCGTGGTGAATCTATATTGGTAACCTGAAATAAGAGGGTACAAAAATGTTCATGGAAGGGCTTGGAGGACAAGGCTCATTCAGTACAGTTTTTGAAAAAATTGAGATTATCAACTCATCTAAATCTAATTTGAGAGTAGGTATATTCTTAGAAAATTCACAACTAAAATCCAACTTTGAAGCATCAAAAGTGAGTTTGAACTTCCTTTCCGCCATTAGGCCCCACGAAATTTTGAAACTATGAACACATATTTCTTGGAATAGAAAAAATTCAAAAAATTTCGGTGCGCCTTGTCCTCCAAGCCTCTCCATTTAAAAACTTGGAAAAATTTCCTTTCAGTGGGTTGTGAGTATGAAAGAAGAGGAATGGCTGAGGAGAGAAAGAAACAGGAAAATCACAAGGGTAGAGCACATGATAAGTAATACATATTTACACCTTAGTTGGGCAGAATTTAAATCAGAAGTAAGTAAATTATCTCAAACCTCGATCACAGACCAAACCGTGATAAACAGAAGCAGTAGTAGCCAAAATTTCCCATCGAGAGAGCCCATCACAAGATTCAGTTCTGCGTGAAGTTGAAAAGCTTCGCTTTGAGAAACCGACGCGAAATGTCCACATCTCCAAACGAAATCACACCACGACAAACCGAATTTCCGCACGATTTAATTGCACGACGAAATACGAAACGATGCGATCAAAATGAAAAACATGACGAGACGGAAGGCGAATCGCGCGATGCAGTTCCGAACTTCCGAACGCGTGTACCAACGAAAACCTCGAGACATGGTGAATGAATTCAAGAAACAGAAGCGTTAAACACGGCACAGATTATCGACACACTTCATAAAGAAACACACGAGACTTAATTACCGACAAATGAGAAGAAAACTCAAAGAAAACTCTAATAACTTTGAAGGGTTATTGAGGAGCCAAGGCGGCCGACGCGTGCGCGACTCGAGACTTGCACCGAATGCGACTCTGCGACTCAAGTGAGCGACGCAGGCCGAATCTTCTCAAGGACAGACTCGCTCTCAGCCTCGAGCGTCGTAACAGTGATCAGTTTCGCAGAGGGTTGCTTTTCCCGCCACCAGAAGGGCTCGCGAGCCAGCCTCCGGCCGGCTTCCGAATTTTGACGATTTGCTCGCACCTTATCTGTTCTGTGATCACACCATAAACAATGATGCCAGATTTTACGAATAATCTTGTGGGGTCTCTCTCGAAGTAAATGACTTGTGCACTTTATACAAACACAAATCCTCTATTATATTATAATTTATTTCCTGCCGTTCAAGTCTTCCTTTTAAGTTACTCCTGTTAACTAATCCAAATCAAAATGTACTTACCTCCCTTCTCTTGCTCAATAGATGTCACACTATTTTTTCACACTTACATCTCATTCAGAATAATTGAATTAGATCTAAGACGTGTACACAAATTGTTATCGTTGCTGGAGGTTTCTTCAAAAATAAATTAATTTATGATAAAGTACCGACCTGCGGCACTTTTTTCTGCTGAGAGAGGAAACCTAAGTACGTCTCCTCGATACATAAATTAGTCGGGTGCGTCATGAGAATTTTTTCATTATTCTGTTTGAAATGTTTAGATAATTTAGATCTGATTGCGAAGAAAATTCTCTGAAAAACGGGAGGAGAAATATTCACAGATTTCCTCGAAAATTCGTATTTAATCAAGGGAAATTTAATAACGTCGAAAGCCTCTTACGGCTTTCCTCTATTTCGCATGGCAGCATTCTGGTAAATCCTGATTCCAATCTTGAATCGGTATACGGTCAAATTCAGCCTCCTCATAAATTTTCAACGAGTCCAAAGGATAATAATGTTCGACTACAGGCTGACTTTAATCATAGGAGCATCTCAAAACTCTGAAAGTAAGGCACACATATTCCGAGTTGTTCGGGGGAGTGTCGGCCTATTTTGAGGTTCTAGGGATGATAATTATTTTTCTGATCCCCTCCCCCGGAAAATTTTGAAAATCCATATTATGTGTGGTGTAATTTTAAGCAATTTCCTCAACTATGAACACTGAATTCGTTGTAACGATAAAAGAGCATTCTTCCAATTTTCCAGTAATCATTAATATTATTAACTTTTTTTAATATTTTGAATTCTTCAGTAATGAAAACACTAAAAATGTGAGGATTCGCAGGAATCACACGAATGAAGGAAGTATTGTTACATTAATGTCAAAATACCTAAGTTTTACAATTCTGGTAAAAAAGGGAAGGAGCACTCCCCCTCAACGCAAATATTGCATGAAACACTATCTTCTTTTCAGACTCAAAAAATTTCTTTAAAGCGTGGAAACTTGTACTAGCGTCGTCGGCTGGACCGAAGCGTTGAAATTACTCTTAAAAAGCACATAGAAGCGCTCCCGCCCCGATGAGACCCTGGGAGCGTAGACCCTTGGCTGGTTAAAGGGGCGTAATGTGATATTTCCTGATGGGGCATCCCCTTCGTGGAGAGGGGTTCAGAAAATTTTGGCAAAGCAGCACAAGTTTACGCTATTTTCAGGTTCAAAGTTTATTAATCGTACAGAGTAAAAATTGTAAAATTGAACGTATTGAAGTGACCGACAGACTTCTGAAATTAAAGAAAACAAAAAAAATTAAAGCCACTGGACGCATCCAAGCACCATTATTTCCACAAGAACCGTGTCAGTGCTGCGGTTTACACGAGCTTAAGACGTGGGTCTAAAAATCCATCCTAAAAAAAGAATCAGGCAAGAACCTGAAAAAAGAAGAAAGAACGAGTATCAACACAGCCGACGACAAGAAAGACGTATTCGGGCCTCTTTTTTAACTTTTCTCCCGAATCTGAGCGACACCTCATTGGCAGCATATAGCAGAGCATTGAGAACTCACGCTTCGCGTCATCGCGCCTTCAATTTTTCAGATGCAGCACGGACGTCCATCAAGTACGAATAGTTGTATCTCTGCGCCGTCGTTAACGCGCATCCTTTCCCTCGCTCTATTTCCATATTGTGTTTGTTTCCGTTTGTCTTATTTGTAATGTTGCTTTCAACTAGAGCAGAGCATTGCGACTTCACGACTCACGCCATCGCGTCTTACATTTTTCATATGCAATGTGGACATCCATCTTGCGAGAATAGTTGTATCGCGTTTACACTTTAGAGTCTCTTACTTTTGAATTTCGAAATAAATTAAGGTTAAGTTTGCCCGAGATATGCCATGATATGTCCAAATCAATAGTCATTTTGAAAAGGAAGAAATATGTTTAAAGGTCTCTCATGAGGTCTATAAAGTGTGCGTATGTCTAAAAATCGAACCGGCTATCGTTTCTACGGGAGTTACACATAGAGAATGAAGAAGGGGGATGATAAAGCGCCTGTATGTCAACAAAAAGGTGACAATTTCACAGAAAAGTGTTTACGCTTCAGAGAGTAGTTCTTGGACCTCTGTTCACCACTATGCGTAAAAGCATCTCTCTTTACTCCTAACTCTCTCTTTTTCCGTTCATTTAAGAAATTTTCCGCATATATTCTCGGTCGTAATTTTTTTTCTCTTCTTATTTTGCTATCTGTCAGAGGGGCGCGTTTTTGGCGCGCCAAGGGGGCGTATCTGCCAATGGCAGATTGGCCTTATGGCCAGTCCGAGCCTGGATGTGACTCCTCGTTAATTTGTCATAAGGAGCTGAAACTAAGCGTGTGGAGGTATTTTTAGCGTACTGTTCAATCTTTGTGTTTTCAAGGAAATACATTATACGTCTTCGGGAAGAGACGTTACGAGCGTTCCGAATTATAAAATTGCGATAACTATTTTGGAAGATGATATTATAAAATTGCGATAACTATTTTGGAAGATGATATTTAGGGAAAAAGATTATGGCACGTAAGGGAGCACGAAAAATTTTCCAGGAACGCGTCATTTTAACGAAACAGAGCTTTGACAAAGTTACAGATTTTCGAAGCTCCTTGCTGGGCAGGCAATTTTCACTGCAAGGACTATAAAAAAAAAAAAAACATGCTTATAACTAAGTGCTAGTGCATAGCTCACTTATGAAGCGTTTTTGGGCATATGTGTATCGGTAAAAGAGTCATATCTCGAGCCGAAAAATCGATCCTGAAAGTTACGAAAAAAATAAAATAAAATCACGAATTTTCATTAGTATATGGAGACCTTAGTTTAGTAAGTATTCTTTTGGATTGAAATTTGACAGTTTACAGCTTTTGCTATTACCTGTCATTTTTTTCATCTCTTTTTAGTTTGTATCACTATTAAGTGTTTTAGCATTGTAAAATAAATGTTCGTTTTCAATTTTGCTCGGCATCTGCTCTTAATGTATATTCTTCCTAACTGATTGGCTGCTACTGTTGAACAGTCGAAGTGATCTTAGTGGCTATGATATCCTCCAGTGATGAGAGACAACTGCCGTATGTTGCAAGTGCAGTTAGCTCCTCGGGTTTGTGACAACGCAATTTGAAATTAATCATAAGTCGAGTAAATGCTGAACTTCCAAGGAGTGTATCAGGCGTCTAAGATGTACTTAGACTAAACAAAACAAACCTGACAAGTAAGTGCAGGAGTTCCCCTTTGCTGAAGCGCACCAGAAACGAAAATCCGCCGTGGAGTATGACAGACCAGATAAATACTCGCACCTTAACTAAACAAAACATCAGGCTCCAAAACGCTTCAACAAACGAGATGGGACATAAAAAGGACCTAGGACTAGGCATTTTACGCTTCATCCGCGAACTTGGATTTTCGAATTTTGAAAATTTGAGTTGAAATTAGGAGTTTCCTTAAAAAATTCCGACTAGTATAAGTGTCACAAAAATGGAGCGAACCGGAGCCGCATATTTTAGGATCAGTAGATAGATAGACAGTGCAGCGGTAACTAGTGCGCCTTCAATTACATTTGATACTGTGCAATACTTCTGAGGTCGAATAGTTGCTCAGAGCGCCTTTAAAAGTATCGCTTCGACTTGATGCTAGACAATCGGATTACCGCTGAAATAACACTCTAGCGCTTGCGCGGTTGCAAATTTTCTCATCTCCGACGTTGAGATAAAAAAACACTCCACCTAGTTTTTTTTTTTTTTTTTTTTTTTTTTTTTTTTTTTTTTTATCCAGGACATTCCCCTTCTAACTTTATTCAACAATTTACATAAAACTCCACCTAGTGTTGTTGATTTTTTTTCGATTTTCGGAAAAAATCGATTTTTTGCACACACTGTAAAATGGGGATTTCCCAAGTAGTTAATTTTATGGGTGTTTCACCCCCCCCCCCTCCTCCCATTGGAAATGATTTTTGTGGGTAAGGAAGTAAGGGAAAACGCAAACCGTTCATCATATAATCTTGGTCATGTAAACATGTAAAATGTACATGCCGAACAGAGGAATGATATGCGTATATGCTGTTTGCTCGGAAATGTACTGATGGGTCAACCTTTCGGCACCAATAAAATCATATCTGCCGATATTTTGCAGCTGTCGACATGGGATTCAAGTGGTGCCTTCCTTATTCAGAGTATGAGTTATCTTTATCGCATACGTTGTTTGGTCGGAAAGGACCTCGTCCGTCACCTTCCGGCCAAAGTATCACAAAGCGTCATGCCACGTTTCGAAATGTTCGCCGCCGTTTTATATTTTTTACAGAGAAATTGTTGGTTGAATCTTTTTAAAACTTTCACTGTATTTATTGGCAGCAAAAAGAAAATTCAGTGAAATTTACGGAAAGCTTCGTCGAAGATTTTCTCTGTAAAAAAGTAAAATGAAGGATGGACATTTTGAAGCGTGTGCTACTTTGGCCGAAAGGTGACGATTTGTATGTGGATGGTGTTAGTCCGCAACCACGTATCTCGTTTGCGGCGTTTGAAAATCTACGCTCTTATTTTATTTTTTGAAAGGAGAACAAAGCGGCGCGACATCATTCCTTGAAGTTTCCGCAGAATTTTCTTTGTTCGGGGAGGAATAAATCACGACAGTTTTAGGAATTGCCATTAGGGCCGGATTTACCCACTTGCCGCCCATGGGCCGCCCGTATTTTTCCGCCCCCTTCTCATTTGTTTTGAAACATCAATAGATCGTATTCGACAGTGGTTCGATGTATCGTTTGGTTCAAAACAATAGAACATAACCTTAAACAAAAATTTTATGATTAATTTGGAAAAGCTGAAAATAAGAAAATTCCTAACAATTTCACTTTTCATTGCCAGAGAGTAAAAATTTAATCACATAAGACCCGGTACCTCAGATTTCTAAATTGACTTTTGAGGCTGTGGTTACATATTGAACCAATCGATATCAATATAATCTCACCCGTGTGATCCGTCGATTATACGATCTATAAAAACCATCAAGTGAACAAGCCGGTGGGGGAGGGGTGTATGAGACGCGTTTACTCGTGTTGGGTACATTTTTTGTGAAAGCCCTGTCAACACTAACAAAAATTCAGTCCCGTAAACCCATTCCTGTTTGGACAAGGCCTTCCATGTATAAAAAACGAACGAAAAAATTATGAAAGAACAAACATAGGTAAATGTGGTTAAAAATTTTAACTTCCACCGCCGCGCCGACCGCACTGTGTCGGCGCAGTGTCATTCATGCAGTCTTGTAGGCGCTATGCGTTTCACGCCGACCGCTGCTGACCACACTGTTTGGCGCAACGCGTGAAGTATTCATGCTGTCTTGCAGGCGCTATGCGTTTCCAGCCAACTGCTGCTGACCGCAGCGTGTTTGACGCAATGCGTGAAGTATTCATGCAGTCTTGTAGGCGCTATGCGTTTCATGCTGACCGCCGCGCCGCTCCGTTCCGGGTCAAACTGCGTGTTTGGTTTCTCTCTTAACTCGACTAATTGAAGGTGTTGTCTCATGTATCACCGAGAGACGAAAAAATTAGAAATTGATGAGCTTTCCGGAAAAAATGCACATAGCAAAAAATTGCGTTTGAGAGAGTAGCATTTGAAGTTTTGATCGTTACTCTGTGGCCACTAACAGTGACTTTCGTTCGAAATCGGGAGTCCAAGCTGCGATGAAAGGTAGGTACCATCAGTGGCCAGAAATTAATTACATATGGATACTTAAAATGCATTTTTCTCAAATGCTATTTTTTGCTATGTGCCCTTTTTCCAGAAAGCTCCTCAATTACTATACTGAGGAAATGAGAGATTTTGTCGTCTTTTCTCGTTTGTAATTTATTTTCTGAATCCGATTTTTTCTCTCTTTTTTTGATATCTACATTCAAAAAGATTGCAAAATTTGCCGCCCCCTACATTTTGCCGCCATGGGCCGCGGCCCATGTGGCCACCCCCTTAATCCGGCCCTGATTGCCATTGACCATAAGTGGGTAGGTAGCGGAAGTAGAGGCACCCCAAAAAATCTTCCCCGCCAACTTAAATCTCCCGCGTTAAAGTTAGACTTGATGCTCGTTGAACCGGTTGAACGTGACTTGGTGGACATCGTAAATTGTTTTGTTTATTGTCGCTCGAAATGATGAAATGCTTGTGCGGCTCGCGGAGAGTGAAGTCAGGTGAAGTCAGCCAAAATCGAGTTAGCAATTTAATTTTAATGCCACTAATCATCCTTTACGTTCATTTTGGTCTATTGAATAAAAGCAACTGAAGAAATTCTGAATCTCTAACTATGGGCGATAGTTTGCAAATCACCGTCAGGTGGAGTGGAAAAGATTATGATATCACCATACCTTCCTCGGACTCAGTAGCAAGTTTGAAAGGTACTATCTTCAAACAAACAGGAGTTCGACCTGAGCGACAAAAACTGCTAAATTTGAAGCATCAAGGTAAGGAGTAAATAATCTCTCACTATGAACATCCCATATCACTGTAAGAGCTAAATTGAAAAGAAGCGCATCAACACCTTCTGCTGTATCGGATCCTTGAAGAGAATACTTTGCTCCTGATAACACTTCAAAATTGGAAATAATCCTATCGAAGCTGTACTTTAACACTTCGAAATCATCTTGCTAAGAATCACAATCTTATCTTACTGACTATGAGATAAGCCTGCAAATTTATGACTGACAAATAATCATAGCGGATCCGACCAAATGGTTGTTCAAGTTGCAATTCTGATGTCCAGTCCTTTAATAATCTCTTCCCTGGGCGTCAATCTGTTGTCAGAGTAATCTCAGATCTCATTAATATCCCAGGCAACAATTGAGGGGCTTGGAGGACAAGGCGCATAACTGCAGTTTTTGAAAAAATTTATCATAAATTCAACTAAAACCAGTTTGGAGGTATATTCTCTGAAAAATTAACAACTGAAATCCAACTGTTACGCATCAAACAGTGAGTTTAAACTTCTTTTCGTCCATAAGGCTCCCTGTTATTGAAACTTTAAACACTTATTCCTTGAATTAGCAAAAACTGCACTTATGCTTCTTGTCCTCCAAGCCCCTCCATTCTAGCATAGAGAAAAAAAGGAGGTGTTTGCATTTCGAGCATCTTGGAATTTTTTCGATGACGTAGGTTGGTTCGGCAACTTTTATCATCCATTTTCTTGGAAATGGTGTAGTTTATGGAAAAAATGCATTTTACCTAAAGTGTTCGAAATTATATCATGAGTTGATTTAAAAATCGGACGTTATGGTCTGTTTTTCATACTTCGAATTCTGGATTTTACTGACCAGGTTGTACCGACCTACGTCACAGGGTACACAAGCCTCAAGATGCAAACACCTCCTTTTTTTTCTCCATGCCATTATAGTGCCTTCAACTTCCTTGTATTCTTTCCATAGGCAAAGTCCCTGAAAATGATTGCCTGTTATCTGAACTCAAGTTGAAACCTGGATTTAAAATCATGATGATGGGATCACTGGAGGAAGATATTGCTGATGCTAGTTCAGTGCCTGAGGACTTACCCGAAGTAGTTGATGATTTCGATATTCCAGAAGGCGAAGAAATTGCACTCGAAAACAGAGAAGTCCATCTTGCCAAAATTGAACGAAGAGTCAAAGAACACCAGGTTAGTGCTCCCCTCTACTCCTATTTTCATCTTTGGGGTAAGTATTGCAATCAAATGTATAAATAAACAGTGCAGTAACTCTAAAAACAAGTGTGACTCTATTTTATGTTCTCGAATGAAGATCAATAGATCAATTCACATACTTACCTCATATTGCTCATAGAAACCAATAGCACTACTTATTCCTTCCCTTACTTGATAACATCCCCCCCCCTCCCACCTGAGAAAGCTCCCTGAATTTTTCATTTTTATTTTTAAGGCATGGGGGCACAGTGTGCCTCAAGATGGATACTCAAATTGTTCAATTCAGAGAAGAAACCTGTTTTCAGTCAAAAATTTTGATGTTAAGTGTATCCCAAAGCTGCTGAGACACTCTTTGTTAGGTATGTTCAAGTTGATAATTGGTTTTACATACATATCAAGCCGCTACCTCAGCGCACTAGAGCGCTCTGCGACTCCAAATCGCCATCGGAATCGATCCTCCCACAAATCATCGGGCAGATTACACCGTCCGATCTCCCCCTCCACTCCCTCTCGCCAACCTTTTAATAAATAAATAAATAAATAAGATAATTGGTTTTCATACTATTAATATGTCTTTTATTTTTCTTTCTAATCGTAGATCAATATTTTGAACCCACCAAGAGAAGGGAAGAAGCTGTTAGTGTTGGATATAGATTATACTCTATTTGATCATCGCTCACCTGCTGAAAGTGGAGTGGAGTTGATGCGGCCGTACTTGCATGAATTTCTTACCTCTGCATATAGAGTAAGATCTCCTTTCTCTAGTACATTGTAAGAGCGTCCAGTGCATAGCACAAGAATTATGTTAAAAGTAAGCGTTTCCAAGGTAAATTTTGTTGGAAAGCGCAATTCCAAGCTAAACAAACTTGATGTAACCATCATGACTGGAGACAGAAAGCTGAAAATGTAACATCGTGAAGAATGTTTTTCATTGGCATAATACCTTTGATATCTTATGAAGCTACGACCGATGGTTCATGCCAATTAAAATTTTGTCAATCTGCGAATAAAGGACAAAAACAAGGTTTTAGCCTTGAAAAGTTTGAATAAAAGGTTTTTAAAATTGGAAGGCCAAGAACTTTCTGCGTGCCTAGTAGAGATTCAAACAAATGTTACAATGCCTGACAGGCAAGACAATTTTTCACTTCTTTATTTGTGACTAAGCGCAAAAAAAAAGACCTTAGTTTGTTAACATATAAATTGAGCTAATTGATATCAAGGTGTTGAAAAATTTTCTACGTTTTTTTGTGACAGAGATTCCCAAAAACGTCAAACCTACCCTGATTGATGGCGTTTTGAAGTTCACAATTCAAAAAGCGTAAATTTGAGATTGAGCCATGTAAGATTCTAATCTGCTGTATTTAGGCCATTAAATTACTGGTTTATAATTCAACTTCATGCCTACTATTAGCATGAAAATACGCTAAACCGTCCACTACTTACTCTTAAGGATACCAGAAGTTTTCTGTCAAAATATAGATAGCCGATTTTTCAACCTAACTCCACAAAATTGGGTCTTCTTCAAATTTAGCCTCCATGAACTAAGATCGGATTCTTTCTGACTGTCACGTTTGATGAAATCATAAAGGAGGCACCCTTACTATCTGTGTTTGCTTGGTTTTTAATTATTATTCTCTAATATAATACTTGTAATTGCAGGATTACGACATAGTAATTTGGTCAGCAACCAGTATGAAATGGATTGAGGAGAAAATGAAACTATTAGGAGTTAGTAAACATGTGGACTATAAAATATGTTTCTATTTAGACTGCTCTGCAATGATCACCGTCCATGCTCCAAAATACGGTGTGGTTCAGGTAATTATAAATTGAAATCATTCCATTTACTCTTCAGACTTTAGAACTCAGGTTGTATGGTTAGCACCGATTACTAACTGTTGTGGTATGGTACTTTGTCTATAGTAACTCCTGTATCTATTTCTTTTTTTTGCCTTGACCACACATCTCAGAAGCGGAAAAGTGAAAAAAGTCAAAAGTTGGTATCATTTTGAACTAATATGACATCAAAAGGTTGGATACCAAAGTTTGTGAAATAATTTTCAATCTGTCTTCAAGTATAATTTCAATGATAATATTTCATATTAATTTTGTACCAACAATTAACCCAGCCAGCCCAGCCTCTTCAATTTAATAGTTTAAAGATTTTACCTTCAGAATTAAGTATTACATTTAAAATATTACATTTTTTCCAACACCTACAAGGTGAAGTCCAATTCAGAAAGTTTAACTTTTCATCCGACAAAAGCTGACGAAAATTTGAATGAATAGTTGAAGGCAAAAAAAATTTGATTCAATGAAAAATGTCGTCCAAAAATTTTGCCCCAACTTTTCGTTCAACTTTCCAACCGGCTCTTTCAACTAGATGAAAAGTTGAAAGTGATGTCAGATTCAAGTTTCCGTTCAACATATTATGCAATCGTTGTGTTTTAAGTTTTCATCAGAAAAAAGCAGAAGAAAAGTTTAATGGAAAATTTGACCGTCTGAATTTAGCTTCAGAGTCCCACAGGAAAGAGTTTTGAAGGCGTCAATTCTCCAACTCTAAATTTCCTCTCTAAAAGAGGCATTTTTAACTTCATCAGTATGCAGTTTTTAGAAGTTTCCATGAAGGTACATTCATTATGGACTTCAACAACAGGTCATCCTTGAAATGAATGACGCTCATTCTCTCACTAAAATTTGCCACAGGGCTATCCATTTGGGTAGAAGAATAGCATCGTGCTGAAGGAACATGTTTTGTCTGATGAATATTTTTTCAGTAACTCTCATTTCACAAATTTTTCCATCTGTTGCAGGTGAAACCTCTAGGAGTAATATGGGGCAAATTCCCTGAGTATTACAAACCCTCCAACACCATTATGTTTGATGACATTAATAGAAATTTTCTAATGAACCCCAAAAACGGCTTGAAAATCCGACCATTTCAGAAAGCTCACATTAATAGGCATAAAGATGTTGAATTAATTAAACTAGCTAAGTACCTCCGATTAATTTCTAAACAGGACGATTTAACTAATTTCAATCACAAGCACTGGGAAAAATACCTCTCGAAGCTAAAAGAAAAGAAAAGGAAAAAGAAATTACTTTCAAATTCCTCCGATGATCATGATCCAAGCAATAATGAAGCTGGTGCTAGCGCTGGTGATGCATCTTAACTTATACTTCAATTTTGAGACTGATTATTCCTCGTCTTAGGATCTTTGTTCTTTTTCATTTTATTTAATTTTGTATTTTATAAGGTTTTTTTTGGAGGGGGGGGGGGGGGGGGAGAAAAGTTAGCGAGCATCAATAAGTAACTTTTAGAACTGTTAATTTTTAAATTTGTAGGTTTTACTTTTTCAAACACCATGTTTGTTTCCTTTTAAATTTTAAGATGAGTCTGAAAGACTAAAGTCTTGTTACTACAAACTTCAGAAATTTTATATTTTCAAGTGATAAATAAATGAAAATTATTATAGCTCTTAATTAGTGGGTAGCCTACACTCCAGCCTTATTTTTCATTTGTTAGCAAAGAAAAAGTCTTCAAATTCATGGTCAAAAATATTTCCTTTGGGTCTGAAGTGTTTCATACGATTTAAATTATTATTTCTACAGAAAATTCTATTTACAGCATTTTCCTGTATTATAATTGTATTCTTTCTTAATTTAATCTGGTATCACTTTAAGGAGGAAAGAAAACGTGAAATTAAAAGTCAATTTATGTAATTTTTATTTCTTTATTTTTACATCTTAAAACAGTATACATTACTGTTATCATATGAGGTCACGCAAAAATGTGCCCCATTTGATGCCAAAAATCTTCCACCAACCAACAGGTTATCCGTCACATGAGTTGAAGATAAATGTGTTATGATCTGTAAAGAAAGAATTGTTTAAATTCTCACTGAAAAATTGTATCCACCTCAAAACATCAGGATACGTGTAGATTGCATGTAGATAAGGCACTTTGACAGAGTCTCTACTCATGCAAAAGAACTATTTTCTAGAGTGATGCACTGGCACATAAGTTCTTAATTTTGGCATTTCCCACTTATTTACCAAACCATTTCTTTTGTAAAAACCAAACATGTTTGTGCTCTTTCAACGTAAGAGCATAACTAAAACTCAAGATGAGTTTATTATCCTCCTTGCTTTTCAGAGCTCATGTGAAAATGGAGTTGCGCTCCTATGTCAAGTCAGCACGGATGTAAAAAAAAGTACACTTCATGTGAAGCTCAGGAATCAATTTTTAAATAAGAAACTGGCGAAAAGAATGTAATTTGTTTTCTCTTCCTAATTTTTTTGCCTTGGGAGCCCTCTACCGGAGTCATTTTCAGTATTAACTCTTCAAATCTGTGAGAGGAGGTTTTAAATTATCTTTCAACTCAACAATAAGTAAAATTTATCCATGACAAATTACATCATATATAAGTATTTGTTTGATGAAATTGAATCTGAGTATCATTGAAAATTTAAAGTTTTTCAAGCTTCAATCCTATTGAAAATCAACATTGTCTCCGTAAGGCAGAGTAAAAGTAGTATAATGACACTGAACAGTATTCTTACATAAAAATCGTTTCTTTTCTCAATGGCCCAGACTTTGGCAAAAGAATCCTCTGATACTGTCAAGATATATTGGAGATTTAATGACACATCCAACCCACTAATCCATTTTGCATGAGCTGCAATCTCAACAAGCAGTGAAAACTGGGTGGAATCTCTGGACGTTTTTTTCAGATCAAAAAGCCGTATGTGTCCACTCCCATATCCTGCCACCAGCCAGTCACTTGTTAACTTTATGTTAATACAGCAAAATCTGGAAAATATTTTAGAGTGCCTTTTCAGTGAAACTTTGTAAGATTAGTCCTTCTGCAGTTACCTATTTACAATAAAGTCCAATTTCTTTGAAAATTTAATCCATCGAATGAACTGGGCGAATGGATGTTTTAATGATCAAACCAAAATAATATCAAGCAAACAAGATGTTTTGCGATAAGATCTGTAAATCTTTCCATGCAGTAAAATTGAAGAGAATAACATTTTATTAAAAACTGTGTCCCAGTCATATTTTACATTTTAATGAAAGGAAACCAACACAGTTTCTTTTTCTTGAGATCCCGGTCTAGGTTGATTATTTTAATTCTGTGCGTTGAAAACCTACCCATAACTTTTTATCTGTGAGAGGCTAATCAATTGTTCGTCCGTGAATTCCCAATAAAATATATCCCCATTGGAATCTGCAGATGCTAAGTACTGATCACAGCAGCTAATATCAGTGATAGCACTCTGATGCACTGCTTTCCTATCGATGAATGTCACCTCAGAAGTTTCATCTATTGCCCCAAACACCCGTAGACACCCTCCACTATTCCCTGTAACATAAAAAAAAAAAAAGGAACACTGGATGATAGCTGCATGTACAAAGCAAAACCGTCTATGGGCAACCAAATATACAACAGTGAACATACACTTTCTTTCAATTTGAAAGTACAAAATTAAATTTAGACTGCCCGGCGCAATTAAGCAGAAAACCCAGCCGATTACTTTATTTCAAAACATTTTTTTATTTTTATTTTCTCCAATAAATATTGAAAAAATACCAACCCCCATAGAATCCAAATTTATCTTAATATTGGATACTGCCCGCGTGGACCCAAAATTAGGTAAGACCTCCTCAGTCCTTAGGGCAAGGAGTCATCCCATTTATTATAGTGGTGTACAGACCAGACATGGTGGCAAAATGACTCGCCATTTCAGATTATAATTCGAGCCATCGATCCTAGCCTCGAGCCTTAGAGGACAGCTCAGACTCCGGTGTTCTATTTTTTGCTGCAAAAGGGAGAATTTTTCTTTGCGATTCTTGGGGGTGTGAAAAAAGAAAATGACCTCAAGACGGAAGCGCTGTTAAAGTGGTGAAATCTCCGGGTCGCAGGAGGAAAAAAAAAACAAAAAAGAACTTTGCAGAGCTATGTACTGAACTTACCAACGCAGATATAATTTGAAAAAATGTTAGCTATTCCGCGAGAAAAAGTTCCCCCTTGGACTGCCGAAGTATCTTTACACGGGTGTGTGAAAATGCAATGGTATGCATCTGCATCAAAAATCTGAAGACCCTGAGTTGAAGTTACCACAAACACAGAATCAAAACCTAATTCACACCACATCACCTGAAATTACACAATTTTTGTGATTTATTGGGTGAATGAGAGCATCATAAATTACAAAAATTCATGGTTTTACGGAGTTTGAAGATGGCACAAACTTTGATGAACATTGACATGCTTTATTCATTGTCTGATGGCCACCTAAAAAGTTCCATCATCTGGCATGTACTTAGATGGCGAAATACAAAAAATTCGTTTCTCAATTGCAACGTTCAAGAACTCTCAAATACGTTTAATCTTTTACAAAGAATACTGATCGCAATACAATTTTGTGTAATTTTTTTATGGCGTTTGAGGAAAATTCACAGAACATTTTAATAGAAACAGTCTATGACTTTGACGATTGGTAAATTTTGAATTGAGTGTATGTACTTCTAGGGAATGAAAAATTACTAGTCATAGATTTAAGGAATTACCTCTAATTTACAATTTTTTAATGTAGCAGAAAAAGCAGTAAATTTAAGATTTATAAAAGAGATCAATGAGGATTCTTATTTAGGAATAAACGAATGCGACATACTCTTTTCTTGCTGCTTAGTTTCCGTTTAGAAAATAGAACGTATGCAGAAATTTACAACGATCGTACTATCGGTACTCCACATTTTTCAACCGTAGCCATCAATATTTATTTGTTTAAAAAAAATCCTTCTCTCAAGAATACCTAGATGTTCTAGACTGACTCCCTTTATATAAAATTTCTAGAAACTTCGCTGAATCAATTTAAAAAAGGATTCAACCGTCAAAATCCTTTGAAACAAAGAAGAGCATTTCCTGCACAAGAAGAGATCTTTGAGATATTCTTCGAGATGTGGACCTCTGATCAAGTGTACGTAGCTGAGTTCTTAGGGTTTTAATAAGAAAAATTTAGTTTTGTTGGAGGTTGTCCATAGCGCCAGGAAGAGCAATAAAGCAACATATCGACGGTGTAAGACTGCAATCACAAAACTCGGTTTGCAACGTCGCAGACTTCCTGTCTTTGTCAAACTTCATTTTTTAAATGGAAAACTACTCAATGGCAATTCATCAAAACTGCCGTGATTTTTCTTCTTTGTGCGAAGAAAACTCTGCATGAACTTCAAGGAATGATGTCAATTTGTTCTCCTTTAAAAAAAATAACATAGAGGCGGAGATTTTCAGACATCGCGAACAAGATATGTGATTGCGGACTTACGCTGTTGATACATAAGTGCTTATATTATTGGGTAAATTAATTCGAACTTGCCTATGCTATCGAAGGGACTTACTCTATTTTGCAATATCCAGCAATCGATATCTTATAGATTATTGACTGCTGCACCCTGCGGTGTACCCTTATCCACGTTGGAATGTCACAAAAATTCTATGAACTTACTTTTATAAATATTTATACACCTCATCTTACTTTTTGAGCAATAATGTTCAAAAAGTAGGTAGCAGAACTGTTTTTTAATAATCCATTGCAAGTGCCAAATTTGATAAAAGCCCTTCTAATATATTTATTTTTTTCTTTACAAAGTGTAGTTACTAATTTTAACTATTTAAGAAACAGCAAAAAAATTCGAAATCAATGAACAGAGAAAGAACAAATATTTTCATGACACCAGGTAAATTGAATCCTTCTAATGAAATGAATAGAATACTTTGACACAAGGCATTATGGGAATATGTACTCCTAAGCGCAGGAACAGAATTGAGAGAATGAATTTAAATATGATGTACCTGTGTCACTGTGATATTGTCTGCTCGAGAAGGTGCTACGGGGACATATTTTGAGTGGCTCAACTCTGACTCATCGGTTGGTATAATATTTATGTATCCTTTGTGGATTACAGCGATACTTTCCGCCACTTTCGGTTTACCCAACTGCTTTACGCTGAGATTGTTGAATCCAGGTGAAGCACTGGCCATTAGAATGAGTGTTTGATTCAATTTATACATTTTTTCCTAAATTGGAACCCACGAAAAAACTGACAAATTATGCAAATCAGCTCACTGACTGATTCAATTTCCAAAGAAGTTACCTACAACTCAATATCACACATTGAAATTAACAAAAAGTTATAATATAGACCTGTTGTTCTAGTTAAAAGCTGATATCCAGATTTAAAACAACTGAATTTAATTCACCCTTAAAACGGAAGGTTATGTTTTGGTGTTTAGATTTCAATGAAGGGTTGTCATGGCAACAAAATAAAATATACACTTCATCAAGAAAATCACAGGAAAATTTAACCAGCCAATTTTAGATTAGGGGCACAAAATATACAAGAAAAAAATCTGTGAAAGGTGCCTGAGGTCTCTTTTAGAGAGAAGGAAGGAAAATCTCCCACGTGTGATGATTTCATGTTAGAGGATTAAACATTGTGACCAAAAATAACATAAGTTTAGAAAAAAATAATAAAATTTATTCCTAGTTTATTTACAATTCATCCTTTGGAAACGCAGTAAAAACAGAAACGTCATTAACATTCAGCCTAACCATTAATTCATTGACTAGATTGGATAAGTTGGTATAATAGTCTGAATCGGAATTAATTTCCTTTGATGCTAAATTAGAATACCATGAGCTCAGATATTTTAGTGTCAGATGCAGTTTTTCATTATCTCTAAATTGTTTATGACATTTGCTTGATAGCACAGCAAAGCACTCAAGTATTTTTTCTATGACATCGTGCTCGAATCGTACGGGCAAGTCAGCGATTGCTGAACTTAGATCGTCTCTCCGCTCGGTGCGATCAGTTGTTACAGAACTCTGCTCCATTAAAATTTGACTCAAGTGGTTACACCATCCATGTCCTATGAGCTTATTTTCTAAATCTACTGAGTTGTACTGTCGTAATCTTTCCTTCTTTTCCTCCAACTCGGCTAATAACTTTTCATCGGTGGAATTAAAGTCTGAGCTATCTGCAATTCCTTCCACGTCTTTAGCGGCAAATTGCTTTTCAGCGATGAGATCGTGTATTAAAGTGATAATTTTTAGCTGCAACAGATTTGAAAAAGATTAAATGAACACCATTAAAGTAACTTGGATTTAAAACTCTGGGATAAACCCTGAGTTTAAATAAGAAAACAGTCGCCTAAGGCACTTAAGGCCTCTATTTTAGAACAAAAAATGAAAGGCTGATGATGCTTTGCTCATGATTAATGAGAGAAGTAGTAAGAACGAATGAGAATAGAGAATATAGAGAAAACATTGGCTTCATTATGACAAATTTAACTCTTAACTAGCTCTTGCAGAGTTTTTTGGCGCACTAAAGATTCTTCAAATTCTGTAAATTCATTCAACTCTTGGATAGCTTTACGTAAACCAGTCATAGGGCCTTTTCAATAAAAGCCAAACTATTAGGCAGAAAATTTTGAGTCATATTTCAATCATTGGGAAGCTAGGATTAGTATAATTTTATGCAATAAACCCTGAAAAGAAACCACTAAAATTGAAATAGCCTTTTGGGTTGCCTTGAGCACATGGAACTTTTTTCTTTTTTTTCACATTTTTGCAGATGTGATTGTAATGCTAAGCTTTGCTCAAACAGGCACGCACAACAGGAAGCAGATGGGTCATATCCATAGAGGGAATAAAAACACCAAAATGGCTCAGTGATTAGTTTGCATATTGCTTTCCAATTATAGTTCTCCTTCTCTATCATTGCTGATGGAGTTAACTAACATGATTTAACATTCACGTTTTTAAACATTGATTTTAAAACACTTCTCACATTGAAAAATAATTTAAAAAGAAGCAATACCTGTAATTTTAGATTTGTTTCTGATTCAGCATGCTCCTCAAATAAAGAAGTTAACACTGCCACGCCGCCCTGTTTGGTCAGTTCCAACTGAGCAGTGGGAAAACGTCGAACCAGACAGGATAATGCGTACAAAGCACTAGAGCGAACCTAAAAGAAAATCAGTAGATAATATTTCAGACATTATTGACTTGTTAAGAGACAAATCTTTTGATTAGTTGATGACTTTTCAAAAGGAATCAAAATATTGATTGCAGGACCGGATATGGATTCAGCCTATACACCCATATTTGAGATGGTTTTAACTCAGGATGATTTAAGCTCTGTGACAGCATCTTATTAGATACACATTCAGCAGATTCTTCACAACAAAAAACACACATAAAAATGAGTGATTAGTAAGGTTCAAAAATAATTTATTATAAGTTCTGGACATTTCAAGGTCTTAGAAAATAAAAGGGGTCAGAAAAAATTGGGAAGAAAGACAGAAATTTAAGAAAGGCTGAGCAAGAGTTTAAACCTACATTATCATAGCATGAAGTGCTGTAGTCATGAGCCCAGGGTTACCTAACTGCCCTGATCTGTGTTGTGCGAGTTCTCAATTTTTATTCCTTCTTAATATTTCTGATTGGGGATGGGATTGTCAGGACTCCGAAATGTTCAAGCCTTTCAAAAAAATGAATTTGGCCTTGGTTACACATTTTATGGGTGTTTTTTTCCTTCTCACATGTTTGTTGGACTGTTGTTTTGTTTTCATGGCACCAGTTCCTAAAAATGTTCTTATGAATGTTGGTTGAATTTAGTCAGTTATTTTTTCCCTTCTGTAGTTAGATAAAAGAATACTGAGGTTATCCACCGCCTCAACACTCCATTCAATGTATAAAGTTGTACTATGGGGGAAGAGGTGACAGAGGCATTAATGTCATGTAGCCAACAACCCAATTTTCATTAAGAATTATTGATGGAGATCTTGTTATTCCTACCTACTGAAAATTTTCTCATTGGCTAAAGTAAAGAGATAAGAGGTGCGGTAACAGTAAAGTATTGGTGGTCTATTCAGAAAATCACCTTGAGATTAACAGCTAACCTTTCATGGCACAATAGAAAGTTATAGAGAAGCCTTGTTCTAGATGTTTTCCCTTACAGGAAGTGGCTGCACTCAGTAAAACTCACGTTGGGTATGTTGAAATGGGTTCAATTTCTGTATATCACTGTGCAATAACGAGAGCAAAAACGCCCCTGAGCTCGGATTTGTAAAACAGTCTGCGGTGCTTAACAATCGAGAGACAATAAATGTTAGAATACCAAACTAAAGTTCTGAAGGCGTTTTAATTGAAATCTGTAAATGAAATTAACATTTGTGATGAATTTTTTAAGAGGTACTTACTTTGTGTTCTCTCTCTAGGGCAAAAGTTCTAAGGAGTAAATTGACAGCTCCAGCCTCAAGAGCTGCAATTTGTACCTGTGCATTACTCTGTGTTGCAGATCCAAGGAGCTTCATCACTTCAGTCCGCACAGTAGGAGAGGTTATGTTGAATGACGGCAAAATTATTTTAGAGAACCTGAAGCACAATTTAAAAAAGAAGGTTTACAAGTTTTTTCAGGCCCAATTGAAAAGTTGACACATGCTGTATTTCAATGTCTCCTCTGTCTTGTCTAGTTATTTTTTTAAAACAAGAATTTATGCAAGTACCAACCCGAAAACGTCGGAAATTCTTTGCACCAAATGAAAGATGTGAAGAACATTTCAAGCAAAAACTTGAGTTCATCGTGATAGAAGAATAGAGGTATAACAGAATCCGTTTCATGTAAAATAAAGCTTCCTTGGTCAACCAATAACTAGTAGTTTGACTCATGGCCTATCTTCCACCCTCAACTTTAGTTAGTGCTTTGTGGAAATGTTTAAGTCTGAAAAAAGAAACAGATTTTTATTCACTTTGTCAGGGTTCAGTTAAATTTACTTGCTGGCCTTGATGCCTTTCAAAAAACTGAGCGTTTTCCCAGACACAAATTAGAGTTTTTACTCAGTGAGGAGTGAAAGTATAACCATCTGAAATGCTATGAAAGCAAAAAAAATGCCAATGCCCAGCAAAAAGAGCGTAGCAGTAGGTAGATAACAATGGAGAAATAAATTAACAAAGATTTTGCTTGGAAAAATTTTGAAGCATGCTTACCCATTACTTTTCACAAATTCTTTAGCATTGTCAATTTGATGAACTAGGTATTCCAAGTCAGTCAGCACAGTTACCATGGACTCTACCACCAATGATGGTTCAGAGACTTTTGAATACATGATGAGCAATTTTTCATAGCTTTCAAAAAGTCCAGTCATTATTTCAAGGTCTGTTTTCATTGTCAAGTTCAATGCAGCGAATTCCTTTTTCAATTCATCATAGGATCGGTACTTGGAAGCAGCCTCCTTTGCTTCCTGAAACATTATGTGAACAACTGAACTAAGTTACCATTGACAATTATTTTATGCTAATTACATGGTTTCAATTGCATAGGAATAAAGTGTCAGCAGTATTCAAATATTTGCATCAACTAAAATTAATTTAATAATTAGGTAAAACTGGTGCTTTTGTCCTGCAATGGCACATCAATCTGATCCATGTGTGTTCTTCAAAACACTTAATCAAACCTTTTTTCTTTTTGCTTCACTGACTGAGTAAAACTTCAGTGACTTATGTCCGAGTAGAGAGATGAACTTATGCTGTTTCTGAAATAAAATTGAAATTCTTACGGGTGGAGGCAAACAAAAAATAAACAACTTGCTTATCGCTTATATCTTACACATATATGCGAGACTTACTTCATCTAGACTAACAACATCATCTGGTTTCATCTTGTGCAATGCTTTCTTTAAAGATGCACGATCCAGTTTACCATCGTCACTTGGAGCTGATGAAGTATCTTCGTTAGGTATCACAAGCAATGATCCTGTGTCTTTTTTCTCATTTTTTTTCTCCGACAAAAGTTTAGCCTCTTTCAGCCCTGTCTGTAGATTGACCCTTACATGCAATCCTTTCGGTATGGCTTGATCTGAAAAGAAACAGGGCAGGTATATCAATATGCAAAAAAATTCTGACAGTTGCTGTATACTTACAACAAAGACTTTCACATCTGGATCGTTAGCTTGGAAATGATGATTCCCCTAGCGGGTTCACTAAAACTTGACAAGCCTATGGTAAAACTGTTATGGATTTCTTTTTTATTTCCTGAAACCTTACCTATAACTGTAGACATGATAACCAAAGCTTCCAAAAAAAAGGATATGAAAAGATTTCAGAGTTTTCTTCCCAGAGAGAGGAAAAGTCAATGAGGTTTTCAAGAATTGATGCTGAGTAGTATTCCATTTAAAAAATAAAGTATGACCGGCGAAGATACGTGGTCTGATGCTTTCACTCCTGATATCAGCAACTGGTTCAATACAACGACAAAAAACACGCATTAGCAAATGCATAGTTTCAATATTTTATTCAGATCCAGTTGTGGTGAGACAAACCAATTGATCAAAGCTGTCGATGAAAATTTCACCGCGTTTAGGCATTGATATACCATTATGAAAATTTGAAATCTTTACATAGCTTTTTCATTGCAAACTTTGGTGATCAATTCTACTATTCAAAAGAGCTTCATAGAGTAAACTAAAACTGATAGCCGTCTGCTGTTCATTGATGCTATTCATGCCTAACAACTATTGCGACACACGCTGTACTAAACATGTAATGCGGCGGAATTTTTAAACGTCGCATGGCGCTTGTGATACTTTGCCTGGAAGGTGACGATATAGTCTAGGTCGCGCGCTGAAGGAATTCGCGAGTTTTGTGATACAATAACTTACCATCTTACTTTCCTACTATTACATATACTTTTCACCAGGATTGCAAGTTGAATCCGAATCCGCTGAAATAAAGGAAAAATTCACAAATGATAAAAAAATTGCTTGACAATTTTAAGGCTACCAGTAGACGACGATGACAGGCCGTCAGGTAAAGGCTCGGTGCGGACACAATGGTAACAATACCTTGGTGAGCTCGGCACTTTTTTTAATCGGCTGGATAACTATTCTCTGAAATTGGGCGGACCATATCAGAGGAGGAGCTATACTCTGTCTCACGAACGACGATCCCTGGTCCGACGGTCATTTTTGCAGTCGACGGCAACACCGCTAATGACCTGGACGAGGCATTTCAACGAAGAGACTCGCGGAGCCTTTTGGTGCTTGGACCTCTTGTCACTTGCCCGTTAAGAGATGAACCCGTCGGCAGGCCCGTGACATAATTCTTCTCCCGTTGAGCAACCCGTATTAGTAGGAGTACTATTTTTTTTTTTAATTTTAAAGAAAATGGACTTTTAACAGCATCAAACGACGCAGCATGAAAATCCAAGCAAGGTGACGTAAAATTATCTGAATTAAAGCAAATTTGACGATTTTGGCATCTCAAGATCCGATAATGATCCGTGCCATCTTGAGATGCCAAAATCGTCAAAATTGCTCCATTTTTGATAATTATACATCACCTTGCTTATATTTTTATGCTGCAACAGTTGACGCACTTAAAACATGATTTTTTTATAAAATTGAAGAAAAACAAATTTTGACTGACTTAGTCTCGTAAACCCAAAGCCCGGCCGCGCGGTACCTGCGCATTGTCCTGGCTGCCTCTCTCCTCGAACGGTCTCCAGTGTTGTCATTTACGGGGTTTTTGACTACTTACCTTATATTTTCCAGGGATCGTCGTTCGTGAGACAGAGTATAAGTAGGTAAACTTTGTTGGCCTTTTAGACCCTTTCAAGCATGTGAGTGTTCTTGTTCTGTAACTTTTAACTTCGGAACTATGACTCCCATCTAATTATTATCACTTTTTCCTGCAAAATCCTTTTCCAAATCAGTCAATACAAGTTTTCTGTAATTAAAATAAATGGCTTGCACAATTTGTACCACGTTGGAATGGACGTTTCACCTTCTTTTCGTGAACGTGGAAAGTTCACAAAATCCTCTTTCCACCCGCAGTACTTTCATGGAAGTCACCTTAATCGAATGGTGCCACGTTTAAAGATAACTTCTGTAATGTAAGTGCAAAAATAATGACGGAAAGCCGCTAAATTCAAGTACTTTCAAGTTTCACGGGAGGAAAAAACTCATTTCCTTGGTGAATATGCTTCATCGCTTATAGCGATAGTAACGATTACTCATTGCATTTTATATTTTCTGTAGTACGCATAAGTGATTTCAAGACAACGGGAATAGTAGTGTTGCCAGTTTAGTCCTGAGAGTTTTTGAATATAAACAATAAACTATAGTCTGTTTCACGAAAACTGAGACTTTTTATTCGGCATTAAAATCCGTAAATGGCAACGCATCAGTCTTGGACTCGGGTGACCGTACCGCTCGCCGGACATCCTCTTTTGTTCAGCGCCTTCACCCCTCCTTAATGGGCCCTAGTACCCGGACCAAAATTTTTTTCTCGCTGAAAAATTTATCTTCTGGCGTGAAAATTTAGTTTCAGCGTGAAATTATGAGAAAAACGCACTCAAATTCAGTCCAATTATCTTAATTTTGAGCTGATATACATCATTTGCGCGTGACCGCGATTCGCCGCGAAATGCCGTATATCAGCTCAAAATTAAGATAATTGGACTGAATTTCAGTGCGTTTTTCTCATAATTTCACGCTGGAACTAAATTTTCACGCCAGAAGATGAATTTTTCAGCGAGAAAAAAATTTTGGTCCGGGTACTAGGGCCCATTAAGGAGGGGTGAAGGATGTCTATTGTTCCTACCCTTACAATGGATGGGTGTCCGGCGAGCGGCACGGTCACCCGAGTCCAAGACTGATGCGTTGCCATTTACGGATTTTAATGCCGAATAAAAAGTCTCAGTTTTCGTGAAACAGACTATAATTGCAGAGGAATACAACTGATGTTGAAAATATTTTGAAGTTGAGACCCTGCATTGATTCATGCAAAAAATATAAGAATTTAGCGTTACAAAGACTTTTAGACCGTAAAATGTTCTGCCCGCTACTAACAGATGTGTTAATATGTTTTGCGTGAATCTTATGCAACCGATTATTTTGTCTCATTGCCTTGAATATACTTGAGAATGAAACTGGCGACACCATTATTACCGTTATCGTAAAATCGCCCACAGACAAAACACTACCTCCTAATAACAATTTCCTTCCATGAATATGTTACCACACTTCTTGCAATCACTATAGTTGTAAAATTTGTCATGTTAATCAGACTCCACTATACATTACGACTTAGTTCAGCTATAGAGTAATGTAATGTATTCAAGAGTCAATTCATCAGTGTTCGTTGTTCGTTGAGATAATAATGTATGGACCGCGCTCATCAAAAACACCAATTCGCATAAAATTCAGTTCATGAGAAAGTAAAGTTTTACTTTTCCCAAAGACTTAGCTTTACAGTAATTATCTTCTAGTCCATGTTTTGACTATTAAATGAGTCCTGAGAACTTAAAATTGCTTCCTGGAGCAGACCTTGGTTCAGTTCAAAAACACTTATAACTCAGCTATTTGATATTGAGACTTGGTGCGTTTATGTTAAACGCGGCTCATATGATTTGCACCAGCCATTAAGTACAAAAATTCCCCCTTCAGATTTGAAACCAGCTCTGCTTGGCTACCAACGTCTCCTGAGACCAGTGAAAATGCGTAGGAAAATGAGGCGTTTAGAGACAATGTGAGATAAATGCATCGCAACATTGCTAAGACCTTATTGCATCAGCTCTCTGCGTCTTTGTTTAGCGCTGAAATGCATGTCAGTGCTCTGCTTGAGCCTTGAAATTCGTACCAAAAAAAGAAAAATACATTTGCCCTATTTTTCTAAGAAAATACTTTCAAATCGGCGCAATTTCGATTCTTCTTAAAGAAATGTAAAGATCCACAATCTTATTGCAACATCGAAAAATAATAATGTCTGGTGTCTCTCGCGCCCTCAAATAAATTTGGTATCTGCTGATTTAAAACATTCAATTCTACACCTTCACTTTAAATAAGCTGTCTTTAAGCCTCTGTTTCATTGAATCAAAGTTTACACGCATGCCACTAGGATTGCATTTTGCAAAAGGGAACTAAGAGGTTACCATTGTTGCTAAATTTCAGGCTTCTGCCATAATTTTTCATTATGATATGAATAAAAAAAAACCCAGGTAACCGTGTTACGTATATCTAAAAACGAGCTCATCATAATCTCTTTGAGGGTCGTGTATATGAACATATTTCAAAAGTAGTGAAAGTAATAAAGGTCTTTAGGTCCGTGGGAGATGTCGCCCTTTTTTAATTTTTCCCTATTTTCAAAGACTGATAATATGTTTTGTTCCTTAATTTTTTTGGCAGTTACCAAGTATTCATTTTTTTCTAAAATCATTGAAACACTCAACAGTAACCATAATTTGATCAATATCAATCGCTCTACCTCTCTTTCATTAGCTAAGTGGTTCATTTTATAGCTAATGTGGTAAAATCGCTGCATCTTGTTGGCATCTGCTTTTAAACATCTAAAGCCCATTTTTAGAGGAGGATTCGTTCTATATAAATTCCGTGACCGAGCCGTAAATGCTGCACGGACATCAAAACGCACACGGTTTTAAAAATTTTGAACACGACTTTCCCAAAACTTAAAAATGCTCAATTTGCTGCTTTTACGTATAAGCCTCCATATGGTAATTAACTTGTAAAAATGCACCCCTTGCTTTTTTTGACGATAAGATTTCCCCTCAGGCACAAAAAAATGGTTGAAATGGATCACTAGACAAGGTACAAATTTAAGCATTCTGATACATGTTTCTTAACCAGAATTTCACGTAGAGCACGATTTGCGCAACGAAAACTATTGAAACAAACTCCAAACGGAAATATTAACATTTTTATTTCACATTGGTTACGAGGAAGTTGAACTGCCCGCTGACAAGAAACTCAAAGCTCTACGTGAGTCAAATCGCGCACTACAACGGTGTTAACAAGCTTCTTAATCGAGTAATGTTCATTTTCCACCATGTGTTGTTCAAACTATAAACAATTTGCCACAGCTGAGCCAAAGCGTCAAGATTGAGGTTGCCAGATTTTTATATCGCAGAGACTGTCATGACAACGTTTAGCGCACGATGTTAATCACGCAGAGTATTGAGTTTTCATGAGCGGGTGGTTTGAATTCACGCATCAAGAATCATTAAATATCTTTGGAAGGAGTTGATTTCGATAATTTTTGTTGTGCGCGTCGTATTTTACGTGAAATTTCAGTTAAGAAACATGTAACAAAATGTTGAAATTCGTACCTTGTCTAGTGGCCCATTCTCTGTAAAGAAAACCACCACACGGAGGTCCTAAGCGTCTAAAGATAGAAAACATCGATGAGATTCGAGGAAAGGGAATGCAAGAATTTATTTCAGGAGATTTGATCTTTTTTCCAATGCTGCAATCACAAGCTGAATTTGGGAGCTGAATGTGGCTTGAATGTGGAAGTCATCGGCCCCGGCCCGGCCCGATGCCGATGCCTGAATTTTGCGCGTGACGCGCCAAATTCAGCAACGATTCTCAGCGACCATCGGATAATGTCGGATTTATCTGAACTATTCGAATAGATTTGATACCCATTTGGATAAAAATAACTCGAAGTAGTGAAATTTCTGCTGTTGAGCGCCGACTGCTGATTACCACATTTAGCGTGTGATTCCGGCACAACGATTAGGTTAGGAGTTAGGACTTCAAGACGATTTCCTAGGATGTGACCCGAAGACTTGGCGCTATTATGAGAGCTATATCAAGACTCACTTAAATAGGTCAAAAAAATATAAGTGCTCAATGATGTGGCCGAGAGAATCGTAAAGTTGAGTGACGAATACGAAAATTTTTTGACGAAACAAGACGTTCAAAGGCAGTTAATTATGCAAACCAATGTGCCAGAAATTTAAACTGTTCGTCGACTTAATTTAATGTGAGCATAACAAACAGCTCTTAATGTTAACATTTTGTTTTACTTCTATTTTCTCGTATCTTTATTCATCCTCTGCGATCATTTTTCTCTTGTACCAAGTGATGTGACCGAGTTTTCGAAGAAAATGCATAATCAAAGGAAGAACAATAATGTTTTGAGCCATATCGATGGCCAAAGTGCGAAACCACGTATGTCCGTTAGCGACGTTGCAGACTTCTCTTTATATACTTGATTTTTAATCGAAAAACTTGTCAACTTAATGTCTCGAAAACTGCCGTAATTTTTCTTCTCCATAGTGCTTTAGAAATTTCTAGCTATCGTTGAACTTCTGAATCGTTGAAACTTCTAGAAATTTCAAGCTAGTATGGTTGGCTTATTTCTCTCCAAAAAAAAAAAAATAAATAAAATGAGAGCAAATGTTTTGAAACACAGCAACGGAGATGAAGGGTTCAGTACTTCAGCCTTCGATATAGTATTTACATGCAACTGATGCTGTTATGGTGTCTTATTTACATACTGTCTTGCTCCTTTCCAAGTACACGAATGGTTTTTTGAAATTTGAATTTTCATTAAGAAATCGCGATTTTCAAGGAAAATTTCAATTTTTTTTAAAAAAAAAAATCTGATGTCGTAGCAAAAAATGGCTATCATATATGCATTCTACCTTAAGAAGTAGATGCGAAGCACCCAAGAAATTTAAATCAATAAGACAAAAATGATTTTTTTGCAGTGCTTTTTTAATGTCCCTCCGTGGGAACCATTATTTTGGGTATAAGCGACTAAACCCTTGAGTAGGCAAAGCTTAAAATGTTCCCATGAAGCTAATTTTTTTCACTGGAAATGAGTCATTTTTAAGCGGAATGGAACGAGTTATGGGGGTGGGAACGAAAACAGTCCTAATAAAAATGTCTACAGATAAAAAGGTGATCCACCCAAACCCAAACGCGGCATGCACTAGGAAAACAGCGGGCCGCGGGCAGCGTGAAGCGGGGTGAGTGACGAGGGGGGGGGGGGGGGGGACCGATGCAGAACATCAACGGCCGCACGGCATAGAAGAACTCTGAACGCTACGGAGCTGAGCGAGGTTCTAGATCTGTAACGCATAACGAAAATCGGCGTTATGAGTTATGGCATTAGCATAGCTGAACTGATCGCAATGGTCAGGTCTTTGGTATGAGTTATTTGAACTCGAACGCAGTCGGCCGCTTATTAGTTCGAGTTCCGAATTTCGAACCGATTCGATTGACAATGCGTTCGGGATCGAGAACCCGACCGAGACCTTTCCGCGAACGGTTCACGATCGAAAACCCAAACTCATTAGGAGCCTATTCCGTTCGGGTTCCATATCCCGAACGCAAACGCAAAGGCGGCCCATTGCGGTGTTGAACGATGAACTGATTAAATAAGAAATTTTTAACATATAGGTCTCTGACTAAATGCTCCCTAAAAAGAAGACATTAACACTGTAAAACAGATGGCAGAGGTCGTCCGGTTAGCTCCTAGTCCAGCCTCACATATCTTTAGATTATTTCGTCTGAACATCAGTGAGAAACCTGCCAGATTTTTAAAAATGATGCTTTCCTGCGATACCAATCAGTTGGTCATTCTACTTACTAGAGTGTACTCACTTGGTTTGATTGTCTGCCATTCATTAGTTGGTACGAATGGTTCTGCCTCCTCTTCAACATTGATCGCATCGTCAGCTACTCCTTGGCAAGAAAACAACAGAAGAGTAAAAAAATATAAAAAGAGAAAACTTTTGATGCTCATCATGACAGGAATTAAGTCAATCACCAACTTTATAACGAGTTAGAAACACCTCCAATTGAAGAAAACTTCCCACATTGAATGAAGTATAGGGGAAAAATAATTGATTCAGAGTCTCACTACAATCTGTTACTACCCCTATTCATACACGCTTAATTGATTAACAAAGATTGCTGGTAATAAACTGTCAATCGAACATTTAGCGACACAATGTTTCTGTAACTATGGTGATCCATATCAAAGTATAACCATAACCTCAATTGCATCAGCAAAAGGGTTGTTTTCATTTTGTACTACGTGTCGAATAAACATTGGACTGCGCACCGCAACCAAGTCCGCAACGAGAACAGCCGCCTACCGTAACTCCGTAACTGAATGCATCACGTGATGAACAACAACCCGGAAACGGAAGCAAGATGATGACATCACTCAGTCTGCAAAAATAACATTCTTAAATCTCTATGAAGATTTATTCATCCATGCTAGGGGTCTGCACCATGTTTAAGGCTCCTCCCTAAACCGTCAATCAATTCAGAGTGAAATGCTCTTTTTCCTAAAAAGTCCTCAACAGGCCTCACCTCTTAAAAACAAAAGCGTCTAAAAATGCTCTTCAATTTACCCATACTTTGAGCAGAACTGGGTGAACAGAAGCGCATGTATTGCTGATCGATCAGGATTGAGAAATGTGATAAAATCGAGCTGTTGAGAAACTGCAAAATCACGTGTCTTGATTGGCAACATTGTCATCACACATTGTCATAATTTATTTAAAGATTATTCAACATGCATCGTCATTCCTTAAGGACTTCTCGGTTTTTTTCCTCCATGTGATGAATGCTCTGTGAAAATTGCAAGCACCTATATTGTTTTCTTCTCTGTAAGTAAGATAGAATGGGAGCAGAGAGAAAACCACAAAATAATTAGGCATTTTTGCAGTTCACCATCCATATAATTCTTTGAAACAGTTTTTCCAGGACAATTAATTAAGATGTTCCACCATTAGTGTCACGGAGCAGATGCAATATTTATAAAAACTTAGAAGACTTCTTGGAGTCTGCGTCGAAAATATGAACATTTTAAATTGTGTTACTTTACATAGGATGAAGAAATGTACAATAAAATTGACTTCCAACAAGAGAAGGCTGCGTATTTGCAGTTGAGGAACAGAGGGACAATTCAAAAGGGCTAAAAACTAATTCGAAAACCACTGATTTAGATTTATTTGCCTCATTGTCTGATAATGAGCCTGGAGAAAGATAAAGAAAAAATAACAGCAGTGGAATCATTAGTAATTATATACTTCAATGGGAAAAATGCAACCCACATATCGACGGTGAAACTACCAAACCACGTATCTCGTTTGCGGTGTTTAAAAATCTACGCTCACATTTTATTTTTTTGAAGTAGACCAAATCAATATCATTCCTTGAAATTTTCAAGACTGGATGTTAAGTAGTTTTTCATTTAAAAAATAAGTATGACAGGAAGTCTGCGACGTCGCAAACCGAGATACTTGGTTTGGTAGTTTCACCGTCGATATGAGGTTGATGTGGAGAACAAATTAACTTCAGTTGAGGAGACGGACAGTTTTAAATGTTCTTTTATTCGATAACAAAATGCTTGAATTTATCGACAGATAACAAAAAATTAACAATCGAGGATTTATTTATAAAATTAGGCTATGAACATGTATGTTGTAGCTAGTTCTGTTTACAATGCTTGTTATTGTTATCTTGTCTTTTAACACGTCAATGGAATGATGAAAGTTTACAGAAGTAAAGAGGCTTAGTGCAGATCAACATTATCCTTAAAATGAAGAAATAAGTGATGACTAGGAGAAGTTACTGACAATAAGAGTGATGGGACATGGCAACCTTTTCAGAAGAACTATTGCTTGGAAAACATGGAGGTGTAAAGTAAAAATGAAACTACAAACAATATTCATGGTTACTTTTACATCAGATAGAAAATATTGTACACATACATCTTCTTTAGACCTAGTTTTGTTCAAACTTTAAAATTAATAGAACACTTAAAAATCAGTATGTTACAGACAACAAAAAATAAAGGCTGAAACTTCAGTTTTCTCTTTGAACCATGTACATGTATTTATAATATGATACACTCGTGCTAGTGGATGAGAGAACGAAACAACTCTTGACAGCAAACATTTTGCTTCAGACTGTTTCTACGATTGATTAAAATGTATAATTAAAACTTCCACAAAATTTCCAGAGGGAGAACTTGCGGATGAGTTTGAAGCATCACAGACGAACAACAGTTGCCTAAGGATTCATTCAGGTCAACTTTGTGCCTCATTCATGAGTTAGACAAAAACACATTTTAATGTTGGGCGACAGGAATTGAGCCAAATTGTAGCACTTTAAAAAGTTTTCTCCTTTTTTTTTTACATTTGCAGCCATCTTTCAACTCCTTGAGAAAGAGCAAAAAATGGAAACAAATCGAGATGTGGATGATATTGACATGGTGCTAGATAAAACTGTGAATTGGTTTACTTAAAAAAGGTGGGTCATGAAATCAATGGAGGAAACATTATTTTTTGTTGCTCTAATAAGTCATGGAGACAGTAACGGGTTGGAATCTCATTGACGGTGTTATACGAATTTGGAGTTGAGGTCAACATTACTAAACACTGCACCAAGCCGACAATGATAGAATAATGACTGGGTTTCTCAATTCAGCGAGTTTAGAAAGTTGGAGACGTTACAATTCATGCATGCTTGAGATATTTTGATGGGAGAGTGACCTTATTACTTCTTGCTTTTCATTTAACTTGTATGAAAACCTAATTTAACTCAAAACATGAAGAATATCAACATATTAAAACCCGTGAACTTTTAGCTGGTCAGGTTTGGCGAGGCCAGTTTTAGTGAGCCACTGACAGATGTTCTCACGCTGATCCCCTTGGAGCTGCAACACTTCTCCATATTCAGGATGTTCGATGACAGTTCCGTTACAGGCAAATTCCTGTCAACAAATAAAATGAAAATCACATGAAATGTAGAATGCGTTAGGAAAAGATCAATTAATGATTGAATAAATAGATTACATTAGGCAATATCACTTGAAATGTAGAGCGCGCTAGGAAAAGATCAATTAATGATTGAATAACTAGATTACATTTGGTAATAAGGAACCACTATCTCCAGCTCTTCCATAAAAGCACCTTACTGCATAGGGAAACTAATGGCATATATGTTGTTTCTAAAATGAGCCAGAGATAGTGGCTCCTTATTGCAGAATGCGGTCCAATCTGGGACTTTCATCTGTATCGACTGACTTAGAGGAGTGATATACCAGCCCCATGTTGTTGATAATAAAATCAAGGACACAATGATTTAATAAGAACAATAATAACAGAAAAAATTAAGGTATAAAAAATATAAATAAATAAAATAGGCCTTGGCTTTCCTTGTCTTCGCAACTCATTTTCTCCTTTACCATGAAATGCTTGTTGGAACTATTTTAAGATCGTCCAAAATAAATTAGGAAGTTGCAACGGAAAGAGACAGAAGTAGATATTCCGCTAGTGTTGAATAGCCTGGTACAGTGATACTCGAGTTTTTAGTCCACTTGCACTAGAGAGATCTTTTTAAGACTAGATTCTCCGCATTAGAAAGAAATCATGAGCCGATAAATTGATGTTTATTTCATTGGACAGTCAGATTAAACATTGGATTGTTTCCAGCAAAGGCAACAGGAAGATGAAAAAGAGATCCATCTTACTGTGGACACTGAAAAGTAGGAATTTTCATATTGCACATTGACCACCTTTTTAGACACCATGAACTAAAAGGGCGTAAAAATGTGCCACCAAATAAAATTGAAATCAGAAGAATTGACAATACTCGATCCAACCTGGGTCGTTTTGGTTAATATAGACAAGTTTTTGTTTCACTTGAATTAATCCTTTTGCAGCTAGTAATTCGGCATCCAAGGAGAATCAAAAATTATTGTTGTTTTTTAAAACATTTTCAAGCGTTTGATTGTTCCTGGCAAAGGCAACAAGGAGATGGAAAAAAAGTTCGTTTCAGTGTGGACACTAAAAAGCCAAAATTTTGATATTGCACATGGACCACTTTCATGGACAGAACCAACTAAAAAATCGTAAAAACATGCAACTAGACGATGGAGCTGAACTCAACTCATTTCACCCTTTTTTGTATACACCAGACAAAAGAGCAAAAACTTGTGTTTTGGCTTAGTTTTAAAACTTCTGGCAGATTGCAATACATCTTCACCTCAATTGAAGACTAGATGGAGTGTCCTCATCACAGGAGACATTAATCAGTGATTTCACACAATTAATATTTAACCGTGACGATAATTTATGTAGCACATATCCGACACTTGTTTAAAATGTATATTAAACAAGCTTTAAAGTGTGCAATCTTCCACTCACAACAATCATTGACATAGGATGGGCATTCTAACCAAACAGCAAGAGCCCACATCCACATTGCTTGGATTCTGCAACTTTTAAACTATTATCCACCATGCAAAGAAATACAATTTCTTCTTTGATGACTCAAAGTTCCTCTGAAATTTACTATAAATATTTTAGGAAAATGAGAAAGTGGGTGCAATGTGATGCCTGTAAAGAAAAGAAAGCGTTGCTGGATTTAAAGTGACGCTCCTATGGGCACATGCTCTTGGGTCTGGAGGGGCCTTAAATCTTCAGCATTCTTTGATCAGCATTACTTAAATCTCTGAAGTTCTTAAACCCTGCTAACAAGGATAGAAAGAGGTCAAAGCTCAGTTAAAAAAGCTGCTACACTTAGAAACAAATTTCGGGACGAAAGAAAGATGTGATGTTTCCTTAATGTGTGTGATCGAAACTTAGCAGACAAAATAAATTTGCCTGAATGGAATTTACACCGAGATCACTTATGGGTTCTCAGAATGGTGATCAGAATTTAAACCCAAGAGAGAAAAATAAGCTTGTGCTTAGTTTACAGAGACACTAGACCATAATAATCTAGATAAATAATTTGAGAAAGTTCATACCTTTTTGCATGCTCTGACAATCTTTTTCAGGTCATAATCAGCTGACAGGCCCTGGACCGTTGTTAGGGTTTTACGACCATTCCTCTGCTGGATTCTTATGTGAACAAGACCATCCTGCACATCATCATCTGCACCCTTGATTGCATCAGCAAAGGGGTCTGGAAAGAGAAAAAAAATTGTAATGAGAATTCTGCGATTAGTGAACATCACACAATTTAGGAACTCACACTGGAAGAACTGGGGAAAGAAAAGAGTGGACACATCACAATCGTCACATCAACTTGAAATGCATCAATCAATAGTTGGCGCATTGGATAGTGTGCAGATTTCAGTCGAATCGTATCATTTTCTGATGCGACATTATTTCACTCTTTCCCTTCGTCAGTTCCATTTGAGTCCAAGCCAAATAAGTTCACCTACTTGTAAAAGTAGTGCAACAAGAGACTAGCTATGTTTCGTTAAGCATAGAAAATAAGTGCAAGAATCGAGATGACAGAACAGATCTTCCACCTCTGTTTAAAAGTGAGAAAACTTCTTCAGCTCATATCCTCATACGTAAGTCACTCTCGCTTCGAATATAGTCATGGAGCTCATGAATTGTTAGGATAAGCTTCTGAACAGTTTTTCCAAAGGAATGGGAGACCCAGAAGATCTTCAGGAGAATTGAAGGAAGATATTCGGAACAAAGAAATTAAGAGCAGTGCACAAGTAAGACTGGGTACTACCAACAAAGAGAAGAAACAAAGGAAGTTAATGGTAAACCAAATAATCCCAAACAAACATTAAGTACGAACATTTGAACCTTCCAATGCATCAAATTTTCTCTGCGGAGAATGAGCCTTTGACACCATTCCGGGAAAGATAGGGATGACAAGTGGCCATAATAACAGCAGTAACAGCACTTTGATTTGGTACTTTGCGAAGAGAACCTACTCGGTGATCAGTCACCAGTTCACAATATCAAACACATGTAATACACTCTTGCATGTGTATTATTAGGAGCTTTAAATTGTTTTGTTGGAAGAATGCAGGAAAGCAATGGCTTTGATCAGTTCGTCATAATAGTTTACAAGTCATGGCTGGCCCTTGGAGGACCAAGTAGGATTCGACTCGGGGCTCAAGGAAGAATATGCTTGGCACTCGGTAAAATACTCCTTCACTCTTGAGGAGATTGAGTGAGTGCAATGTGTAGAAGGAAGTAAAAGAATTCCCTCAAAAAGTACTGTGTGTGAACCGACAACTCATGGCAAATCGCCCCGAAGTGGTGCAAGAGGGACAAAGAGTGTTTGAGGTTCAAACTAGGGCGACGCCACAACTCCATTCTTGTTCTATGAGTTGATTAAGAACTCGAATAACAATCGGAAAGACTTAATAATCGCAAAGATTTAGAGGAAGAAAAGCAGCGAGTGGTTAATTCTGAGAAAAGCACGAACAGCGGCCATTTTGGACGACGGATTGTAAGTGTGGAAATGAGATAATGTAATGTAACTCTTACCGAAAGTATTGAGATTTTGGATGGATCCGGACATACGATTGACAATATTAGAAATTTTATTGAAACAAAATTAGATTTTAATAAGATAGCTTGGCACAGCAGATAACTGTGACTCGACGAGGAGAAAGATTCGTGCACTTCACCACACAATATGGCCACAATGGAGGAAGGAGGAATCTGAAAATTGACGTAGATGCGGGGATTGCGGAAACTGGTGAAAAAAGAGTATATTTGTTAGATGGGTAGTAGCAGCTTTGGTTGCTACCCCTCCTTCGAAAAGGAACCTTACAGAACACTCCGATTGGTCAATTTTAGCGGGAATGAAAAAGGCGCAATTTTCAAATAAACGCGGCTGCCCCACCACAAGAAATCGTTCACTATCACCACCCGCCCGCCGGAAAAGCCGCGGCGTGCTGCCAGCGCCTAAACCTAAAGGGATACCTCACGCATTGCGCAATGCTTGAAGTATCCTTTTAGGTTTGTAGGCGTCAGTGCGCGTTTCGAGCTGGCAAGCACGCCGCCGCGCCGCAGCGTGCCATAAACTTGCCCACAATTAATAGGGACTCAGGGTGTTAAAATGTAGGTAATTTGACATCGAATTCGAAATTGGCGACTCAAAAAACAGCAGTTTCGAAACTTACGTGATCTCTCAGTCATTATCAGGCCCACCACAAGGGGGGGGGGATACTGGGTCCCTGGTACCGGGGCCCAGGACCCGGAGGGGGCCCGTATTACCCGTGAAAAACCACTACGAATTCAAATGCTACCCTTGTTTTGTAAGAAAAAGTGAAAAATTTACCCTAAAAATTTCGCAAAAGGTGAATAGATTTTCAGAAACACGCTGGGGCACTGTAGAATTTTTCTTAAATTTTCAAAGAGGTATACTTCCTGGAAAATTTCTATCTGTTTTCAAGATTTTCAGTACAGAGGGATATTTTTAGTAACCGCGTTTCATTTTCTTCCGTCGTCAGAAGCTATAAGAGTCTCCAGTCTGGGCATCCTCGACTTCAATGGCTCATGGCTCAACTCCCTTGCCATAGACAAACGAAGGGGGAGTCCAGGGAGGCCTGGCCCTCTTAGAACTGAAATTAGTACCATATGCCCCCCCCCCCCCAAAAAAAAATAAATAAATAAATAAAACTGTTCCAGATGTTTTGAATGCAACAATTCGCAAGTATTTTGTGCTGAAAGTAGAAAAAAAAAACATAATTATTCCGCAGAAATTGATGGAAAAATTCTTTATGGAAGCTTCAAAATGCATCCGATTAGTCGTATAAATTCTAAAATTTCGCGGGGGATGCCCCTCGGCCCCCCCCCCCTCCGTGCTTGGGGCCCGGACCTTAAAACTGGTACCAGGGCCCGAGATGGGATGTGGCGAGCCTGCATGAAGGCTATTTCCATTTAAATCTTCCGTCACATTCATACGGCGCAATGATACAACTATTTGAACTCTCCGGAATGCGTGAGGTATCACGCCGCATTTGAAGGCGTTTTCAAATCAGCCAAGTTCCGATACCCGGATTATCGTTTTGCATAGTTCATATTATTTTGTTATATTCCGTGCCACTTGTTTATTTTTAATCCTCGTAGAAAAACCACCCATTTGCTGAATACAATTCTAGCTGGAGCGCACTTCAGCTATGCATTCACCACTGCAAAAATTTCAGAGGAAATCGACAAGCCCAGCGTGCATGGAGGCTATCTCCATTTAAATCTTCCGTCACATTCTACGGCGCAATGATACAACTATTTGAACTCTCCGGAATGCGTGAGGTATCACGCCGCATTTGAAGGCGTTTTCAAAACAGCCAAGTTCCGATATCCGGATTATCGTTTTGCATAGTTCATATTCTTTTGTTATATTCCGTGACGACTTGTTTATTTTTAATCCTCGTAGAAAAACCACCCATTTGTAAATACAATTCTAGCTGAAGCGCACTTCAGCTATGCATTCACCACTGCAAAAATTTCAGAGGAAATTGACAAGCCCAGCGTGCATGAAAGCAGGCCCGCCACAAGGGGGGATACTGGGTTCCTAGTACCGGGGCCCGTGTTACCCGTGAAAAACCACTACGAATTCACATGCAACCCTTGTTTCGTAAGAAAAAGTGAAAAATTTACCCTAAAAATTTCGCAAAAGGTGAATAGATTTTCAGAAACACGCTGGGGCACTGTAGAATTCTTCTTAAATTTTCAAAGAAGTATACTTCTGGAAAATTTCTATCTATTTTCAAGATTTTCAGTACAGAGGGATATTTTTAGTAACTGCGTTTCATTTTCTTCCGTCGTCAGATGCTAAGAGTCTCCAGTCTGGGCATCCTCGACTTCAATGGCTCATGGCTCAACTCCCTTGCCATAGACAAACGAAGGGGGAGTCCAGGGGGGCCTGGCCCTCTTAGAACTGAAAATAGTATCATATGCCCCCCCCCCCAAAAAAAAAATAAATAAAAATGTTCCAGATGTTTTGAATGCAACAATTCGCAAGTATTTTGTGCTGAAAGTAGAAAAAAAACATAATTATTCCGCAGAAATTGATGGAACAATTCTTTATGGAAGCTTCAAAATGCGTCCGATTAGTCGTATAAATTCTAAAATTTCTCGGGGGATGCCCCTCGGACACCCCCCCCCCCCCTCCGTTCTTGGGGCCCGGACCTTAAAACTGGTACCAGGGCCCGAGATGGGATGTGGCGGGCCTGGTCATTATCCGACTTATTTGTTCCTATAATTGAGTTTTGGACCATAGCATAGTGCGCCGCACGCTGGGCCGAATCAATAGGAGAGGTCGGACAAAATTCGGAAACTTTGAACGCTTATAACTCCCTTTATACATAACTTTGAGGTTCTGTTAGTGGTTTCATTGGTTTCCTCGTGAAATTTTCTTCAAGAAACACTCCTTAGAGTTAAAATGTAGCAAAATAAACATGAAAATTTGCATTTTTGTCAAAAATTTCATGTCGACCTCTCTGATTGACTCGATCCACTGTGCGCCGCGGGCGGCGGCGCTCATGAAATTCTCCCCTGTGCTCAATCGTCGATGCCCGCAACTTTGCGGCCATATCCAGCCAAGCACTGCAGCATGGGTGTGACGCGAATTGCGTGAAGCGTGGCCCCTAATGAGCCCCCAATGAGTTGCCTTACTGAATAATTCGTGTTTCAAAGATGCCTATGTTGCTTACCCAAAAACTGAAAGCGTTTTGCCTTTTCATGCCTGCTCATGCCTTTTCCGCGATCCACCCACAAACAAAAACAGCACTACCCCGGGTAAAAATTGGCCATAGGATTTGTGTTCCAAAATACCATAGACCTATAGCCGGCCATAAGATTTCTTACAGCTTCTATAGCCGGCTGTACAATTTGTATAGCCTCTTATAGCCGCTGGCGATAGAGCTATAGCCAGACGATGAACTGTATGCATGGCTCGGCGACAGGAACTGTACAGCCCGCCGTTAGGAACTATGGCCCGGCTGTTTACTTGTTTATTGCTTTTTAGGGCCCGGTTGTATGATTTTCCTCGCTTTCAATAAGTATCTATATGATTTTCTATCGCTTTCGATAGGCGGCTATAAGAATTTCCTATGCTATTTTGAAACGCAGCTCCTATAGCCAATTTTTAACAGGGACCTGAGACCACAATCTCAATCGCCACATTGACAGCAGTGCCTTTGATGCATATATTCAGAGCTTCCTGCGTTTTTTACGCTAAATTGAAGGGATTCTGTCTTTTTTAGCTCTTCCAAATAGTCCAGCGTTCCTGTCATAAAAACAGCTTCATGCATCCAAAGGCTACAGTTTCAATAACCTCTTTAAGAGTGGTGACCTAATACAACTATTCGTGTTTCAAAGCTGCCTATGCTGCCTACGCAAAAACTGAAGGCGTTTCGCCTTCTCATGCCTTTTTCGCGCTCCTTTCAAAAACAAAAACAACACTTAACAACCTGAGGCTACAGTTTCAATGACCTCTTTGACCGTGCTGCCGTGCAATGCAAAATCGCCGTAAACGCCATTTTGAACTTTTTGGAAACAATGTATCATAGCAGAAAAACTCGTGTACTTTGGGACAATATTCTCACAGAGTTCACTCTCAAATACTATCGAGAACTCAACCCGAAAATGTGAGGTGCATAGGTAAAACAGTTTTTATTTTATAAAGCGTTAAGTTTGAAAAAACGCGGAAAAATCTTGATGGATTTACGGCGTTCTTGCTTAGCACGGCAGCTTAGCGCCTTGATGCAGATAATCGTGTTCCGGAGCTGCTCATGTTGCCTACGTTAAAATTGAGGGCGTTTTGCCTTTCTTGCTTTTTCAGCGGTCCAATCACGAACAAAAATTGTACTACGCAGCTTGTGGCTATAATATCAATCACTAATTCACTACTTTGACTGTAGCGCCTTGATGCAAGTATTCGTGTTTCGGAGCTGTCAATATTGCCTACGCAAAAATTGAAGGGGTTTTGCCTTATTTTCTTACGTTATCGGGTGTTGATGTTGAATTAGCTTTAAAATGGGGAAAAGAAACTCGTCCCTCTCCGAAAAAATGTTCAAAGGGGGAGGGGGAAGCGTCGACCGGCGGCATTCTGCCTGCAATATTGGGAACTCGCAATGAAAGCATATTTTTAGCGTCTCGGTACAAAGGTTGACCATGTGTCACAATCTTAAAAGAATACATCTGTATATTTTTGTACGAAATCATCAAAAAATTTCCCCAAGGAGAGGGGAAAAAAGAAATAAATCAATGAAATCTTAATGCACATTGACGATGATTAGGTACTTGGATCGCATTTAGCAAAAAGGAACCAGCGCGATTACAGTGTTTTCAAAATCGTGCGACTTCTCCTATTCTTTTAAAAATACTTAATTTTTGTACAATATTAAAATTCACGCCAGTATTTTCCTTTAAAATTAATACTTTTTTGGTGGGAAGCAAAACCTATTTGCCATTCTAAGAGATTTCTTGGATAGTTATGAAGAAGTAACATTTTTACAACACTGCATAATCACGCTGGTTCCTTTTTGCTAAATGCGATCCGGTTATCATTTAAAAAATTAAAACGTAACAGCAAGTCTACAACATCGCAAAACCGAGATTTGTGGTTTCCAATAAAGTTCCACTTTCTAAGCAAGTCTCGAGTCATGACTGGCCCCTCTCATCACGACGAGAAAATAAGGATCCTTATACATTTTTACTCCCGTGCTAAAGAGCGTCGTAAGAGTAGAGTCCCTTTATACTGAGAGTCAAGACAACCCCCCTCATGGAGTCACAAACGGGAATAAAGATTAAACAAATTGACATTTATTCGTAATCTTTGATTGGCTCATTCTCAAATTCCTTTCTCCGTTCCTTCTCTCATTCCGTTTGTTCTTTGTCGAACCTGTTATTCCCTGGTCCATTCTAGATTATAATCTTTGCAATCGATGAAAATGTAATCTTTATTCCCGTTTGTGACACTGTGGAGGCCTAAAATTCGGGAACCTATCAGAAATGGATTTACATTGTCTTGACTCTACCCGAATACTGTTTAATTTTCTTCGATTAAACATTCATTTTTGAAAAAGTTCATGGATACCTTTTCTCAAAATTTTCTGTCGCGCCGGATCAATTTGCAAACAAAATATTCAGCAAAATTCAGATGGAGAAATTCCAGCGTTTGCCAGGAAATTCATATTTTATCAGATGAAACTTGGCAATGTCTAAATGTCCTCATGCCTTTTTTCCTGAGTACGACAGGTTAGGATCCCTGCCCTGCGCGTAGCATCGTGCGATCGGCGCACAATGAAACACGTCCATTGGAGGAGTTGGACAAAATTTTGAAACTTTGAAAGCTTACACATCTTCGAAAATATGAATCGGAAAAGTTTAATAATGATTCTATCGGGTTTTCCGTGAAATTCTCTCACGGAGACATCCCTGGAAGTTGAAATTGTGACGAAGTAAACTTCAAAATTTGCGACATCAGTAAAAAAGTCCTTGTCCGATCTCTTCTAATGAATCGTTCAATGGAGAATTTTCAGGTGTCTGAAATTTGATGAACTCCGTGTTTGAGAGGAATAACTACTGAGTAAACTGAACACGAGGATACGCTCGGTTCATGAATTGAAAAATTATTGGAGAAGATATGACAAAATGATCCAATCTGCTATGATACGTGTGTTTCAATGGGAAATGCCGCCATATGACGTCACTAGGCGGTGCATTTTTTCACTTTTAAATCTATTTTTAAACTATTTTCCAAATCAGAAAAAAAATTATAAAAAAACTATGAGACCAGCTCTTTAAGCACTTTCAAATGAAGCAATAAAAAAGTTGCATGCAAATGCTCCATTGTGCGGCGAGAGAAATGGAGGCTGAGACTGGACGCTGGTCGAGAGGGACCATGGTACCCCGGCTCCTCTCCATTAAGAAAAGACCGCTTGCTCGTAAATAAAATGTCTTGCACACGGCAGAGGCACTGATGAGGCTTTTGCATTTGCTGGCATACGGCCAAGGCGAGGACTTATTGGTATGTTGGGTACTTGCCCTACCCCAGCAACGCAGCATCAGACGGAGTCTTGTTTATCTGGGCGCTGCGAGCGAGCGGCCGCTTCGAGAGGTGCAGAAGCATGCGATAGACTCCTCCATAAAATCTCCTTCCAGCTATGCCTGAATTACCTGTTCAACGCTATACCAGAACTGCCTCTGGTTTTGATACCTATCAAACAACGAGGTAAATTCTGCGAGCGCACTATTACTCATTAAAAAAAAAAAAAAAAAAAAAAAAAAAAAAAAAAAAAAAAAAGTTGTCAACTTTAGCCAGTGATCATCAAGTAGCAGAGATCGCAATAAGTTGCAATTGATTCGAAGCATGAATCGCAGTGGCGTGGCGTGCTTTGCGATTTATCGATTGATCGGCTATTCAAACATATGGAAAAGTATCGATAAACAGGGTGTTCGCAGCGAACACCTTAATAATCGATTATTTACCACAGCTTCAAATGGGGAAATATCGATAGATCGCAAAGCACGCCACGCCGCGCCACTGCATCGTGATTTTATCGACGCCGATCCATTGCAATATTTTAGAAGATAAAAAAAAATACAATAATTGCAATATAATCGCGCATAAATTTGCAATAAAATTTCGATATTATAGAATGCGATCTTATTAAGATGAAATTGCGATAAGATATGAGGATACTGACTCAGATGTTGATGATCCTAGCGATTTTATCGTCAAAACTCGTAAAAAATTGCAACTTAATTTCAAAATATTGCAATTTTTCCGTCAAAAAATACTACTTGGGGACGAGAAAATCTCAAAATCACGGAACTAAATTCGAACTAACGACATTCTGTACGATACAGAAATGGTGATTCGATCGATATTTCCTATTTGGATAGAACGCGGTTCATTTCAACATTTCCAAATCAAAATTTGTCACACTTCGTTTTTCAGTACGGATTGACTACCGAGATTATCTTCCGGGAAGTTTTACTGGATTTAGTTGGTTGTAAGGAGCAAATTATCTCCTCTTCCCAAGAAATTCCCTTAGATGCGTCCGTCCATACAAAATTTAATTGTTCATGGCAATTTTGAAACTGTGCGATGGAGTAGCTTAGGTACGCCCTTTTGAAAAAAATCGGTTTTTAAATTCATATAAAATTGAACGTAAACCGGGTGAGTTGAGATAGTGGTATATTCACTGAATTTATTCACTGAATCTGAAAAACTTAATAAGCAATAAGTTGGTCTACATTGCCGATGTATTAGAAAGAAGGGTCATCGATTACGGTTTGAAAGGTCAATTGCCGAAAGAATGCTCAATCAGATGAAGGAACATCGATCAAATGATGAAACAATCTATTTCCAGGCGTTCAACTAAGCTCTTTCCGTCTTCGGACTATCTTTACCGCTGTCGGCAAAAATTTTGGAATTTGAGTACGTAGATACTTTCTATCGAATATCACCTCTTTCGCTTCCTACACGGAAAAAAAGTTCGGTACATCCGAACTATAGTTAGGATGATATGGAATCAGGTTTTGTTCGGTACACACAACCGAATTATTCGGTCCTTTCAACCAAACTGTTCGGTTTGTGGAACCGAACCATAACAAATTCCTACAGTTCGGTTCAGCGGGCCGAACAGTATGGATGAGCAGACCGAATAATTCGGTTGTGTGTACCGAGCAAACCCTGACTCCATATCATCCTGACTAGTTCGGATTTACCTAACTTCTTTTTCCAGTGTAAGTGGACTCAGGCCCGCCACATCCCATCTCGGGCCCAGGTACTAGTTTTAAGGTCCGGGCCCCAAACACGGAGGGGGGGGGGGGGTCCGAGGGGCATCCCCTGAGAAATTTTAGAATTTATACGACTAATCGAACGCATTTTGAAGCTACCATAAAGAGTATTGGCTGGGCCTCGTAATTTGGTCCGCGGTGGTAGTGCGCTGGGGAATTCCGTTGCCGGCAAAAGCACCCAAGTGCTTTCCGAGCGTGAGCCCGGGAAAGAACGGCCGTAAACGGGGAGCAGGGCTCATCTTGGATTGGTCGATACGCTGTTTTGTCGTCTCTCTCTCTCGCACTCATTGGGCAGATGCGGCACGTCAAAGGAGACCACTCGGCTTTGCCAAGCCGCCTCGGAATCGTCCATCTCTCTCGCACTCATTGATCAGATGCAACATTCCGCGGCTCGTCAAAGGGACACCTGGCGCACACACACACTCGCAAAAATACAGGCTGGGCCTCGTAATTTGGTCCGCGGTGGTAGTGCGCTGGGGAATTCCGTTGCCGGCAAAAGCACCCAAGTGCTTTCCGAGCGTGAGCCCGGGAAAGAACGGCCGTAAACGGGGAGCAGGGCTCATCTTGGATTGGTCGATACGCTGTTTTGTCGTCTCTCTCTCTCGCACTCATTGGGCAGATGCGGCACGTCAAAGGAGACCACTCGGCTTTGCCAAGCCGCCTCGGAATCGTCCATCTCTCTCGCACTCATTGATCAGATGCAACATTCCGCGGCTCGTCAAAGGGACACCTGGCGCACACACACACTCGCAAAAATACAGGCTGGGCCTCGTAATTTGGTCCGCGGTGGTAGTGCGCTGGGGAATTCCGTTGCCGGCAAAAGCACCCAAGTGCTTTCCGAGCGTGAGCCCGGGAAAGAACGGCCGTAAACGGGGAGCAGGGCTCATCTTGGATTGGTCGATACGCTGTTTTGTCGTCTCTCTCTCTCGCACTCATTGGGCAGATGCGGCACGTCAAAGGAGACCACTCGGCTTTGCCAAGCCGCCTCGGAATCGTCCATCTCTCTCGCACTCATTGATCAGATGCAACATTCCGCGGCTCGTCAAAGGGACACCTGGCGCACACACACACTCGCAAAAATACAGGCTGGGCCTCGTAATTTGGTCCGCGGTGGTAGTGCGCTGGGGAATTCCGTTGCCGGCAAAAGCACCCAAGTGCTTTCCGAGCGTGAGCCCGGGAAAGAACGGCCGTAAACGGGGAGCAGGGCTCATCTTGGATTGGTCGATACGCTGTTTTGTCGTCTCTCTCTCTCGCACTCATTGGGCAGATGCGGCACGTCAAAGGAGACCACTCGGCTTTGCCAAGCCGCCTCGGAATCGTCCATCTCTCTCGCACTCATTGATCAGATGCAACATTCCGCGGCTCGTCAAAGGGACACCTGGCGCACACACACACTCGCAAAAATACAGGCTGGGCCTCGTAATTTGGTCCGCGGTGGTAGTGCGCTGGGGAATTCCGTTGCCGGCAAAAGCACCCAAGTGCTTTCCGAGCGTGAGCCCGGGAAAGAACGGCCGTAAACGGGGAGCAGGGCTCATCTTGGATTGGTCGATACGCTGTTTTGTCGTCTCTCTCTCTCGCACTCATTGGGCAGATGCGGCACGTCAAAGGAGACCACTCGGCTTTGCCAAGCCGCCTCGGAATCGTCCATCTCTCTCGCACTCATTGATCAGATGCAACATTCCGCGGCTCGTCAAAGGGACACCTGGCGCACACACACACTCGCAAAAATACAGGCTGGGCCTCGTAATTTGGTCCGCGGTGGTAGTGCGCTGGGGAATTCCGTTGCCGGCAAAAGCACCCAAGTGCTTTCCGAGCGTGAGCCCGGGAAAGAACGGCCGTAAACGGGGAGCAGGGCTCATCTTGGATTGGTCGATACGCTGTTTTGTCGTCTCTCTCTCTCGCACTCATTGGGCAGATGCGGCACGTCAAAGGAGACCACTCGGCTTTGCCAAGCCGCCTCGGAATCGTCCATCTCTCTCGCACTCATTGATCAGATGCAACATTCCGCGGCTCGTCAAAGGGACACCTGGCGCACACACACACTCGCAAAAATACAGGCTGGGCCTCGTAATTTGGTCCGCGGTGGTAGTGCGCTGGGGAATTCCGTTGCCGGCAAAAGCACCCAAGTGCTTTCCGAGCGTGAGCCCGGGAAAGAACGGCCGTAAACGGGGAGCAGGGCTCATCTTGGATTGGTCGATACGCTGTTTTGTCGTCTCTCTCTCTCGCACTCATTGGGCAGATGCGGCACGTCAAAGGAGACCACTCGGCTTTGCCAAGCCGCCTCGGAATCGTCCATCTCTCTCGCACTCATTGATCAGATGCAACATTCCGCGGCTCGTCAAAGGGACACCTGGCGCACACACACACTCGCAAAAATACAGGCTGGGCAGTATTCCCGTCAAATTTCTGCGGAATAGTTATGTTTTTTTTTCTACTTTCAGCACAAAATACATTTGTTTGAATTGTTGCATTCAAACCATCTGGAAAATTTTTTTTTTTTTTTTTTTGGGGGGGGGGGCATATGATACTATTTTCAGTTCTTAGAGGGCCAGGCCCCCCTGGACTCCCCCTTCGTTTGTTATAGCAAGGGAGTTGAGCCATGAGCCATTGAAGTCGAGGATGCCCAGACTGGAGACTCTTAGCATCTGACGACGGAAGAAAATGAAACGCAGTTACTAAAAATATCCCTCTGTACTGAAAATCTTGAAAATAGATAGACATTTTCCAGGAAGTATACTTCTCTGAAAATTTAAGAAGAATTCTACAGTGCCCCAGCGTGTTTCTGAAAATCTATTCACCTTTTGCGAAATTTTTAGGGTAAATTTTTCACTTTTCCTTACGAAACAAGGGTTGCATGTGAATTCGTAGTGGTTTTTCACGGGTAACACGGGCCTCCTCCGGGGCCCGGGCCCCGGTACCAGGGACCCAGTATCCCACCCTTGTGGCGGGCCTGAGTGGACTACATGTCGCAATTAGGATTTACAATTTCTGGATCATCTGTAGAAACACAAATGTGCATAGGAAAATTAATGGCACATAGCACACTTCTTTCGTCTCTTTTGGGGCGGGTTACCGAAGCCCGCCATCGGGCTTCGATGGCCCGCTCCCCAAAGTAGTGTTTCCCGTTAGTTTTCCGGACAGGAAAACTCTTCAAGTGCTGCTGATGCTGTACAAAACTGTAATTTTGGTGTTTAAATACCTACATATGTGAAGAAAAACTAGTTCGGGCTCCATGGGTGTTCGTGTTGCATACGCACGAAATTGCAGGCGTTTTGCCTGTCCGGGCACTCATCACTTCACCCGCGGCCCGCGGTGCCAACGGCGCGCGGGCTTTACTGCGAGGATCCAAAATGGCAGAGCGCTTTCAATTCTTCGTTTATACTACAAAGATATCTCCTAGGCAAAAACAGTTGCATATAGGCGAAGGATGTTAGTATCTTTTGTGCATTGTGCCGAGCATAATTGGTTTGTAGAGCATTTATTCATGCCTAAGATATGTCTACGAAGTATAAATGCAGAATTGTTATAGGTTTTCTGTCATTTTAAATTACAGTTAACAGTGGCGTGGCGTGCTTTGCCATGTATCGATTGTTACGCCATTTAAACCTATAGTAAAGAATCGATTATTAAGGTGCTCACTGCAAACACCCTGTTTATTGATCCTTTTCCATAGGTTTAAATGGCTTAACAATCGATATATCACAAAGCACGCCACGCCACTGACAGTTAAAGCCGCCGCACAATGAAACGAGCCTTTCGGAGAGGTTGAAAATGAAATTCTAACTAACACTGCAAATTTTGATGTTAAATTTTTTCACATTGTAACTGTATGGGGGGACTCTTTAAGGTAGTTTTAGAAAAAAATCAATGGAACCACTTCTAAAACCTCTACGTTCCATATTAGCATCTATATGAGCATTTAATTTTTCCATATTTTGTCCAACTTTCCTCGTTGACTCACTTCACTGAGCGTCGCTGGTGAGACGGATCTGAAGTCGAAACGCCTTCACTTTGTGCGTTATGCAACACGGACATCCATAAAGCGCGAATAGTTGCATCCAGGCGTTACAATGGACTTTGTTTGGCATCCTTCGCCTCGCATGCGACACTAATATTAAAAGCTTTGATTGTTTCTCTGTCCTATATCTGAACTTAATTCCAGTATTGCTTATTGTACCAATGAAGTAAACCATCACTGATTTTTATGGCGACACTGTTATTTTTCCGGGAAATGCACCATTTAAATGTATATATCAGAACGTTTCCGGCCCTCGAAATTGCAAAATATAAGTATCTGAGCATACTGGAAAAAAACAGAGTCCAGACTCTTAAAAACATTGATAAGAAAAAATACTCTTGATTCAATCGGATTTTTGCTTAAACCAAGAACCAAGCCTCTTAATTTGAGTGGATTTCCTTTTGATTTCAGCAAAAATCTGATTGAATCAAGAGTATTATTTCTTGTCATTGTTTTCAAGAGTCTGGAATCTAGATCCAAGCGACTTTTTTTCCAGTGCATGGTACGTAGAATTTCCTTCGTCCTACTTCAATGAGTTGTGCTTTGCTTGGATTTTTTTTTTTTTTTTCCAATGAGCACACTAATTTTGACGTTTAAGTGGGGAATTTTCAGAGCGCATAATCCTGACGCATCGCACTGAATTTGAAACAAAAACAATGACCAGTGATCCCAAAAAGGATTGCAATTGGAAATATGTAACATTACAAGCCTAAAAACACGTAAATTCTAGGCACAGTGGCAAAACTAGAAAAGTAAAGTCTGGTACATATATTAGTAAAAACTATATGAGGGGCTTGGATTACAAGGCTTATAAGTGCAGTTTTTGAAAATTAAAAAAATGGATATATTCACAACTTCAACTAGAACTAGTTTGAAAGTATTTTCTGTGAAAAATTCACAACTGAAATCCAACTTTAAAGCATTGAAAAGTGAGTTTAAACTTCCTCTCCGCCATAAGACTCCATGTACTTAATTTTGAAACTTTAAATACGTATTTCTCGAAATAGCAAAAACTGCACTTATGCGCCTTGTCCTCCAAGCCTCTCATAATATGTTCTGCTCTTTCCTTCCTAAAATGTGGGCTGCGTATAATAAAGCTTAAAATGGAAATTTGTCACGACGATCAAATTTTATTCGTGTCAAGCAAGCCCATTGAGCTTCTGTATGACTACCCTAGTAGCAGGACAAATTTTTGTTTTTCTAAAAAAAAGTATAAAAAAAAAACATATCTGTTATCTAAATGATTTTTTATATAAAAAATGTGTAACGCTTATATAAAAAAAAAAATCAAAGTTCAGACCTGACCGTAATATATGAAAATGATACAAGCTAGATAAGGTAATTTTTTTTTTTACACACATTTTTATTTTTTTATATAACGCATGCATACGAAAGTGTTAAAAGTGAACATTTTTATGTAACGATTATATAAAAAAATAGGTCATCATTTTCGTGAGCTTTTCGCGAATTAGAGGAATTTTTAGTATGTTCGCGAAAAGCTCACGAAAATTATTTCATTTTTTTATTTAATGGTTACTTAAAAATGTTCACTTTTAACACTTTTGTATGCATCCATTATATAAAAAAAATTAACTTTCGTACATAATATTTATCTTTTCCTTCTGTGGTTTTGCTACTAGGGTATATCGCTGTCGCTCCGTCATTTCGGAATGAAGTAAAGTTTTTCGAATGACTGAAGATGCACGGTAGTAATACGATCACTTCCTTCATCGGGCCTGGTGAAAGTCGAATTTATTGTGAGTATTACGTAGCTGGAAAAATCGTCAGCCGAAGACGTAACAACCACAAGGTCTTGGCTCTGATCCAAAATTCGCGGAATGTGAATCTTGACATCTACGAGCATAAAATAAGAGAATATATGATATTCATCCCTGCGTCATGGCTAAGAGTATTGGGCACAGCTTTTACTAGCTTCAGTTTTAACATTTTACCGGTCGGCGTATCCTTTTAAAGTTTGTATATATATTTCGATTTGGCATTTGCAGGAATTATAAATAGCTTTCTTCTTCTTGCGTCTCGGTTGATGGATTCATCGTATACTTGGAAAAATGTAAATAAAAAGGTAAAAAATATAAACAAATAAATCAAAGTTTGAAGCCATGAAGTTTTTCAAGATTCTTTGTGACTTTTGAGAAAGTTACCAGTTTTGTCCTGGTCGCTTGAAAAATGTATAGCAATGAGCAAACCGATAGGTATTTACATTGAAAATTGTGCAACAGTGTAGCGTTACTAGCTATTTGGATTACATTTTGAAATAAGAAACCGCTATCTCTTGCTTTCCATAAAAGCACCTTCCTGCATAGGGAGACCAATGGCACATATTTTGTTTCTAAAATGAGCCAGAAATAGTGGTTTCTTAGTGCAAAATATGATCCATTTGTTTGTAAAAGAGGGCTGAAAATCAAATATAAGCCTGCAAACATTCCAAAATAGCCATTTTTTGAACATGAATTGAACAGTTTTAGCAAACCGGTCATAGGTAGATATCTAATACCTATGTTGAAGGCAAATAGTCAAATCAGGCATTTTGTCAAATGCCTAGGCAAATAGTCAAATATTCTAACATAGAATGAAATTTTGATTTTCTACCCTAATTTTAGACAAAATAATTCGTTGCTCCAGTAAGAAAGAATTCTCTGTGAAAACATGCAGCATACAATAGTATTTTAAGCAATTTTAAATTCCTGAACGCATACTTATCAGGATATTTTCAGCACGGCATAAAACATAGAATTTTTAAAATTTTAAGATTCAAATGTACATAAAGGCATGTAAAAAGGAAGGAACGAGGAGAATCCGCGGCTTTGAAGAGTTATTCTTTCCAAAATATTGAAAACCCGTGAACTCCTCGCCATACATTTACAGAATTCCGTAAACTGTCAAAATTTGATTACTGGTCTAGGCATTTGATTTGACTAATTGCCTTCGACATCTACATTTGCCTTTTCGCCGGATTGAAGATGTGGAATAAAAACGGAAGCTGAGGAAGATGGCATGGGACAGGATCCTTTACTGCCGTGCTAAAGGAAGAACGCCGTATGAACATTCGAGAGTTGCCAAATTGGTATAAAACATGAATTTTTAAAGCAAATCATGCATATCGACGGTGCAAGTCGGCAATCACATAACTCGGTTTGCGACGTCGCAGACTTCCTGTCATACTTTATTTTTTAAATGGAAAACTACTCAACGGCAATTCTTTAAAACTGTCATGATTTTTCTTCTCAATGCGAAGAAAATTCTGCAAAAACTTCAAGAAATAATGCCAATTTGCTCTCCTTTAAAAAAATGACGTAGAGGCGGAGATTTTCAGACACCGCAAACGAGTTATGTGATTGCCGACTTTCACCGTCGATATTTTCCCTTGAAATTTGCAGAAGTTTTAGATAAAATTGCGAGCAAAATTGTCTGGAAAAATTGAAGACGAATATTAACGATTTTCCTAGTAAATTAGGTTTTTTATTGAAGGAAATATGGCAGCGTCTGAAGGCTCATACGGCGTTCTTCCTTAGAGCACCGGCAGTTTACCCTCGGATCCATCGTGTCGCCGCCGCGGCGCGGATGAGGGCAAAGAACTGGTGGCGCGATCCGCGAACACGCTCGCTAGCCCTCCGTCGGCGCACAGTGGATCGAGTCAATAGGAGAGGTCGGACATGAACTTTTCAACTAAACCTCCACATTTTGATGTTTAAATCGTCCTATTTTACATTGTAAGGGGTGTTTTGAATAGAAAATTTTACGAGGAAACCAACTGAACCACTTTTAGAACCTCCGAGTTGTTTATAAACGGAGCCATGAGCTTTTTAAAGTTTCCAAATTTTGTCCGACCTCCTCTCTGCCGTGATAGCGAAGAGAGCCGTAAGTGCAAAATTTTCGAAATCGAATTTTCTTCAAAATTCGTCTAAACTCTTTTAGATGAAATCACTGAGACAGCTAAAACAGGAAGATTCATCCTAATTTAATGAAAACGAGACGTATGAAAAAGCCGTAAGTGCACAAAAAATGACATAGTTTTCTTCAACACAGCCGTAGGTGCATGAGAACCAATGAAAACAGTGCTTTCAAGAGGAATGCCGCCCTCATCTGCGGATTTCTAACCTGAAAATGTGTTTGTTGTGTGTCCAACACGCTACCACAAAAGCACGCAGAAGATAGCACTTACGGCTGTCTTGCCTAACAATAACCTAGCATAAAAATGAAAAATACCCTTTTTACGTAATTGAAATAAAATCGGTCGATTTTAATCATCCAAACGATTTCTAGGAATCGTTCGGACGATTAGTGGCAATTTGACGAAGGACGGAGGCTCCTTTCAATAAGATTTTCCGGTCAGAAGCTTCAGAGCCCGTTTTCTCAAAACTTCATTTTTGCACTTACGGCCCTCTTCGCTATCACGGCAGCGGACCGATTATTGAAATTGATAGACAAAGCAATAGACAAAGAAGACAAAAAGGATATGGAGGGGTCCTATTGGTAGAAGCGGGTGGTTGCAGTGGACAAAGGACGTAGGTAATAGACTAACTAACGGCAACCCACGAGAGACCCGACAGTTAGTGCATCATTTACCCCTTTAGTCTATAAGAACCACCCATTTCAACCAATAGGATCGCTCCATACTCCTTATGTCCTCTTTGTCCATAGCTTTGTCTATGAATTTCAATAATCGGCCCGCAGTTCTATTGACTTGCTCCACTGTGCGGCGCGGCGTCGGGCAGCGTGCTCTCGGCGATGCCCCCGCTGGCGCTGCTGCTGCCACTGCCGGCCGCTAGACCACGAGTGTCAGCTTTCGTTTCAGTCCTTCGTCCGTCTCGGCCACCGCGCCATCCCCTAGCGCTTGTCCCTCCCAAAGCTTCACCCCGAATTTCCGTTAGTGCTTCCCAGCCCTGTCTAAAAAGTTCCCTCCATTTTTTTCGCGCCCGTTTTCCGCTTCATCGTCGCGGGTCGCGGTTCGCCGATTGCCATTTCCCCGCGCGCGGAAACAAGTTTTATTGTTGGATAGATTAAGATGATTTTCCGCTCAGCGACGCCGTAACTGCTCAGGTTTTTTGAAAACGAAGGTAAGACGTGTGTTACACTATACCTACTGCCGTGCGAGGGAAAAACGCCGTAGGAGCCTTAGAGGTCTTCAAATTTCCCTCACTGAAAACTAAATCTACTGAGGAAACGTTCTATGTTTTTTTCCAAATTTTTCAGGTAATTTTGTGCGCAATTTAATCGAGCATATCTCAAAAATTTCCCGGAAAAATAGGCGTTACTTCCCTCAAAAGTACATGTTTTATCCGAAAAAACGTGGCAACTCTCAAATATTGATGCTGCGTTTTTCCCTAGCACGGTGGTATATTCTGGTCTGGGGTGTTGCTTCAATCTCAGGTCGTGTTATTTGCTGCAGAAACTGGATTTTGAACTTAGCGCACCAGTTGGATCGCATGTAGCAGAAAGGAACCGACAGTGTTTTCAAAATCGTGTAATTTCTACTTTGATTTGAAAAATATTAAACACATGTTTACAATATGTACTACACGATCGTTTTGCTTTTAAACTGGCGTTATTTGGTAGAAGAAAAATAATTATCTACTATTTAAGCCATTTTTGGATACATATCAAGTTCCACGATTTTTATAATACTTTAATCACGTTGGTGCCCCTCTGTTAAATGCGGTCCAGAGTCGATGCCGGTTGCAAGATTAATTTTCTTATGGGCTTCTTGCGTGATCAATAATTGAAGCGCTTATTTCGAAAAGATCCCAACTCTGGAGAGAAAAATCCAGGATACAGGAAAAACTACTCACAAAAGAGTCAGGAAAGGGTTATTTTTCCGTCAAAAACTCAACTTCAAAAAAATCCGTCTTGGCATTTTTTCGACATAAGCAATTTTAATAAATATAGGTACCCGATTTTTTTGCGTGCTCTTTTTAATGTAAAAATTGAAATACTTGTGAAACTATAGCCTTTTTTGCCCATCATCCTGAAAAAGTGTCTAACACTTTGTCCTCGCAGAAAAAATTGTGGATACGGACTCGCGAATGAATAATGGGGGAGGGGGCTTAATGAAAAAGGAAAGGGGGGAAGAGTACCGCGCAATTTTAACAATGCCAAACAAGGCACGAAACATGTCACCTATACCTACCTCCTCTCCAAGTTTCTGGGTTAAGGAGTTGACAGTTAGAGCTGCCTTATCAGTTTATCTATTCGTGTAATACAAAAAAGACAAGGGCTTCGGTTATCATCTTGTCACACAAATCATGCACCTGCTTCAAATGACAATAAAAGGTAGCTAGATATAGCTACTTACCTCGGATTTGTATCACTTATCCGAGCTTCCGCTATCGTGCAACTTTAATCTCGACTACTTATGCTGCCGTGCTAAGGAAGAAGGCCGTATGAACATTCATGAGTTGCCAAATTTCCTTCAATTAAATGTTTATTTTTGAGGAAATTTATGAGTATTTTTCCTTGACATCTTTAGAGACCTTGGGTGAAATTGTGAGCAAAATTATCTGAAAAATTGGAAGGAAAATATCCATGAGTTTACCAGGAAATTCGTGTTTTATCAAAGGAAATTTGGCAACGCCTGAAGGTTCATACGGCGTTTTTCCATAGCACGGCAGTATTACTGTGTTCCTACGTATGTCCTACAATAACAATGATAATGCAATCTGTCCCCATCTTAAAGCTGGATCTCGGGCTTGCGTTAATGCATCCCGAATACGAGCGATATATTTCAAATTTTTACCATAAGGTGGATTATTTTGGGGAAATTAAAATTTTAGTTCGGAGGTCAATCTTCAAGTAATGTTTGCTCCAAAACTCATCTTCCACAGTTTTAACATAAAGTCAAAAATTCACCATCGCTATCGATATGAAAATTTTACATGAGAAGGAGTACTTAAATCCCAAATCCCTGGCGCATGCAAGAACTATATTCGTCGATACTTAATTGAGAAAGTATGCACCATCACGGATCAAGCAACCTCGTGATTTTTACAGTAAACACTTATTGTTAGGTGTGACTCTAGTTACAACATAAAACTCGATTCGGAAGGTAATCATAAAATAATGACAGTGAATAGTTCTGCGGTAATAAGGAAAAACGCCGTATGGACCTTCAGGCGTTGCCATATTTCCTTTGGTAAATCACGAATTTTCTGAAAAATTTGTGAATATTTTTCCTCCCATTTTTCAGATAATTTTGTTGGCAATTTCACCTTAAGTTCCAGAAAATTTCAAGGAAAAATATTGATAACTTTCCTCAAAAATAACCGATTTGTGAGAAGAAATTTGGCAACTCTCGAATGTTCATACGGCGTTTTTCCTTAGCACGGCAGAGTTAGTAATTTTTTATATGTATAATACAAAAACACAACTCTGGGGGGAAAAGGCTAAAATTGAAACAGAGAAAACTAAGACGTTTCACCAAAATTCGCTGGGGCATTCTCAATTGAACAAAACGAAAAAAAAAGGTTTTTTTTATATTTTTATTTTTTCGATTGATAATGCCTAAGAGTTGGGCGACACATCTCAATTGTTCCTTTTTCAATTTTACACTTTTCCTCGGGTCATGTCCATGTGTTATATTAATTGGGTTTCTTTAAATTCAAGTAGAATAATTATTTATATTTATATCAATTCATTTTTAATGAGATTTTCAAAAAGAAAGTGTGTGTAAGTGATCTTTTTCCATGCCAAAATTATTTGGAAGGTGAAGGAGTTGAGAAAAAAAAATTTGATTACTTTCCGTGCGTTATATTTCTGTGCACATTTCGCGGTGACGTCAGAGAAACAGAGGCAAATCAGTGGCGAGGCGCGAGGCGTGGATGGTCGACTTTCGATATTTCCCCATTTAAACCTATGGTAAAGAATCGATTATTGAAGTGTCGTTGCGAACACCCCGTTTATCGATACTTTTCCATAGGTTTAAATGGCAGATCAATCGATGTATCGCAAAGCACGCCACGCCACTGGGGCGAATAAAACGGAACCCACACGCGGTGGCTGTGACGGCATTCGCTGCATATTAATTACCTTTTCCGGTCCCAAAAATCTCTTTCTCGTTGAAATGAAATTATTTACGTATCAATTCCGAGCACTGCGTCCGGACCCCAGAGGATGTAACCCATACCGGAAAAGGAATTAAAATCGTTCACGCACCGCCAAAACAAACAAAACGTCAATGAAAGATGGAAATGAAAAAGCTCGATATCACATCATGTCGGATTCATACAGGATATTTGGAAGCTATTTTTGACGCGAAATTGATATGTGCGTTGCGCGTGGCCGATTGCACCAGCACCTAGTAGATCTTGTGCAACGATTAGCGAAGTCCCCATGCCTGCTACGAGCATACGCACGCACATGCGTATACCCATTCGTCCCGTTGGATTTCAGTTGCCCATACTCTCTTCGCGCAATTATCACACCGAAAATGGGTATACTTTCCTGGCGATTGAGCTTGATCGAACCGAGAAAACTTAATTCTGATCTGCACCGTGTGACTTCTGAGTTTTTAAGAAAGAAACGACGTGAGCACATTTTGAGACAGATTCCGCCGATGATCCACTCTCTCTGCCTTAATACAAGAACTTATCGGAAAAATTCAGATTAAATGAACATCGGAGGAGGTATACGATAAACCATTCAATACAATTTATAATCATTAGTATGTGCGATTAAGTATCCCTTCATCGGGATGGTTATGCAATTTGAGCTACGCGAGAGATGAATTTAACAAACCACGATATTGTCCGCGACCGGTGCTCAAAATTCAACATGAAATTTCGGATTCAGCTTTGAATTTGGTTAATATTTTATTGTCTCGTATTGAGGCGTGCTAATCAACGCTTTTACGAGAAAACATTGTAGTGTACTTTTATTCCCTATGCATTTCTCGTGCAACGAAAAATTATAGGTCTGCACGAGACGTGCATTAATAATGATTATTTTGTCTCTAATGACATAAAATGTGACATGACATGCTCTTGACTGATTGAGATATTTGTTATTCAAATTTGGCAAATTCTTCTCCATAGATTAACTATGATAAATATTCTTGAAGCATACATTCCGAAATTAGCATAAAATCCACAGCTTTAATGCAGAGAAAGTAAACACGGGGAGAATTAGATGGAATTTAACCCATTTCAATGCATATAATCAATTTTATGGCTGCTTTCAATTTATTTTTTGCTATATTGCTCTCTTTCCCAGCAAATTATTTTATTCTCCTGATCATTTTTGCCCCCAAGCCTTTCACTCCTAAAATTTGGCTGAAATGGCATTCTCGGCGCGAGAATAATAGCGCACAGCTTTGCCTTTCAAGACTCAATTGTCTTTGAAGAATCACAAGTAGCAGACACCATCTTCAAAAAAACCTGCTGATCTGCTGTAAAATAACGCTGATTCGCATTCCTGCCATTCTAGCCTGATGCTCTCCAAAGGTAAATCGAAATATGCAGTCTGCGTATGCAAGCGAGGCAGCGGTGAGGGGACAATGAGTATTATTGAATGAAAAGGAGAGATTGATGTTTACGATTCCTCGCATTCCAGAGAAACGACTATTTTGCACAACTGGTGACCTGCAGTCGAACCGCTGATAATTTTCTGCAACACACTTTCTTGTGCCTTGTGTTTTTTCTTCACTTTCTGCGTTAGGGGTAAACTTATAACTCATGCTTATCCTTGATATAACGACGGTGTAAGTCGGCAATCACATAACTCGCTTTGCGACGTCGCAGACTTCCTGACATACTTTATTTTTTCAACGGAAAACTACTCGACAACAATTCTTTAAAGCTGCCGTGATTTTTCTTCTCTGTGCCAAGAAAATTCTACAAAAACTTCAAGGAATGATGTCAATTTGTTCTCCTTTAAAAAAATAACATGGAGGCGGAGATTTTCAGACACACCGCAAACGAGTTATGTGATTGCCGACTTACACCGTCGATAAATCGTTTAGAACGTTTAAAATTACTTTTTCTTCCTGCGTTTCTTAAAATGGGCAAACTACCGACAGTTATAAAATCTTATAGACCAAATAAAATAAAGATAACTCAGTTGGTCCGTTGCAGCTTTTAATAAATTTAACGCAAGTAAAGAAGACAAAATAATGCAGTATTATTCGCTTGGTAATCAGATAAATTGAGGAAGAATCCTACCCAGACATTGGCGGAACCAGAAAATTGGCAACATTGTTTTCCCCCATTTAAACCTATGGAAATATATCGATTCTTGAAGCGGCCAGGTGCTCCGGCCAGAATCGATTTATTAACATAGGTTCAAATGGAGGGAATCCGGTGTTGCCAAATTGCTGGATCCGACTCTGTACCCAGAGTTTTTAAAAGAGATAGTGTTGTTACATGTGAGAGGAATACATGTCCCGAAATATTTCAAGCACTTTATGATTGAATAGACCACGTTAAGCAGAAAGGAACCAAGGAACCGAGCCACATCCGCCATTGTCAAATTTAATTGAGCAATGTAATTTTATACATGAAAACGGTTGTGCGGATTTTTTGCAATAAATTTTCTGCAGAGTACGAAGCAAATTCCTTAAAATTTTTCAAAGGAATCCGCACCAACGTTCTCTTGTAAAAGAAGGAACTTGTCCAGTTAAATTTGGCAATAGACGTGGCTTGGTTCCTTTCTACTAAACGTGGTCCAAATACCACACACCTCCCAAGTACATTTAATCACGATAGTCTTGCACTCAGTGTATAATTATGCGATTTGCAGTTGGTAATTGACAATGTCAAAACATTATCGTTTTTTCAACAGCGTCGAAGAAAGAGGGCAAGTCTATAAAAATGCGACTCGCTCGAACAGCAGTCTTTTAATTCCTTTTTTTTAAATAATAAAAAAAAATTGCATGGAAGGAGACCTCGCCGCAAGTCTCACTTGAGGAACTACTTGAAGTGGAATGTGATTCTTTACAGTGGCTCAGAGCTGAGCTTTCACGCAAGTAGCAAGTTCATCTTTCAAACTTTTAAACTGCAGGAAGTCAAATTTACCAAAGCACGTATCTCGGTTTGCGGCGTTGCGGACATCTTTGTTATATTTAATAATTTCGTTGGGAAACAATTCAACATCGGCTCCTGGAATTTTGCATATTTTTCTCCTCCGTGTGACAGGGCCGGATTTACCTACTTGCCGCCCATGGCCGCTAGTATTTTGCCGCCTCTTCTCATTCGTTTTGAAACATCAATGAAAACCATCAAATGAACGTGCCAGCGGGGGAGGGGTGCATAAGACGCGTTTACTGGTGTTGAACACATTTTTTGGGAAAGCCCTGTCAACACTACTAGCAAAAGTTCACGGAACTTTGCGCGAAAGTTAAGTTTCGTAAACCTATCTCTGTGTGGACAAGGCCTTCTGTTCATAAGAAAGGAACGAAAAAATTATGAAAGAACAAACATAAATGTGGATTAATGATTTTAACTTCCGCCGCGCCGCCGCGTCTCGCAGACCGCACTGTGTTTGACGCAATGCGTGAAGTATTCACGCAGTCTTGTAGGCGCTATGCGTCTCACGCTGATCTCACTGTGTTTGCCGCAATGCGTGAGGTATTCATGAATTCTTGTAGGCGCTATCCGTTTCACGCTGTCCGCAACGACCGCACTGTGTTTGATGCAATGCGTGAAGTATTCCTGCAGTCTTGTAGGCGCTAATATGTGTTACATGCCGATCGCCGCGCCGAGGGCTTCTCCTTTTCATCTCAAGTCCTTGTCATCATTTCTCTTTAGGTAAGTCGCACCGTTCCAGGCCAAATTGCGTGTTTGGTTTCTCTCTTAACTCGACTAATTAAAGGTGCTGTCTCTTGTATCACTGAAAGAGGACAAAATTAGAAATTACTATACTCTCAGAAAATTAGAGATTTTGTCGCCTTTTCTCGTTTGTAATTTTTTTTTCTAAATCCGAATTTTTTTTATACCTACATTTAAAAAAATTGCAAAATTTGCCGCCCCCTATAGATTTGCCGCCATGGGCCGCGGCCCATGTGGCCACCCCCTTAATCCGGCCCTGCCGTGTGAGAAATATACTCAATGCGAATTCCAAGGAATGATGTTGATTCATTTGCCATTTAGAAATGGAATAGGAGAAGAGAGCACGAAACGCCGTAATTGAGACACACTGTGTTCATTCACTTAGAACCTATTTTATAAAAGTTTCATTTTCAATGCGTCCAAATAGAGTTGAAATTTTAAAAATTTTCCCTATGTGTTGAATCCAACAAATTGAAAGCATTCTATGCTTAAAGAAAAAATAAACGTAATTTTTCCGCAGAAATTGATGATATGGAAAATCTGCGTCACGGAAGCCTCAAAATGCGTCCAAATAAATTTAAGATTTCGAATATTTTCCGGGGAGGCCTCCCAGACCCCGGTGGTAAGGGCGGGAGGGGGGGCAGGGGCTCTCCCAGTCAAAATAACCTAGGTACGCCTATGCGTTTGGGAATTTCACCGTCGCGTTTATATACGTTACAATCACCGTCGACAGATACTGTGCCTCTATACCAACGCGCGAGCAAAGTCCTCCGTGTAGAGTGTGGAGTAGAGTATGAAGTCCTACCGTGTAGAGAGAAGTCGACCGTGAGTGTGGAGTGACCGAAAGTTAACGTTTCGTGTTTGTCGGATGAAACGTAGGCACGCAGAAAATGATATGCCGTGGAGTCATTATTTCAGCTACACAAGCTTTAAAGTGTGAAGTGGCCGTCAGTCATCTTTATAGCTCATTAAGATTGGACCAGGCGGATAGTGACAATCCATCTGCTCATGCGTTCTATCTCTGCAACTTGGTGTCAACTCGTATTGAAAATTAGTCCAACTAGAGCCGTATTCTACGAGAGTCCTTGTTTTGCTCATGGCGAATTTGTCGCTACTCAGAATTCACCGATTAGATGGCCCAGGTAGCATTTTTCCACGGAAATATTGCGATATTTGATCAAGTTGCGATTTTTAACTGATTTTCGTCATGAGCGGGATTCTTAGTTTTTAATGTACTTTCAAATGAGGTGTCACAAGATATGGGTTACCGTTTGGAAAAAAAGTTGGGGGCCCCCAATCTCCCTATGGGAGGGGCCAAAATGTTGACCCCTCAGAAGATGACCCCTTTAAGTAGAGACTTTCCCAAAGTTTCTTTTTTATTCTATCTCGAACGGTTCAAAAGTTAGAGGGAGGCCGGTACTTTTGGAACACCCTGTAGAAACGAAATATAGATGGTGAAACTGCAGAAATGCGTATCTCGATTTGCGGCATTGCTTTCTCCGGGAAAACTGCCGAACGTCATTTCTTGAAAACTTCGGTGATTTTTAATCTCTGTGCAATGAATATTGTGCGAAAATTTCAAGCCATAATGTTGGTTGGGTCTATATGCGGAAATTCTGAAACACTGCAACCGAGATACGTATTTTTGCAATTCCACCGTCGATACATGCATTAGTTACCCCATAGAAATAGGTGCTTTACCAATGAAACAAAAATGGCAGTTCCTTACTGCAAAAATTAGTCCAATGGTCGAACGGCCAGCCAAGGAAATGGTCCGAAGATGGTCCCCTTTGAGATAGAAACATTCCCAACGTTTCGTTTTCCTATATCGAACGGTTCAAAAGTTAGAGGGGGGGGGGCTTTTGGAGCACCCTGTAAGATGAACCAGATATAGTAGTTCTTGATAAACTCCTTCCACTGTGCGTCAACAAGATTTCCACAGAGCAATAGTGTTAAGTGTATGAAAACTTTCCTTGAAAAAATCTACAGTCCCATACTACCGTGCCAAGGAAGAACGCCGTATGAACATTTGAGAGTTGCCAAATTTCCTCCGATAAAACATGTATTTTTAACGACATTCACGCACATTTTTCCCTTGAAATTTTCATATATTTTAGATTAAATTGCGTACGAAATCGCCTGACAATTTTGAAAAATAATATTCACAATTTTGCCAGTAAATTCGGTTTTTATTGGAAGAAACTAGGCAACGTCTGAAGGCTCATACGGCGTTCTACCTTAGCGCGGCAGCATACAACGTCGTTTTTCGGTTCAATCAACGCCTATGGAGCGATGTACCTGTGTATTTTCGAATAGATAACTAATCGCACTCCCCGGGAAGTTTTTTGCCTATGCTTCAAAATTGAAGGCAAATCTTGAAGGATACTTGGCAGCTGGCATGGCATCAGGATCATGCACACATCGTTTATTGGTTCCGTCAAAACAAGCAGCAAGATGCGGGCGACTATGTTTTTGAATACTGCCGCTCTAAGGAAAAACGCCGTATGAGCATTCGAATGTTGCCAAATTTCTTCTCAGAAAATATCTATTTTCGAAGAAAGTTATGAATGTCTTTCACCGAGACTCTCAGACTTTTCAGATCCAATTTCGCACAAAATCCTCCGGAAAATCGGAAAAGAACTATTCTCAAATTCACTGAAAATTTGTTGTTTTTCGAAGGAAATTCGGCATTGCCTGATGGCTCATGCGGCGTTCTTCCTTAGCACGGCAGAACAGCTTGCTATTAGTGCTCCCGCGTAATTTTGATACGTATATTTACTCTTCGTTACATTCGTTTCGCTCCTCTTTTTCCTTATATATTTCCTTCCTCTCTGAGCGCCCTTGTTGTGTCGACACAATCGCGCGCTCCTCATGCACCCATTCTTATTCCGACCCTATTCGAGAATAAGGGAATGTAAACAATTTTTTCGCCCTCCTGAAAAATCGGGTTTTCCGAGGTACGTAGTTTGGGTGTTTCGCCATCCATATTCGACAGTGTGCCGCATGCAGTCACACGAGTGCCGATTTCACTTTTGTCAGAGTCGATTTCAGGACTGTCTGTCTAGAATAATATGAAGAGAATACGTCAATTCTCTCATGTTGCGCTTGAAAATATATATTCAATCATTTTACATCATTCTCAAGGTTTTCTACTTGAATAAAAATTGGACGAGACGGTGAAAATTCAAAGGTGAAAACTTCATGGAAGTTCCTGTGAAAATTGAGGCGTCCGATGCAGAAAGTAAGGCATTTCTCGATTGCTGTATTTCAGAAGTTCCATTGCTAATTTATAATTTAGAGAGGAAACTATTGGGTGAATTTTCTGAAATTTTTGAGTTTATAGCATTGTAAAATCACAAACTAAACCCAGTAAAAGTTTTGATGTATTCAATGCATTTGCTGTAATTATAGTTGATGAAACGTTGACGAAGATCCTAAGCTACCGCAACCAAGAAATGCCCTTCCTGCACCCAGCGCTTCAATTGTAAACACTATTTATTAGTTTTTCTTCAGAAAAAATTGAACAACAGCGAAGATTTACAAACGTCGCAATCCGGACACCTTCTTTTTTTTGGGACTTACTATCGCATCTTGGCTTCGCTTGCTCCGTCATTTGGACTATTTCTGTCAAACGGAACTATGTGCATTATGACGTGAGCCCTGTCATGAACATATTCTTATGGGTCTCAGGGCTCATGTCTTAATGCACATAGTTCCGTTTGATAGAAATACGTCCATTTGATGTTCCATAAGGTTGCAAGGTGGGAATATCGCACTGGATTGTAGATCAAGGATTCTACATATATGTAACTGCATATCTCTTTTACGAGAGAGGGCTGTCACGGCGAGCTGACAACCACGCCTCAAGGGAGTTAATTAAACAGCTACTTTATTTCCACGCCGAAGTAGTTAACTATTCTACTGACTAACGCCACTTAGTATTAACTTTATTTATTTACTTAACACGAGCGGAATGACAATGATGATGGTATTGACCCCATAATTCAACCCGCCCCCTTGCAAAACAAACAAGGGAGGGCTCGGATCAAGAAGGGTTGGATAGAGAATGGCTACACAAAGTGTTCTTTGGTCCTCTAGTGACACCACTGCCCCTATCCCACCACTCATCTGCACCAGGTAAGGTATATCATCAACTCTGCCGGTAAAATTTAGTATAATTAAACTCTCTTAACACAGAGTTGGATTATAAAAAAATTGCCCCCACCCCACCACCCATCCGCACCGAGTAAGAAAAATCAACTATGCAGGTAAAATTTAGTAAACCTCTATGCACGGAGTATGATAATAACATTGTTTGTTGAATATTTCCTCATCGCTATAGCTTTTAAAGATCTAAAATAAGTGTCATTACGCCACCGGAGATGCAATCTAATTTGATCTCATTGAAACGGCTGATTTTAATTCTGAAGGAAATTTCTCAAAAATTCATTAAATGGGACATTTTCAAATTCGCCACGGCTTTAAATTAGTAAACAGTATCCCTGATGAGTTGACAACAGTAGGTGAAGGTGTGTCCCGTATGGCGAGCCATGGCAATTTGCTTGCCAGAAATCTAAATGCATTTTTGTGTGAAATTTACAGTTTACGGTCAAACTACGTTCGTGCAGTAAGTTCCAATGATAAAAATTCAAAATACCGAGAAACTGTCCCATTTTCCTAACATTTTGAGTTGGAAAGTACTAGAATAACGGTGGCAAATATTGAACATAGGTAAAAATTTAGGAGACAGAACAAATTAGAAAGAAGTTCCCTTGATATTCAAAAAGTTTCCGAAATAATTTCTGTAACTCGAGTTAACCATAAATCCGTGAAAGCCTCACAAATACTCCCTTATCTGCTGTTTTCCTCGAAAAATTTGTAACACACAGGCGGCACATAGACTGATGCCTCGTGCGGCTAGAAGGTATATCAAATGAAGGCGATGCGTGCCGAAATAATTTCCAAAATGAATTATGTAATGAATTTGGATGGCATTGGTCTGGTTCGGATAGGCTTGGTAACTAGACTAAATGCACAAAAAAACGGGGCGTTCCACCTGAAAAAGAAGGCTTTTGAAGCCGGAACCTCATTTCAGTTTCGGTGATCTAAGCTGGGTTCCGATCAGCTAGGCAATTAAACTAACTGTTTGGCAAAGCGTAAAGTATCACGAAAAAATGAAGGCGTGTGAAATCGCAATCGTGTTTTTGAAGCCTTTTTGCACGAGGAAGGAAACTCTCATCATCATAGAGCATTCGTATACTTACTCGCGTTACTCTTATTCATAGAGAACATAGAGTCGTAATGTAAGCGGGTGAGCTGGCGCCACTTTTGAGCATTTTCCAGGTCCCGAATTCCGAGACTCCTGTGTGACGCCGGGTCACTTTTTCGATACATAACCGATTGTTTGCGATACACGAGTACCTGGCCATCCGATGTAAACAAAGAAGATAGGAATCACCACGTATTCCACACCGCCATTTTGGATCGAACATGTATCGAAAAAGTGACCCGAACTCGGCGCACACCGGGCTCGGAACTCGTCGAGCAGAACATGGCGCCAGCTCTCCCATTTACATTACGTACGACTCTATGTACTCTATGCTCTTATTTCCTTAAAAATCCTCACAACCATAATTGAACTTAAAGTGCTGCAAGTTAATATCCTAAGTAGTTTAATAATAAATGTCTCGAGAGTATCGCAGAGAGCTATTGACTGAGCAATTTTTTATCTCATGACTTGAAGCAAGCGGTCAAGCAAGCAGGGTTTTGCGGTCATGTAGCTTTGCCCTACGTTCAGTTTTATTATGGTCGACTAAAAGAGCCGGAGTGCCCTGGTAAAAATTGGCAGTAGAATGTGTGTTCCAAAATACTATAGACCTAAAGCTGGCTGTAAGATTTCCAATAGCCTCTGTAGCCGGCTATACAATTTCTTATAGCCTTTCATAGCCGATGGCGATTAAGTAACAACCAGACGATAAAGTTTATGCTAAACGTTATTAAATACGGATACTAAGACTTAGTTAGTTTTTGGACTACCGCTCTCTTTTTGTGCCGTAGTATCTTGATTTATTTTGCGAGGAAAGCTCCGTACTTTTGAAGGATACCTGTCATACTTAATATGTTGGAGCGCCTTCAATTTCTTATGACACTGTGCAATACCTCTGGTGTGAAATAGTTGCTTCAGACGCCGTGGCACGCTGCGGCGCAGCGGGCGGGCAGAGAGCGCGAAACGCGCATTGGCGTTTACAAACCTAACAGGGATACTTCACGCATTGCGCAATGCGTGAAGTATCCCTGTTAGGTTTGTAGGCGTCAATGCGCGTTTGCGCAATGCGTGCAGTATCCCTGTTAGGTTTGTAGGCGTCAATGCGCGTTTGCGCAATGCGTGAAGTATCCCTGTTAGGTTTGTAGGCGCCAGTGCGTTGCCGCGCAATGCGTGAAGTATCCCTGTTAGGTTTGGAGGCGCCAATGCGTCGTCGCTCCGCTTTGTGTTAGGCTCTAATATTTAATCTCGCGGAGTCAGCGTTTTTCAACTCATGATTTTGAAATGTTTGCACACATGGACCATCTCATTTTAATTGATGAAAAAACAATATGTTTTAAAGGAAAATATAATGTGTGTTTTGTAAATATTAAGGTAGTTCGCGATCCGTATCAAACTTAATGATTTCCAAAGCACACGAATTTCTACACAATCTATACTAAAGCTCCGAGACCTCCTAATTTTGCGAAACTGGTAACGCTTAGTTTCAGCGTTCCACCGGGCCGATTTTCATGATTTTTGCGGCTATCGACGGGCAATTGTCTCTAGATAAGCCAACTTTTTTCAGATTTTCAAAATATGGCCCAGGTTTTTTTTATATTACGTGGTAAAGTTGCGAATTCTCCCATTTAAACAATGTAAATTTATACTTTTTGTCATAGTTCGTTTGAACGATCTACCGGGCCGATTTCCATGATTTTTGCGTAAATCGACAGGTTATAGGCCCTAGATGAGCCCGCTGTAATCAGATTTTGGAAAAAGGACCCAGGTTTTTTTAAAATCACGTTATAAAAGTGAGTGAGTTTACAGAATGCTCCGGCACTGCTACCGCTATGCGCGGGAGGATGCGCAGTGGTCGAAAAGGTTGCGCAGTAGCTGTGTAGCCTGCGCATCAGCTCTACACTTATCTACACAAGATTCGCACCGAAAATTTCGTCTCGAACGGTGGCCGAGTCGTCTAAGGCGTCGAATGCGTTCATCCAAAATTCGGTGAAGGTTCGATCCCCGACTTATGAAATCTTCATTATCGCCTGGCTATCATTGTTCATTGTTTTACTGCAATATTTCATCAAGCAGTCATTCCAAATCGCGTCCTTTTGATTTTGAAGTATTTTAAGTAAAATTTAAAATTAAAGTATACCTCATATCGTAATTTTTTAGGGGAAAAATAAAACTAACACTGATAGGAGGATAAATATAGGGCCGCGAAGCGGCCCATTGATGGCGCGGAGCGCCTTCAGGGGGTTGGGCCGCGTAGCGGCCAGGGGGCGTAGCCCCCTAGTTGCTTATAGCCTTTTAAAGCGAATGGCGATAAAGTGTAAAGCCCGGCGATAGGAACTATAGCCCGACTGTATACTTTTTTATAGCTTCGTATAGCCTGGCTATATGATTTGCTCCGCTTTCTACAGCGAGCTATATGATTTTCAATAGCCTTCTTTAGTCGGCTATAAGAACTCCTATGGTATTTTGAAACGCAGCTCCTATCGCCAATTTTTACCAGGGTGTCTACATGTAATTGGCCTCCTGGAGGAAAAACATTTTCCCCCGTCACGTCGCATGATTTTCAAATCATTTGGACGAGAATTTGATCTCGCAATTCTTCAAATTAGCTCCTTCAATTTTATCATAAACCGTCTCTTTCTTTTGCGGATTTTTTTGTCATACATGAACCAAGCAAAGCGGAGTCGTGTGAGGTCCGATCTCCCTGGCTGCCCTCAATTGAATTAGTTGTTTTCGCAAGCGAACGAATCCACTTTAAGATGAACCTTAGTTTGCATGTACTTCTATCCATCTCAGGGCTCCTACAGAAATGGGCTTGTTCCCTTTTGAAAACAATTTTTCCAATTACGCTCGCTTTATTGAGCTATTAAGAGTCAGATAAAAAATGAAGAAATGAGCCGGCGGTCAGTTCATCGTTTTAAGTTCTAAAGGTCAAACAAATGTAAGAGATATCTTCCTTACCATTACGTCTACAAATCGCGATAAATGCCAGCGCACTATTTTTATCTCTTACTTCTCATTCATTTTTGTTCCACAATTTTTTCTGCTGTTGTTATTTTCTCGTCGTTTATTGTCTTGTCGACTTCCCAACCTTTTTACGATTCAGACTCATCGCATGGACACGCAGAAAACCTAGTCGTTGCTCATACAACACTCATACTGGATTCCAGGTCCTACCTAGTGTCCAGTGAGTGCCTAGTAGTGTCAGTGTACTATTTTTCCACAATGGCAGCATGGTATCTACGACTAGAAAATATGGTAGGCACTAGAATCCACTTTGAGCGTTACCTCTACTGACGTGCTAGGGAAGAACGCTGTATAAGCCATCAGGCGTTGCCAAATTTAATTTGAAATACAACGGATTTTCAGGATAATTTGAGAACACGTCTCTTCCGATTCCTCGGAGGATTTTGTTGGAAACTTGATCAAAAAAGTTTGAAAGTTTCAAGGAAACCTCCACTAGAGTACCTGCATTGTGAGAATGGACTGGTGTAAAACTCCGAAAATTCATCAGGCCTTTCACCAATGCCTCCGCGAATCAAGTTAGGGCCCTAAAAAGCAGCCAACCTATGGATGGATTCTTATTATCCAGAATAATTTATCATTACAAGCATAAGAACCCGTCGTTTGGTAAACACGTATTTGACTAAGTGTTTGCATCAATTTACTCATTTTTACCGAAAACCCCTCATTTAGGAGATGCATGTGTGGGGAATTTGCGATTTGACTTTTGATCCTTACGTAAAAGTTCGCGAGAAACACGATGGTGCCACTGGTGTTCCCTGAAATCAACTCCCAAGCTCAAAAAAGCTCTCAAGTTGAGCCCAAAGTGGAGGGAATATCCCACGCTATCCTGAGAGTCCACCTCAACATCAAGACGAACTCTCCATACAAATACATTAGCAGGGTTGCCGTGTTTTTAGTTTTAGAGTCCCCAAATAAAGTGGCAGCCCTGTCAATGTATTTGCTCCCTATCTTTGCATGGAGAGTTTGTCTTGATGTAGAGGTGGACTCTCAGGATAGCGTGGGATATCCCCTCCATTTTGGTCTCAACTTGAGAGCTTTTTTTGAGCTTTAGAGTTGATTTCAGAGAAACCCAGTGGCACCATCGTACCATCGCGTTTCTCGCGAACTTCTACGTTAGAATCAACAGTCAAATCGCAAATTCCTCACACACGCAACATCTCCATTCTTGGCCATCTGCTTGGTTTGAATTGGAATCTAAAAATTGGCAGTGAAATTTTGTGTGTCAGAAGGCTGGCCGCCCATTTGGGCCCTCCGCCCTCCATGAAATGAGTTGTCCATACTCTCGCTATACAGGCACTCTAGCCGCCACCTCCCATGGCGGCCCTAGGACTCAAAAGTGGCGGCGCTTTTGCGTAGTTCGAATCATCTGCGGTTTGAGATACGTCAGTAGATAAAGATCCTTAACTCGACTTTAATCAAACCGACTCTTTTCTCTTACCACTTCGGCGGATAGAGGAGCGAGGGGGTGTTCCGATCCCCCCACAGTTGAAGCTCGTCTAAGCTCCCATATGGCACCCCTTTATGACGCTCTTCAGTACAGTGCATCGCTGTTCCGCGTCCTTGATGCACGCAGTATTCTCCTGATAATGCCATGCTGAAGAATAAGCGTTGCATTCCGGTATCTCTCCTCATAGTCTAACTAATTGTAAGCCAATTCGACTGCAAAGTAAGCTTAAGTCTTTTACGTCTCTCTCCAGTGCTGCCGTGCTAAGGAAGAACGCCGTATGAACATTCGAGAGTTGCCAAATTTCCTTGGATAAAATGTTTATTTTTTAGGAAAATTATGAATATATTTCCTTGAGATTTTCACAAGTTTCTGATCAAATCACAAAGACAATTATCTGAGAAATTGGCAGACAAATATTCAAAAATTTCCCTGAAAATTAGTGATTTGCCAGGGGAAATTTGGCAACGCCTGGAGGCTCATACGGCGTTTTTCCTTAGCACGGCAGAGTACCCAGGTAACCTCGACCTTTGCACTGTTCCTTATACTCATCACCAGCTGCGAGAGCCCTAGTTTTTATAGGCGACCACCCGATAAAAGTTATTGTCAACATTTCGCGCTGGATTAATGGGATTGATTGCCATTCTATGAAGCGCTGAGAGATCGGACGAAATTACAAACAAATTCGTCACATTTACAAACAAATTGCCCCGATAAGAGCGCGGCAGATAAAAGCGTTTAGTGCCCCGTTGTAAATCATTCCGTATGTGTTGTTCGAAGGGATTAACCGTGTGTTTACTTTGTGTAGGGTCGTATATCCCGGGCAGCTGAGATAAATGCAGCAACGCCATCATGAGTACGAATTCGCTCAAGAGCTCCAAAAATGGCACAACGCCGGAGAAGACGACAGATCAAACCGGGACCACAATCGAGCCATTGGTGGACAAACAGAAAGAAGATATGAAGAGCGGTGGAAACCAGGTCAACCTCTGGCTGGCTGCTTGCATCTGTGAGTACCAACACACTTAATTATATTAAGAGGCGCTTTAAGAGTCTGATTTTTGTTGTTGTTCTTTTTTGGAGTAATCCACGCTTCCTAGCACATTCGGCTACTTTTCCCCCAGGTAAGCCTAAATTCATGAAATAAGCTTGATATAATCCATAGTCCATAAAAAGTAATTTATGACGATCTTAAGATACGTATCGAGAATTTTTAAAACACTTGTAAGTACCTCGTTTGCGTTTTTTCCCCCCCATCAGAAAAGATATGAGAATGAAGTTTTTCCCCGAACCCAAGTAGCAATGATCGCGATAAGTTGCGATTTAATCGGATAGTGTATCGCGATTGTATCGACGTTGATTTATTACAATATTATCGGATAAAAAATTGCGATTAATGTGCGATTTCATCGCTTATTTTTGCGATAAAATCGCGATTATATCGACGGCAATTTATCGCAATATTATCGATCAGAAAATTGTGATACATCGACATGAAATTTCGATTTTATCGAACGCGATTTTTATAAAGAGATAAAATTGCGACAAGATCGAGGATAATCGCTCAAATGGTTGATCACAGCGATTCTACCGCCAAAACATCGTAAAAAATCGCTACTTAATTTCAAAATATCGCAATTTTTTCGTTAAAAAATGCTACTTGGGATGCCCTCTAAGCTGTCCACCTGCGGGCAGAGGAAATGAAGCATGGAATAAAGAATTCATTATCTAATAATAATTTTTACTAAATTTTGTTTTCCCCTCTTTCCTTACCCCCTCTATACCCTTCCTTCCATTATGTGCTTCGTTTTTCTTCGCTCCAATACACCTTGCTTGCAGACATAATAGAGAGAGGTCACTGAGATATCAATATCATTCAGATAAAAGCTCGTTTAGAGGTCATACTTAATCATCAATGGAAAGGGAGAGAGATGATTTACAAAGGCTGTTGTTACTTATATGATTGTGTATGCCTAAGACTGAACGTAGAGATAAAAATAACCGAAAAAAAATATCAGACAATTCTGAAAAAATTGTAAATAACGTAGTGAGCGCAATTTTTTCAATATTTTTTTCCGTGATGAGATAGGTCGATAATCTTTTGACCTACCTCGGATAATCAATACAGAAGACTACAGCGCGGATAATAATAGATACAGCACGCGGAAAGTTTTATAAATATTTTCTAAGGTTATTCAGGATGACTATTCTTCCCATCCCGCGCTTTGAACACTCGCCGAAAGCATCAAAAAGTGTTTGTATTCTGCCGTGCTAAGGGAAAACGCCGTATGAACATTCGAGAGTTGCCAAATTTCCCTGCATAAAATCTATATTTTTAAGGAAACTTATTCTCTTTTTTCCTTGAAATTTTCAGATATTTTAGAAAAAAACAACAAACAAAATTTTCCGAAAACGTTGAAGAAAAATTTTCAAAGTTTCCGTAGTAAATTCGGTTTTTATTGAAGGAAATTCGGCAAAATCTAAAGGCTCATACGGCGTTTTTCCTTAGTACGATAGTATTGCCGTTGCATGTGCGAAGAAATAACTCGTGCTCTTTCAATTAAAGTAAGTAGGTAGACACATCAACACGCAGAGAAGTTCCGAGGACCAATGTGCAAGTTCAAAGGAATTCGAAGCTCGAATGTAGAACGGACAGATCTCCACTGATAAACAAACAATTTCTTTGAAATGTTTATCGCCTTGACGTCATACATTGCTGCGAATTCGGAAGTATAATTTTCAATCCGAAGATGATAACTTAACCGGCAGTTGAATGACGTTAATGAGGCCAGGGAAACTCCGGCCGAAATTTTTAAACTTTCGTTTTGATACCACTTTGACATAGAGGCTCGGAAAAAATAAGGGTTTCCATCGGTAGTCGACACTAAACAATCCGAATTTGATGGTCCCCTAGCCCCCTGAAGTTTCCCTGATAGGGCACGGGGACTTTTGAATTCAAAATCTAGAGTCCCTCTGTACCTTGGTAAAAATTGGCAGTAGAATGTGTGTTCCAAAATACTATAGACCTAAAGCCGGCTGTAAGATTTCCAATAGCTCAGAAGCTAGTAGCAGTTTACCAGCAGTAACAGTTAACAGTAAACAGCCCGGTTACAGATAACCGGCTGTACAATTTCTTATAACCTTTTATAGCCGATGGCGATTAAGCAACAGCCAGATAATAAAGTTTATGCTAAACGTTACTAACTACGGATACTAGGACTTACTTAGTTTTTGGACTACCGCTCTCTTTTTGTGCCGTAGTATCTTGATTTATTTTGCGAGGAAAGCTCCGTACTTTTGAAGGATGCCTGTCATACTTAATATGTTGGAGCGCCTTCAATTTCTTATGATACTGTGCAATACCTCTGGTGTGAAATAGTTGCTTCAGACGCCGTGGCACGCTGCGGCGCGGCGGGCGGGCAGAGAGCGCGAAACGCGCATTGGCGCCTACAAACCTAACAGGGATACTTCACGCATTGCGCAATGCGTGAAGTATCCCTGTTAGGTTTGTAGGCGCCAGTGCGTCGCCGCGCAATGCGTGAAGTATCCCTGTTAGGTTTGTAGGCGCCAATGCGTCGCCGCTCCGCTTTGTGTTAGGCTCTAATATTTAATCTCGCGGAGTCAGCGTTTTTCAACTCATGATTTTGAAATGTTTGCACACTCTGTACGGACCAACTCATTTTAATTGATGAAAAAAAAATATGTTTTAAAGGAAAATATAATGTGTGTTTTGTAAATATTAAGGTAGTTCCGTATCAAACTTAATGATTTCCAAAGCACTCTAATTTTTTCTTTTGTATTTTGTGCTTTCACTGTGCTGCAGCGAGGTTTGCAGGCGATAAAGTGTAAAGCCCGGCGATAGGAACTATAGCCCGACTGTATACTTTTTTATGGCTTCGTATAGCCCGGCTACATGATTTGCTCCGCTTTCTACAGCCAGCTATATGATTTTCAATAGCCGTCTTTAGTCGGCTATAAGAACTCCTATGGTATTTTGAAACGCAGCTCGTATCGCCAATTTTTACCAGGGTATACTATAGGTCTGATACTAGGTAACTTTAAGCTGTCCCATGTTTTTTCTCAGCTTTGTCCTCTGTGTATGGCAGCTTTGGGGACCGTTCAAGTATTATACGTCAAGTATTATACTGAAGACAGTGGCGTCATAAGAGAGGGGTAGGGGCACCCCCCCCCCCCCCCTGTGTTTCAGAACGGTCACGATGAAACACAAGGAAAATGAATCAAACTAAAAACTCGATTTTTTTAAAACTTTTCATCATAGGTTTTGAATCATAGCGTGAGAGGGTCGCTAGAGGTTAAATTTGGTATCGTGTTATTTTACGGGCAAATAGAGTAGTTTGGGCTTACGCTAATTTACGGGGGAAGCAAGGCCAAAAATGTCAGTTAGTGTCAAAAATTTAAGCTTAAATCTTTTCTCTCGGAGTTTAAATCTTTTACTCTAAGTGAAATTTTTGAAATTTTCCGGGAAAATGGACTGCGTTAGGCAGATAGGAACCTAGCCACACCAGCTATTGCCAAATTTAATTGGGCAATTTCATTTTTTACATGAAAACGGTTGTGCGGAATTTTGTGCAAATTTCGGAAAATTTTCTACATTGTGCGAAGCAAATTCGTTTAAATTTTCAAAGGAATCCGCACAAACGTCTCTTCTAAAAAATTAAAAGGAACGCCCAGTTAGAGACAATGACTGCTGTGGCTTGTTTCCTCTCGGCTGAACGCGGTCCAAATAGTGTAAAGCTAGCAGTCCAGCACTATTTTACATAAAGTACATAGAGTCGTTATGTAAATGCGTGAGTATGGCACCACTTTTAAGTATTTTCCAGGTTCCGAATTCCGTGACTCCTGTGCCACGCCGGGTCACTTTTCCGATACATAATCGATCGTTTGCGATACTCGGGTACCCGGCCGGCGGCGGCGATAGGCCATTCGATGTAAACAAAGAGGATTGTTACTACGTATTCTACGTCACCGTTTTGGATCGAAATGTATCGAAAAAGTGACCCTATCTCGGCGCACACCGGGCTCGGAACTCGTCGACCAGGACATGGTGCCATGCTCACCCATTCACATTAGTACACTATGAACTCTATGCTATTTGACTACCATGTTACTCAGTGTTTAGGCCAGAATGGAGATGTTGCATGCATTTGCGATTTGGCCATCGATTCATCTGTAAAAGTTCGCGAGAAACACGATGGTGCCACTGGTTTTCTTTGAAATCAACTCCCAAGCTCAAAAAAAGCTCTCAAGTTAAGACCAAAATGGAGGGGATATCCCACGCTATCCTGAGAGTCCACCTCTACATCAAGACAAACTCTCCATGCAAAGATAGGGAGCAAATACATTAGCAGGGTTGCCGTGTTTTCAGTTTCAGAGTCCCCAAATAAAGTGGCAGCCCTGTCAATGTATTTGCTCCCTATCTTTGCATGAAGAGCTTGTCTTGATGTAGAGGTGGACTCTCAGGATAGCGTGGGATATCCCCTCCGTTTAGGCCTCAACTTGAGAGCTTTTTCTGAGCTTGGGAGTTGACTTCAGATGTAACCAGTGGCACCATCGTGTTTCTCGTGAACTTTTACGTAAGAAAAACAGTCAAATCGCAAATTCCTCACACATGCAACATCTCCATTTGAGTGTTTCTTTTCTTGTTTGGCAGGTAACCTGGGAGCATGGGTGGGCGGGAACGCCCTGACGTGGTCGTCGCCGGCGGTGCCGAAGCTGGAGAAGGGCGAGTTCCTGTTGATCAGCGAGGACGAGGGGTCGTCGCTGAGCTCGCTCATCGCGTTCGGGGCCGGGTTCGGTCCGTTCCTGGCCAGCAGCCTCGTGGACCGCGTCGGGCGCAAGACCACCCTCCTCCTCACCATGCTCATGTTCCTCATCTCCTGGGTCCTCCTCGTGGTCGTGCCTCAACTCAACGTCATGTACCTGGCCCGCTTCATCAGCGGCATCGGCGTCGGCAGCATTTACACCGTCACCCCCATGTACGTCGCCGAAATTGCTGAGGTGAGTCATCCTCCTTCGTCGCTGTCACGGAGGCGGATCCAGCCATTCGGCAACACCGGATTCCCTCCATTTAAACCTATGTTAAATGATCGCACCTGGTCCCTTAAAGAATTGATACATTTCCAGTGGCGCACTGAAAACAAATTCTCGGCGTTTTCACCAAGGTCCGTTGGTACCTTTACCATCTCACTTTTTTTACCAATTAATGGTAATTTTACCAAGACAGACTGGTAAACTTACCTAAAAACCGGTATTTTTACCGTTTTTTTCAGGTAAGAATACCACTTTTATTGGTAATCAATTCCCAGTAACTTTGCCATTTTATCTCGGTAATTCTACCACAGTCGATAAAAAATATTGGCGTTTTTACCAGGTCCAGTAAAATTGCCGAGAAAGTTCAATAATTTTACCGAGATTTCTCGGTAAAATTACCAAATCCATAAATAGTAATTTTACCAAGAAAAAACTGGGATCAAATAGAACCCTGAATTCTTGGTAATTTTACCCTTTTCTTAGTAAATACACCGAGATTTTTTTTTCAGTGCGTGGCGTGCTATGCGATTAATCGATTAATCTGCCATTTAAATCAATGATGAAGGATCGATAAACAGAGTGTTCGCAACAAGCACCTTAATAATCGATTACTTATCATGGCTTCAAATGGAGAAATATCGATAATCGATCATTTACGCCTCGCCATTGGAACATTTCCATAGGTTTAAATGAATAAAAACAATGTTGCCAATTTGCTGGATCCGCCAATGCGCTGTCATGCCTCCATTCCACCCAGAGACAAAGAGTGGCTAAGCTCCACTGGCCTCCACCGCCGTGCTAAGCAGTGGCGTGGCTTGCTTTGCGATATATTGATTGATCTGCCGTTTAAACCAGAAAAAAAGGATCGATAAACAGGGTGTTCGCAACCAACACCTTAATAATCAATTCTTCACCATAGTTTCAAATGGGGAAATATCGATAATCGATTATTCACGCCTCGCCCTCGCCACTGGTGCTAAGGAAATACGCAGCACACTGGACCGAGTCAATGGGAGAAGTCGGACAAAATTTGGAAACTTTAAACGCTCGTAACTCCGTTTATGCGGAATCTTGAGGTTCCAAGAGTGGTTTCATTGGTTTCTTCGTAAACATTGTTTATAGAAAGACCCCTTAAAATTTAAAGTGTGACGAAATTAATATCAACATTTTCAGTTTCAGACAAAAATTTCATGTCCGATTTCACTAATTAACTCGATCCACTGTGCGCCGTGTGAACCTTCAGGCGTTGCCAAAATTGCTTTGATTAAATGTGAATTCACTGGAAAAGTTGTAATTCTCTTTCCACCAATGTTTCAGACAATTTCGTTCGCAATTTAACCTAAGATATCTGAAAAAAATTAGGAAAATTACGCGTAACTTTCCTCAAAAATACATGTTTTATCCGGGGAAATTTGGCAACTCTCGAATGTTCATACCTGTGCTTCTTCCTTAGCACGGCAGTCTTGGCGACATGTGGAAACTTTTACTTTCGGGTATTTATCACTTCCTCGTGGAAAGTTGTAAGGGGGCGACCAGTTGTCACCTTTTTTTCGACCGTTAACCTATCTACCTACTGGGTGGATGAGGAGCTTCGGGTGACGTAATGACCTAAAGAAGTCTTCGGTATGTCTGCGAAACGGAATTCCCGACACGTTGTTCAACATCCTCATAGGCAAGTCAATATTGCAGTCCCGAAAGTAAAAGCTCTCACCCTCACCAAGATAGCAATGCTACCATGATAGGGAAGAGAGCAGTAAATGCATGCTGCGGTGAACCTCGAGACACGTAAAAGCATGTCGACGGTGAGACTACCAAACCACGTATCTCGGTTCGGTCGGTCGCAGACTTCCTGTCATACTTTATTTTTTAAATAGAAAACCACTCAACGTCAATTCGTGAAAACTTCCGTGATTTTTCCTCTTTGAGCGGAGAAAGATCTGTAAAAATTGTAAGAGCTGATATTGATTTGATCTCCTTCAAAAAAATAAAATGTGAGTGGAGATTTTTAAACACCGCAAACGAGATACGTGGTCTGGTAGTTTCACCGTCGATATAAGCGCTTACAAGACTGTAGTAATACTTCACGCATTGCGCCAAACACATAGTGCGATATGCGATCGGCAAGCGGTGTGGAACGCATATTAGCGCCTACAAGACTGTAGGAATACTTCAAGCATTGCGCCAAATAGTGCGGTCGATGAGGCGGCTGCGGAGGCTAAAATTATTAAACCACATTTCGACGGTGTAGGGTGTAAGTCCGCAACCACGTATCTCGGTTTGCGACGTCGCAGACTTCCTGTCATACTTTATTTTTTAAATAGAAAACTACTCAACGTCAATTCGTGAAAACTTTCGTGATTTTTCCTCTTTGTGCGGAGAAAAATTTGTGAAAATTGTAAGGAATGATATTGATTTGATCTCCTTCAAAAAAATAAAATGTGAGTGGAGATTTTTAAACACCGCAAACGAGATACGTGGTCTGGTAGTTTCACTGTCGATGTGCTAACCATGGCTCATACAGAAATTCGTTTACTGCTCTCTCCGCTGTCACAGAAACATAGAGGGTCTCTTTGCCTGTAATTCCGTCCTTTAAGCCACGGGCACCCAAAAACGAATCCAGCGGGAAACAGAGAGGGGTCTTTCGGCCTCACTTTGAAGGAGGGATAAAAAATGAGGGAAAAGCCCTGAGGGGACCGTCCGGAAAATTACGTAACACACTTTTTCGGCATTTTCGACTCCTCTCCCCTTCGTAACGCGTTTGCGATGTAGGCCTCTATCTTTTAACACGTAAAAACTAAGTGAACGTATTTCTATCGAACGGAACTAAGCGCAATCGGGGGAGGAAGGGAGAGGGGGGCTTGAATTGGCGGGTGTTGCGGAACGCGATGCTCGTTCCGTCCTATACTCGCATTTCGATAGCGCTTAGTTCCGTTTGACAGAACGCCTAATCCGGGATTCTAAATTCCTCAAAAGGAACTCAAATTGGCGCTTAGTTCCGTTTGACAGAAATACGTCCAATTGAGGGCTGAACTCGAGGTTATTCTTAAAGCAGGGGAGGATGGACAGTCCACCCAGTACCAGCCCGTACACTAACAAACGTGCCTTCAATTAGTGCCTTGAAAAACGGAACGAATGCTGTGTAACTTAGATCAGCGCCTGGACGCAACTATTCAAGCTCGATGGATGTCCGCGTTGCATACTCTAAGATCTGAAGGCGCCCATGGTTACTTTGTCCTAGCAGCGTTGTGAATTCTAAAATCCTCAAAAGGAACTCAATTTGGCGCTGTTAGTTCCGTTTAACAGAAATACGTCCAAATGGCGTAACGCTCTCCTCGACCCCCCCCCCCCCCCCCCGAGCGTTACGTAATTCAGGGACGGCCCCAAAGGATAAACCTAAGTTGAAAGGATTCTGGTTGACTCAAAGATACTCTCAAAATAAATATATCATTGTTATATTTTATATATACTAGACAGTGTATTTCCATAGAATCCTCAGCGTTCGCCCTTCGTAAGAATTCAGTTACCCTAAAAATTTGCATTTTATGAAAGAGCCTCTTTCCCCTAGTAGCAGAACCTAGAAGGAAAAGATAGAGATTATGTACGAGAGTTAATTTTTTTATATAATGCATGCATACGAAAGTGTTAAAAGTGAACATTTTTATGTTACCATTATATAAAAAAAGTCATAATTTTTGTGAGCTTTTCGCAAACACACTAAAAAATCTTCTAATTCGCGAAAAGCTCACGAAAATGATGACCTTTTTTTTACATAATAGTTACATAAAAATGTTCACTTTTAACACTTTCGTATGCATCCGTTCTATAAAAAAATAAAAAAAATTGTCCATAAAAAAAAAATTTCCTTATCTATTTTTTATCATTTTTCATATATTATGGTCAGGTCTGAACCTTGATTTTTTTATATAAGCGTTACACGTTTTTTATATAAAACTACCATTTAGATAACAGATATGTTTTTTTTATACTTTTTTTAGAGAATTAAAAATTTGTTCTGCTACTAGGGTCGATGGAAAAATTCATGGAAAAAACTCCTGTCTATTTTCCAGGTATCAGTTCGGGGAGCTTTGCTGTCTATAATGCAGTTTTTCTTAGTTGGCGGATTTCTTCAAGAGTACATTATCGGACCTTACGTATCATATCAAATGCTCATTTACATCAACCTCGTTGCCCCTGTTGTATACGTGCTAACGTTCATATGGATTCCTGAGTCACCGTACTACTATCTAAACAAAGGGAAGAAGCAGGAAGCAACCGAGGCTCTGCACTGGTTCAGAGGAAAACCGGATCGAGAATTCATCAACAAAGAAATCATTGCAATAGAGGTATGTGAGCTTCCGTTACTTAAGTAAAAAATAATTATTCACTTCAAATTAATGCGCACGGCATTAAGGTGACTGTTATAAACGAGAGTCTTAATAAAACAGGGTTTCGCACGATGTTATAGCGAGATCGTTTTGAAAGAAATGTTTTCGGCACCAGTTGCTCTTTGATATTGTAGGAACAACAAACTACAGAGAGACGTGGATCAAAGAAAAGACACTGGATCTTCTTGAGATGAATTCGATTGTATTGTCGGAAAATGAGAGCACAAAAATCACATAACAGTTCGGAAAATAATCACGTAAAAGAAATGTGTGATGTCGCGAGAGAGGGCACAAAATTGTTAAAGGGCGAGAGAGAGAGAGAGTCTTACACTCTCTCTCGCCCTTTAACAATTTTGTGATCAATTTTGTTCCACGGGTCTAGATGTCAATGAAAATTCACACGAGTTCAGAGAGACGGAATAAAGTGACAGACCTAGATTTTAGGGCAACCCATGCTTATATAGTCTTGCTGACGTCACGGGTGGTGAGACAACAAGCCTACGCGTGATTGGCTGGCTATAATCTATGTAGCTATCAGCTGTAAGTTCAGTAATTAAAATTAATGTTGATATCAGGTTGATATACAAGAAGCAGGCCCGCCACAAGGGGGGGGGGGGGATACTGGGTCCCTGGTTGGGACCGGAGGGAGCCCGTGTTACCCGTTAAAAACCACTACGAATTCACATGCAACCCTTGTTTCGTAAGAAAAAGTGAAAAATTTACCCTAAAAATTTCACAAAAGGTGAATAGATTTTCAGAAACACGCTGGGGCACTGTAGAATTCTTCTTAAATTTTCAAAGAAGTATACTTCCTGGAAAATTTCTATCTATTTTCAAGATTTTCAGTACAGAGGGATATTTTTAGTAACTGCGTTTCATTTTCTTCCGTCGTCAGATGCTAAGAGTCTCCAGTCTGGGCATCCTCGACTTCAATGGCTCATGGCTCAACTCCCTTGCCATAGACAAACGAAGGGGGAGTCCAGGGGGGCCTGGCCCTCTTAGAACTGAAAATAGTATCATATGCCCCCCCCCCAAAAAAAAAATAAAAATAAAAATGTTCCAGATGTTTTGAATGCAACAATTCGCAAGTATTTTGTGCTGAAAGTAGAAAAAAAAAACATAATTATTCCGCAGAAATTGATGGAAAAATTCTTTATGGCAGCTTCAAAATGCGTCCGATTAGTCGTATAAATTCTAAAATTTCTCGGGGGATGCCCCTCGGACCCCCCCCCCCTCCGTGCTTGGGGCCCGGACCTTAAAACTGGTACCAGGGCCCGAGTGGGATGTGGCGAGCCTGCATGAACGCTATTTCCATTTAAATCTTCCGTCACATTCATACGGCGCAATGATACAACTATTTGAACTCTCCGGAATGCGTGAGGTATCACGCCGCATTTGAAGGCGTTTTCAAAACAGCCAAGTTCCGATACTCGGATTATCGTTTTGCATAGTTCATATTCTTTTGTTTCCATTTCTAACCACTTGTTTAATTATAATCCTCCTATAAAAACCACCCATTTGCTAAATACAATTCTAGCTGAAGCGCACTTAAGCGCATTCATGACTGCAAAAATGTTAACGGAAATCGACACGCCCAGCGTGCATGGACTGGAGGCTATTTCAATTCTAATCTTCCGTCGCATTTCTAAGGCGCAATGATACAACTATTTGAACTCTCCGGAATGCGTGAGGTATCACGCCGCATTTGAAGGCGTTTTCAAAAAAACCAAGTTCCGATACTCGGATTATCGTTTTGCATAGTTCATATTCTTTTGTTATATTCCGTACCACTCTTTTATTTTTAATCCTCGTAAAAAACCACCCATTTGCTAAATACAATTCTAGCTGAAGCGCACTTCAGCTATGCATTCACCACTGCAAAAATTTCAGAGGAAATCGACCAGCCCAGCGTGCATGGAGGCTATCTCCATTTAAATATTCCGTCACATTCTTACGGCGCAGTGATACAACTATTTGAACTCTCCGGAATGCGTGAGGTCACGCCGCATTTGAAGGCGTTTTCAAAACAGCCAAGTTCTGATACCCGGATTATCGTTTTGCATAGTTCATATTCTTTTGTTATATTCCGTACCACTCGTTTATTTTTAATCCTCCTAGAAAAACCACCCATTTGCTAAATACAATTCTAGCTGGTTCTACAATGTAATACAATGTGTAAGTCCACTCTCCTTTTGATCAGAAAAATTAAATAACTCCGCGAATGAGGTACGCGTTTTTTACAAGTTTCGCTGTCGGTACGTGCTTTGCGATATATCGATTTTTATGCCATTGAAAGCTATGGAAAAGGATCGGTAAACAGGGTGTTCGCAGCGAACACCTTAATTATCGATTCTTTACTATAGGTTTAAATGGCTTAACAATCGATACATCGCAATTCACGCCACGTCACTGGTTGCAAAGTATAATTAATTCAGGTGGGGAAACGAACCTTTATTGCTTCGAAGGGGCATATTAGAAAATGAAGCACTTTAAGTGTTTACTTCACTTACTAACTTATCATTCCGTCCATATGATACGTTACTTAGAATATTCTACACTAATCAGGATCATTGACTTGACAAAACTGCGCGTTGTTATCCACTATCCGCTATAAATATTAAGTAGGTCGGTTTTTATACATAGGTAACAAATTTGAAAATATAAGCATATCGTAAGGGAACACAGCGTCAATACCAATATACTCGTATAGCAATGGCAAACACTCATTTCATGCTCAAAACGGCAACACCGCCATTCGAAAAGCCGTGAGTTTAATCCTCCGCGCATGGCGAAGCTGTTGTTTAATGCTGTAAGTTGATAAACTTTACTTAGTTATCTTTGAATTACAAATACTATAAAAGCTTGTTCGTATCTGCAGATTATCCTCTAGGTATCTTTGCACTTTCAACTTTGGCAAATGAACGTTATCTTGACATCTACCCTCAGTGCACGTAGGGTCTACGCCAGATAAGTTTACGCACTTTTAGACTGCGACGGAAGAGCCGCCATCTTGCGTCTTGCATTTACTTTACATGTAAAAGTGACGATAGACTACTGTAGCAGTGGTTGCACGCTTAATTTCTGTTGCTACGATGCGAGAATAATTAATTAAACCTCAGTAATTTGAAACAGGTGGAAAGTTAAGATTTTCCTTCATTTCCGGGAGATACCACATCTCATACCTAGTTCGGAGTTCGTATAGTTGCATGCTTGATTTCTGCTACAACGATGCAAGCACACTTCATTTCCGCTGCAACGATGCAAGCACGCTTGATTTCCTCTGAAATTTTTGCAGTGGTGAATGCATAGCTGAAATGCGCTTCAGCTAGAATTGTATTTACAAATGGGTGGTTTTCCTACGAGGATTAAAAATAAACAAGTGGCACGGAATATAACAAAGAATATGAACTACGCAAAACGATAATCCGGGTATCAGAACTTGGCTGATTTGAAAACGCCTTCAAATGTGGCGTGATACCTCACACATTCCGGAGAGTTCAAATAGTTGTATCATTGCGCCTTAGAAATGCGACGGAAGATTACAATTGAAATAGCCTTCATGCACGCTGGCCTTGTCGATTTCCGTTAACATTTTTGCAGTCATGAATGCGCTTAAGTGCGCTTCAGCTAGAATTGTGTTATCAAATGGGTGGTTTTTATAGGAGTATTATAATTAAACAAGTGGTTAGAAAGGGAAACAAAATAATATGAACTATGAAAAACGATAATCCGGGTATCGGAACTTGGCTGTTTTGAAAACGCCTTCAAATGCGGCGTGATACCTCACGCATTCCGGAGAGTTCAAATAGTTGTATCATTGCGCCGTAGGAATGTGACGGAAGATTTAAATGGAAATAGCCTTCATGCAGGCTCGCCACATCCCATCTCGGGCCCTGGTACCAGTTTTAAGGTCCGGGCCCCAAGCACGGAGGGGGGGGGGGGGTCCGAGGGGCATCCCCCGAGAAATTTTAAAATTTATACGACTAATCGGACGCATTTTGAAGCTTCCATAAAGAATTTTTCCATCAATTTCTGCGAAGTAATTATGGTTTTTTTTTTTTTTTTTTTTTTTTTATTTTTATACTTTCAGCACAAAATACTTGCGAATTGTTGCATTCAAAACATCTGGAAAATTTTTATTTTTTTTTATCTTGAAAATAGATAGAAATTTTCCAAGAAGTATACTTCTTTGAAAATTTAAGAGGAATTCTACAGTGCCCCAGCGTGTTTCTGAAAATCTATTCACCTTTTGCGAAATTTTTAGGGTAAATTTTTCACTTTTTCTTACGAAACAAGGGTTGCATGTGAATTCGTAGTGGTTATTCACGGGTAACACGGGCCCCCTCCGGGCCGGGCCCGGTACCAGGGACCCAGTATCCCCTCCCCTTGTGGCGGGCCTGGGTGTTGCACAGTATCATACGAGATTGAAGACACCCCAACGTATCATGATTGATGGCATCTTTCAAAAGCGCAAAGTTCTCTCGCAAATTAAATCGAGTGACAACGGAAAAAAGAGTATAAGATATAGTAAGTACTAGCATCTGTATTCAATAACGTTTAGCATGATTTTTTAACTTGATTAGAAGAAGAATTGACTTGATTTAAATAGAAATATGCTCAAATTTACCCCCTGGAAGATTGTCTTATGAATTAATAAAAAAAATAATGATCTTTTAAAGAAGAAAATATATGCTTATATAAAAAGAAAAGTCACATCAAGCAGAAACCCGCTTTCATTCAGCTATTTTATTCTCGATTCAAAATAAAAGCTTCTTGACGGCATACTCAAAAATGTTTCAGTCTAAATCGAGTCACTTTTTTCTCTAATGAAATTCAAAAATTATGCTAAACGTTATTAAATACGGATGCTAGGACATGGCGAGTTTTTGGACTACCACTCTCTTTTTGTGCCGCAGTATGTTGATTTATTTTGCGAGGAAAGCTCCGTACTCTTAAAGGATGCCTGTCATTCTGTTGGAGCGCCTTCAATTTCGTATGATACTGTGCAACACCTCTGTTGCGAAATAGTTACTTGAAGCGGCGTGGCACGCCGCGGCGACCAGCGCGATACGCGCATTGACGCCTACAAACCTAACAGGGATACTTCACGCATTGCGCAATGCGTGAAGTATCCCTGTTAGGTTTGTAGGCGCTCATGCGTGTTTTGCGCCAGCTGCTTCGCTCTGTGTTTGGATCTGATGTTTAAACTCGCGGAGTCAGCGTTTTTCAACTCATGATTTTGAGATGTTTGCACATCTGCATGGATTATTCTCATTTAAATTGATGAAAAATAAATATTTATTGCAGGAAATATAATGTGTGTTTTGTGAATATTAAGGTGGTTCCGTGTCAAATTTAATGATTTCCAAAGCACTTTAAAAGTGTTTCGCGCTAGCTGCACTGTGTTTCGACTCTAATATTCAAACCCCAGGAGTTAGCGTTTTTCAGCTCATGATTTTGAAATGTTGGTAATTTCGGAATTGATTATTGTAATTTAAATTATTAAAAAAATTAAGTACTCACCAAAGGAATACATAATGTTTGTTTTGCAACTATTAAGGTGGCTTAATGAACTTATTTTCGATCGCTTGTTAATTATTATTTTTTGAAACATATAGGAGTAAGCACGCTTATAGCCATCTCCGCGCCGTGCCCGGTTTCGTTCGTTGCCGCTGACATCACTGGCGCTTTTGAATTCCCATTCATTCTAATGGCCCTCAACTAACGAGCACATTCCATCTTTCCACTTGCACATGGTTCCATTTAGCATAAATCGACGGTGTAAGTCGGCAATCACGTAACTCGGTTTGCGACGTCACAGACTTCCTGTCATACCTTATTTTTTAAACGGAAAACTACTCAACGGCAATTCTTTAAGACTGCCGTGATTTTTCTTCTCTAGGCGAAGGAAATTCTGCAAAAACTTGAAGGAATGATTTCAATTTGTTCTCCTTTAAAAAAATAAATTAGGGGCGAAGATTTTCAAACACCGCAAACGAGTTATGTGATTGCCGACTTACACCGTCGAAATACGTCCAGGCTATAGCTACTTTTGGTGGAGTTTTGATGATAACGGGTTATTCTCTGATGCTTTTGCAGGAGTCGGTGCTGGAGGCGCAGGCGAACAAAGGCCGCTACATTGACCTGTTCAGGAGCCGCGGGAGTTTGCTCGGGCTTTACCTGTCGTGCGCCCTGGTGGCGTTCCAGCAGCTCAGCGGTATCAATGTCATCCTCTTCTATTGCCAAACGATCTTCGAGCAGGCCGGCGCCTCGCTGGACCCCAGCATCTCGGCCATCATCATCGGCGCCGTCATGCTTCTCGCTTCTGCCGTTACGCCACCCTTCACTAAAAAATTCGGCATGAAGATGTGCCTCTACGCCTCTGCCGTAGGAATGGTTCTATCTCAGGTTCGTCATACGCCCGCTACACTACCGTGCTCAAGCCCAATTCACACTATCAAACTTTTCATCCAACTCTTGGATGCAGCTTGGTCAACATGGATTGCATTTTGCAAAAAGGAACCACTAGCATTGCAATGTTGCTAAGATTGTGCAACTTCTTTTGTCTTGGAGGAAAAACCCGATTATCCATTAATAGTTTCTATTTTACTCGCTAAAAACTGTGAATTTAAGACAAAAATTAGGTACCATCTAAACATAGTTTTTCACGATTTCCGCAATTTTATTGCAAAAGATGAAGTTGCACAATCTTAGCATCATTGCAATGCTAGTGGTTCCTTTTTGCAAAATGCAATCCACATAATGTATTATATTCATTCGTCCAATCCGCCGACATGATCACTGCAGTTAATTTTCGCGCCCAAAACAGGGAGGATAGGCAACACACAACACTCGAAATTACCGAATGATGTGGCGCCTTGCTATTCGAGGACTAATATTGATTTTTTTACACAGTTTTTTCATTTTCTTCTACCTGTGCATTGTTCTTATTCTCACTTCTCCTAATCTTACAATAATCGTACTTACTCGTGTGTATCAATTATTTTACTTTAATTTTCCAGGTCGTTCTTGGTTTTTACTTCTTCCTAGATTACCATAAATACGAAATAGTTTCCTCTCTTGGGTGGATGCCAGTCACAAGCTTGATTGCTTTTATTATTACATACTGTGTTGGTAAGTCAATTTGTAAAAAAAATAATAAGGAACTTAAATATATTTTGTACTGGACAGAGTCTTTTTCAATAAAATAAATAACGAACCAATTAGGTATGTTCTCACTCAAGCCCTTCAGTATAATGAAGTACATACCAAGTCATCATCACTGATGGGAGAGTGTGAGTAGTATGCAACAGGGGGCGAGTCTATGGTACGTGTACACGTAAAATTGCTAAAAATCAAAATCTTGACTGATCCTTTTTTCGAAATACGCGATTTGAGATTTTCATAGTAAATGCAACTTTTCCACTGATTTTGATCCGATTTTTTATTTATTTGTATATTGAATCGGTGTTGATCGGTTAACGTTTTCATTTTTCGTTCGATTCATGTCGATCATACATACCCTCTCATTACACGCACACTTCCTTTCATACCCTTTTTTTTAAACTGAAAAATTCGTCTTCAGCTTCGTCTGCGGCAATTGTTGTTACGAATATGTTGTGCGTGCTGGTTTCAGGTCATTACATACACGAATCTCTGAAGGCGTTTTATGTGCGAGAGCAATTCGCCTTCAGCTGCGTCTGCAGCAATTGTTGTTACGAATATGTTGTGCGTGTTGGTTTCAGGTCATTACATACTCGACTCTCTGAAGGCGTTTTATGTGCGCAAGTGGCGTACCCTGTTGGAGAACTGGCGAATTGCTCTCGTACACAAAACGCCTTCAAAGAGTCGAGTATGTAACTACCTACAACCAGCACGCACCGCATACTCGTAACAACAATTGCCGCAGACGCAGCAGAAGGCGAAGTTTTCGGTTAAAAAAAAAGAGTATGAAAGGAAGTGTGCGTGTAAAGAGAGGGCATGTATTCGATCGACTTGATTCGAACAAAAAATAAAAACGTGAATCGATCAGCACCGATTCAGTGTACAAATAAATAAAAAGTGGATCAAGATCAGTAGAAGAGTTGCATTTACTATGAAAATTTCAAAGCGCGTATTTCGAAAATGGCACTAGCCAAGATTTTGATTTTTCGCGATTTTAAGTGTGCACGTACCATGGACTCACCCCAAGCAAACCATTTTTGGGTACATTTTTGTCGCATTTTTTTTTTTTTTGCTTCAAAACCACTGTGCCGGGACTCATGCGGAATTTGAGATACACCCTTACGCCATAGGAGCAAAGAATTGGACCAAGTTCAGCAGGAACTCGTTGCACGCACTCTGCGCACGTCTCGTTGGTAAACTCTGTTGAGTTCTAAATCAAATTCTAACATCAATTAGTTTATTTTTTATTAATTTTTTACAATTAGAAATTATTATTTCAGCACCAAAACAGGCGGCAAAATTAACAGTCAAGAACTGGAACAATGTTTCATCTTGTGCCTGTCTAATTAACATGTGATTCCATGGTTTACTGAGCAGTATTCTCTTGAGCCCCCAAGCACTAGAGTATTCAAACGCAAGGTTTTAAAGGGCAACCAATGATCATACATAAGAAATTGGGTCCTCTTCTAGCGATACAAAAAGAAGATCTGCAGTATGCCTATGCATGTTACTGACAGTCTCTTTACATTCAAAGCATCAGGCATGTATTAAAATTGGGTAATTCCTGAACATTTTTATGTATGTAATGTTTTGGTTTAACGTGAGTCTGTTGTGTAACTCACAGGCACTCTCTTTTTCCAGGTATTGGACCCCTCCCATGGGCTTACATGGGTGAACTATTCCCCCAAAATTTAAAGGCCAATGCTTCTGCAGTTACCGCAGGATTCTGTTGGTTCCTAGGCTTCTTCATCACCCGTTTCTTCTCGCCTCTGACCAAGGAAATTGGTCTTCATTTTGGATTTTGGTTATTTGCAGCATTTTGCGTTCTTTGCTATGCATTTGTATACTTCCACTTACCGGACACAACCGGTAAAACTTTACAAGAAATTCAAGACATGCTTAATGGTAAAAAAAAGTCGCCACAAAAAAGTTCTGCATGACATGTTGTACAAATATTGTGAATTTTCCTTTGTACAAAGCTAATTACAGTTTAAGACATTCCAGTTTTATTTATAATGTAAATATTATTTTTATTCAATACAGAGTTTTCATTTTTCTATTTTTGAATTGTTTTTTTGGTCAATGGTATTAATTAGATAATGCCATTGATGTACTTTTCTACTTTTGTACCAACATGTATATGAAAGAAGGAAAACAGGGTACAAAAAGAAAAGGACATAGAAATAGAAGTTGATTTTAATAATTTGTATTTTTTTCTGGTTGTGAACAATTAATAAATTTATCTTCATAGAAATAAAAGCAAGCAAAAAGAGAAGACAAATGACTGAGATAATTGCACCAGTAAAATTATGCGTGCATCAAGATAATGTCTCCAGACAAAATAAGTACAAAAAGACATTCATTAAAAATTGATACAACTGTAAAATGCTTTTTCATAGGTACAAATAATATAGTAAAAACTTAAAAAAAAGAAACAGTTCTTTACAAAATGATAAATTACATAAAATTGCTTGAAAACAAATTTAAAATATTTTGTATACTTTCCTCTGCCTTACACATGATTTTTTAATCTTTATTATGACATAAGTGCAAGATAAACAGGATTTGCCTAAAAAAGAACTACCTAAAAGCAAATTCTTTTTGTGAAATTCTACATTGGTAAGAATTTACAGCTAAGCTAAAACTGTCCTCATACAAGACAAAACATTGAAATAAATAGAAAATAAAATTGCACAAAGGCTCTCTTAAAACCATTAGTCTGGCAATAAAAAAACATTGCAACTGACTGCATTTCATAACATAAAAGCACTCATCACCATAAGAGTATTTTAATAAATTTTTCTACAAATTTTCCTGAAAACGAATGGGTTTGATCCTCAAAAGACTAGTTTAAGCATTCATCAAAAGTCAGTTTCTAAAAACGTTGGAGTTTTTATTGTAAAATTTTTCGGAAAATTATGCATATTAATTCGGTTAAGTAAAAGGAAAAATCTTTCTTGTTGTATGATAAAATAAAACAAGATATTGGTACACATATAAAATAAATGACTAGAAATTTTAAGTGTAAAAAGAGCAAGTTAACCAGTTGAAACGGCAGTGGAATCAATTTCAGGCGCTGGTTTATGTAAGATGCTTAATGGACGATGGTGCAACTGTTTAGTGCTTTCTGTGTGGCAGTTTTTCTTTGAGTCGGCAGTTTTTTGAACACTTGAGCGTGCTTTCTTGAGAACATCAGTGTACTCTTTGATGAGGGTTGCTATTTGGAAAGCCTGAAGACAAATCAAAAAGATACAAAAATTAAAATACGTCAATAATTTTGTAATCCTTTTCCTGTAAAGAAAATGTTTATTATTTTTTAAAGACTAAAATGAATAATATTCCGTCTGCACAATGATTAAGTTATTGCAGTTATTCAGAAAGGCTTTTTATCTTCCTAATTTTTCATCCTCTTACAGATTTTTTAATGTTGATTGAAATTTGAAAAACTTTGGAGGGTCAGTTTCACAAAAAATTTTTAAGTTTAAAAAAATCTGGATGCCAATAGGGCTTGCCAGCCCTCAGTGCACTTTGATGAAACTATAAGATTATCAAGTCACTAGGGGGCTACGCCCCCTGGCCGCTACGCGGCCCAACCCCTGAAGGCGCTCCGCGCTTTCAATGGGCCGCTTTACCCTATTGTAAAAAAACCTGGGTCTTATTTCCAAAATCTGATTAGAGCGGACTCATCTAGAGATAATTGCCCGTTGATAGCCGCAAAAATCATGATCATATTTTCAAAATCTGAATAGAGCGGGCTCATCTAGAGATAATTGCCCGTTGATAGCCGCAAAAATCATGAAAATCGGCCCGGTAGAACGCTGGAACTAAGCGTAACCAGTTCTGCAAAATTAGGTCTCAGAGCTTATAGTGTAGATTGAAAAATTAAGTCATTTGTTCCGGTAGAGCCGAGATATTTGCAATGGAGCAAGAGCAATACTTTCCAACATACTTATGCACAGCGGAAGAATTACAAAACTTTCCTCCTAGTTGTTTTTAAACTCCTAGCTGAGCAAAGTTTTCAATTTTTTGGCTTTGGCCTAATGACGAATTTTATGACAACCTTTTAAATTTCATCAAAATGTATTCAGTTCAGAGCCAGAAAACCTCTACTGATGTGCAAAGTTTTTTTAACATTCAGTGGCTTGCCATTTTTTGAAAATGAGAAATTTTAAAAAATCGAAGGTATTGCACAGAAGTACAATTAAGCTATCAACCCACCTACCTCAATACACGTCTGTTGGTCTAAGTTATTAAAAAAAAAAAAAAAAAAAAAAAAAAAAAAAAAAAAAAAAGGTTTTCAAAACAGCATATTGATGGCTAACAAACAATACCACCTATCTGAAAACTGACGATTTTGCAAAAAGAAGAGAAAACTTCGCCATTTCTGTAATTTTAAGGATAAATTTGCAATTTTCTTATACATTACAGCGTCATTACAGTGTTCCCCTGTGGAATTGGAAAAAACTGAAATCATCTACTTGAGTATTTGATATTGTAGAATGTGGCAAGGTCGCTAACCCACTTTTGCCAAAATTGTCAGTTAGGCGGTATCATTTGTTAGCCCTGGATATGATACTTTGATGCTCTCATTAAAAAGATAATTTAAATACCAAATACAAAGTTTCAAACCTGAAATAACGAATAAACAGTTCACAATCGGCCGATAATACAGAACCTCTTTTTGTACTGAATAACACAGGTAGTTTTGGAGTCATTTTAATTTCAGAGAAGAGGGCAAAAAAAAAAAAATTAAAAGCATCGGAAAATACTGTGACTCACTTGTGATGTTGTTAGAATTACTTTGCTTTGTTTTTGTTCCGTGATTGTAATTATCATCAAACAGTTAAGAGCTGGACTGTATGATAGAATTGAGCTGTATTCGTAAGTGACCAGAGTATGCCTTGATCGGTGCTCCAGTAAATGCAAGCCTGTTTGGTCCACTGCCAGCCAGAGAACACGGGGCCAGTTAGACGTGAAAGATTGCTGAAAAATAAAAAGTGCAAATTGAGAAAATCAAATTTGATAGAGTTTAAAGTTAGAAGGCTATATGTCTCAAGTTTTTCAAAGAATTGCAATTAAATGGAGTGTGAGTTATACAAAATCTCAGTAATTAAAAATCATCTTCCACGCACTGCGGCATACCACTACAACTGAAGCTCAATTTTTCCATGCTAACTCATTATTCGTGTATCTCAGTAATTAAAAATCATTTTCCACACACTGTGGCATACCACTACAACTACAACTCATTTTTTCCATGCTAACTCATCATTTGTGTACTACAAGAGGCCAAGAGAGCCAAGTTTAAAAAATAATCAATAACAATGTAAATAATTCTCTTCCTCTTTTAGAGGAAGAAGAGACGCAAATGTTTCATCTCCTACTTATTTCCTAATCAACCAATCAACAACAGAATTTACCTGCTAAGAATGATTTTTTGCATCACTATGGAAATTTTTTGTTACTTATACATTTAATTTATTGGCACTTAATAGCTCTTCCTTTGTTTCATACATTATCAGTATATTCATTTAAGAAGTTAAATCTACAATCCTTGCTATTGAAAAGAAGGAAAAGAAGAGAGATAAAATGAAAATTTTTAATATAGCCTACTGAAAACCAAAATATAAGACTAAATCTTACCATAACATCAAAGATGGTTGCTTGATGCAGGGGCCAACTTTTGATTAGACTCAAGAAAGCTTTTTTGGCTTCATCCGAGGTCATTCCACGAAGACTCTGGTGATGCATGGCAACGCACTCAAGAGGTATATTTGGCACTAGTCGCGCGGACATGCAGTGACTGACTGCTGCATGGTAATTGGCATCAGTCAATGTCCCACTATCAGAGAATTCTACCTGAGCTTGTAGCGAGCACAACATGATCTGAAAAAACGTAAAAGAGAGGCATAAAGAATAGAAAGCATAATGATGATGCTGTTGACAAAAGTGGTATTATATTCAATGTGAAAACCAGCAGGCTGATTATTTAAACTGAGAGACAAAGCAGTAGACAAAGAAAACAAATAGATAAGGAAGCGATCCTTTTGGTGAAAGCGAGTGGTTGCGACCCGTGAGAGATCCCATACTTAGTCTATCATTTTCCGTTTTATTCTACAAGAACCACCCGTTTCAACCAACTGGATTTCTTTGTCTCCTACGTCCATTGCTTTGTCTATCAATTTAAATAACCGCCCAAAAAGTCATCTCTGATTATATGATTTCATTATTGGTGCTACATGAATACGCATACGAATACTACATGACTTACGCGATTTTTGGAAAAAAATTTGGCAGCTCAAGGAGACCATTCAAAATTTCGCATGAACAGTGGAAATCCCAAATGACTAAACAAAAAAAAGAACAATTTGCTTTGAGCTCCATCGCTCCGTCTCATTGTAATCTTTCATTGACCGATGAATTTAAAGAATCAAAATACGAAACGGTCAATTTTTACATCTTTTTAAAAAAAAGCGGCCATGCATATTTTGAAGATGTCTCATTCAAAGAGCCATTTCTATTTTCATTTTGAAGGTAAATACAAGAACAAGATAATGGAGTCCCCAAAAATGGACCAATACTCTAAATCTAGGATGCGATCATTGCAAAATTCGAGGATAGAACCAACCACAGTGGTTCATAGATTACTGATTTGACTAGGTTCAATGCATTGAATCAGTTATTCAAGCTCAGTTTCATGGGGCAAGGATAGGAAACGAGTATATCTGCGATACTTACAGCCTCATTTTCAGATATCGGGTATCTGTCACATCGCAAACTGTGGAGAACTTGATGGTAAAGAAGCTCTTTCTCGACAGGATCATCCAAGTCCAAGAACTGATCCAAGAAGAGGTGCTTCTTAAAGAGGAATAAATGCTGCTGAGATTGACGCTTGATTGTTTGCTTTCCATTGGACGAATTATTGATATTTACAGAAGCGGCGATTGACTTCCTCTGTCTCTCCCATTTAGACATGACATCAGCAAGTTTTTCTTCACTGAGCAAGCTTCGTTCGGAACTCCCGCAAACCTCATACAAAGCGTATCCTACAAATGAGGAAAAATGAAATTTCTTGCTTTAACAATGTTGCTAGAATATTTCAAGTGCAATCATAAAAGTGAAGCAATGGACCACTAGACAAGGTACGAATTTCAGTATTCTGATACACATTTCCTAATCAAAATTTCCTGTAAAACACGAAGCGCACACCGAAAATTTCCGAAATCAACTCCTTACGAAGATATTTAATGATTCTTGATGCGTGAATTCAAACCACCCGCTCATGAAAACTCAATACGCTCCATGACTCACATCGTGCACTAAACGTTATCATGACAGTCTCTGCAATATAAAAATCGGGCAACCTCAAACTTGACGCTTTGGCTCAGCTATAGCAAGTTGTTTATAGTTTGAAAGATACACGGTGGGAAATGAACATTGCTCCATTGAGAAGCTTGCTGAAACCGTTGTAGTGCACAATTTGACTCACGTAGAGCTTTGAGTTTCTTTTGTGCAGGCAGTTCAAATTCCTCGTAACCAATGTGAAATAAAAACATTAATATCTTCGTTAGGAGTTAGTTTCAGTAATTTTCGTTGTGCGAATCGTTTTCTACGTGAAATTCTGGTTAAGAAACATGAATCAGATTGCTTAAATTCATACCTTGTCTAGTGGTCCATTTCGTTCATTAATTAATGAATGTTCGATTATAATCGAACAGTATTTTGTACTTCAAAACTATTGGAACAATCAAACTCCTAATAATTGGCCAGTGCATGTATTTCATACCATGTTTTTAATACCAATGACCATCCAAAATGATAAAATGTGTCAGTTTAAAACAACCTAACTCAGGTTTTTTGAAATTTTCACTTTTTAGCATTAAAAAACTCTTTTTAGAATGGCACATTCACTACCAACAGGGTTTGATACCATTAAAGCGGAAAGTGCCCAAAGTAATAGTCGATTTCAGCAATCGCTGAGTAGTCAAAAAATTCCAGATAAGTGCCTAATACCATGCAATTATTATCATATTTCTTTTAATATTGATTAAAACCATCAATCTAGACAAAAAAATTGTTGTTGTTTTTTTTTTTTTTAAAATTAGTCTAAGTTTCTACTCTCTAAATCAGGGGGTTTGAAAACGAACCATCTCTTTGACTGTTTATTTCTCTGCTCCAAATGCGTTGTTCATTCTGAAAAGCCACAAGTTCAGAAGGGCCTCTATGGGCGCTCTTTGAATGTTAACAGTTTTTCCCTAAATTAACTTTCCTGCTTGTTATGCAGTTTCCATCGTCTTCTGCAAAATTTTGTCTTCGTAAGATGATTTTTTTTTCCAGCTGACAGATTTAATCATTCCTTATGAAATACTTTATAGGTTGCCAAAAAAAGGATCGTTCAAAGTCCCTTGTTAGGAGACATTCTTACACTCTCTGTATTCTCCTGACTTTGCTCTGGTCTGGTTTCTGAGAATAATCAATTTCTACATTAAACATTAGAATAGACTGAATATGCAGAATTGATAAGTACCCATAGCATTTTCTCGAAGACATATTTTAGCTTTAACAGCTTCCACCACCTCTTTAGCTGTTGCTGATGGTAAAATTTCAAAAGTATGGTACTGCCCATCCATGAAAAAGATCCTAGTGTAAATTGGGCGTCTATTCACAGTGCAAAAGATCTCTTCTCTGGATGGAGGAAGTTGACGTCTAAGTTTTCCTTGAGCTTTAAGTAAGAGCTGGAAAAGAAAACAAAAAAAAACAACTATATAACTAAAGAATAATTTGAAATTCAAAGCGGAACATTAGAATGAAGCTCAGAAAGCAGAAAAAAATAAGGAGAAATATTTACGAAACAGGGAACACCAATGATGATTTGCTACGCCACTAGCATTAGGTTCTGAACTTTCAAAAAAAAATTCCCGAGTTTTTTTTACCCTGACAATGATTTTTTTAAATATTAAGTTATTCTTCTCAAATGCTCACAACTTTAATTTAATGAGGATCATGTTAAACATTGTTATTAAAACATGTTAAACAATTGACTAGCATTTTGATTGACATAGTCGATGGTTCCTTGCTTGGACTCACTTTTTGGCACCATATTCACAAGAAGCACAAAATATACTGTAAATGACATAAATAGGCAGTACTCGCAGAGCTAATTATATAATACCTTTAGAAAATCTTTAAAAAAAATCAATCAATCTTTCAAAATTATCAGTTACACGGATCTGCAAGATTAAACATTCTAAGAAACACTTACAACGTCAAAGAATGTGTTCTTTCAAAAAATTCGGTTTATTGGAAAATTGGTGAGAGATGGAGAAAAACTAAGGCCATTTTCGGATTTAGTAGAAAAAACTAATAACCTGAAGCTCCATTAAAAACCTAGATACAGGGATGCTTCCCATTCTTTCAGACGCAGAGCCAACAGATCAGTTTTAAAAGGGGGTATGTGGGCGAATCATTCCATTTGGGTGGAAGAATCTCTTCATCAGACACACGGAGAAAATTATGTAGACATGCATTAAGCGTTTTCCTACATATTTTTGACTGATTTTTTTATGACCTTGGTTCTCTACATGCAGAAATTTCCTAGGAAAATGAATCTTCCTTGAATAATCCCGTTTTTTGAAGAAAATCTCAATTCTCTTGAAGATTGGTCGGTGTGGGGAAAAGTAAGGTTATTTTCAGACTCTAGAATAAAAATTACAAAGAAATCAGCTGCCACACCTCTGGTGTTCTGTTGAAAGCAGACTTGCATTATAAACTAATTTCGTGGCTACGTCATAGTTCCACTGTAAATAAATATGTGACCTTGTCTTTGATTCGTATCCTTACGGTGGTAAAATGCGCCTAACTGTTTCTTACAATCAAAATTCAGCGTGTTTAATCATGGTCGAAAGACCCAGGTCAATCTGTTAGCAAGATGTTCTTTGGGATTTCTGGATCTGGCAACGAATGCCCCCGATCTGCTATTCCACTCCAAAGTTTCCCCGATTTACGTTTGCGGTGCCCCATTACATAGTTCCTCTACAATCTCCCTGATCTGCATAAGACCAATGTAATTGGAACGGGGAACAGCAGAGTGGGACAAATCGCGGGAATCTGATGGCAATGCAGACAGCCCTCACCCCTGATTTGCAAAGATTATCACACTCAAATTTTCTGACGGACTGACCTGGGTCTATCGACCTTATGTTTAATGAGTCATTAATTGAATTAAGACCTATCAATGACTAAATGGGCCTGATGCAAACTTTTGCTAGAGCAAAAGTAAGAGTTTTTCTATCATTAAATGCTTCAAAAATGAGCGCATTGGCAAAGTTTGAAATGCACCTCTAACTTCACAACCTGCATAAGAAATTTGCGTTTTTTTTAGCTTCCCGCTTCAAAAATGATACCTTGGCACAGGTGAACATTTCGTTAGAGGTGTCGTTCTTTCTAACCCCTGTGCACTAAGATACTACACAATATTCAACACCGATCTGCCAAAACACATGTGCCTGGCTGAGATTCTACCCATTTCTTAACATCCAAGCATGTTCACAATCACAATTTCTTTGCGTTGATACCTAAAGATCCGCTTTGGTTGACCTTAGGCTCCCAATTGCGATTTGCGCACGGAAGCGCCAGCTATGTTGGGTTTTGCTATTGTGAGAGGGTTGAATGTAACGACTCCTCTAACGAAATGTTCACCTGTGCCGTAGAATCGTTTTTGAAGCAGAAAGCTCAAAAAAACGCGAATTTCTTACACAGATTGTGAAGTTAGGAGTGCATTTCAAACTTTGCCAATGCGCTCACCGTGATTTTTGAGACGTGTACTAATAGAAACAACTGTTATTTTGCTCTAGCAAAAGTTTGCAACAGGCCCATTGTAATGAAATAAAACAATTAACTCATGAAGAATTTGTAGGTTACATCATGTTTGTTTTGGTTTGAACCAAGAGTTGGATATTATATCTAATAACGCAGTCAATAATCAGTGTGTTTCAAGAAAAAATGTGATTTACCTTTTCAGCATAACTGGCATATCTAGCCATCTGGTTATGTCGTAAAGTTGCAGCTGAGTGTTTCAAGTGATACAAACAATAAGTTCCTAAGGGTGGCGCTGGGGGCACAGACAAACTACATGTGATGCAGAGAAGTGCCCAGTAGCGAATGCTGGCACGCATATTCACACAGTCGGTTTCTTTCAGAGTCGTTGGTGTTGTTTGCTTGATTAATTGGAGATACAATTCATTGAGTAGGTTGTTACTGGACAGGGCTCGCTCCGTTAGACTTTGAACTAGAGCAAGTTGATCGTCTTCTGATGAAGTTGCTACTTTTGGCAAAGCTTCACCTGAGGGAAAAAGAGAGATACAAAGTAAATCAATTCTTTTTAATTCAGACATGATACTTAGAGAAGCTTCAAAAAATGGTAATTATTTTGAGCATACTGAGCCTCTCTTACTTAATTTAGAATATGAATGAGGAACGTGAGATTCAGTTTCACTATTAAGAATAAGTCCTTGATGTTTAATTATCCTAACTGCATAAAAAATAAATGGAAAAAATTTTGTTCTCAAATGAAAGGCTTGGTGGACAAGGCGCATAAGTGCAGTTTTTGCTATTTCGAGAAATACGTTTTTGAAGGATCGAATTTACATGGATCCTTAAGGCGGAAAGAAAGTTAATACCGACTTTTTGATGCTGAAAAATTGGAATTTGGGAGCAAATTTTTCACAGTATCTGCATTAAGACTAGTTTCACTTGAAATCATTAATACCTCAATTTTTTCAAAAACTGCACTATGCGCCTTGTCCTCCAAGCCCCTCAAATAACCGTTCTGCTCGATATCTATTAAAATCGAACTGAATTATCTTTCTAACTCCCAAAAAGGAAAGTAAAAAAGAGAACTTCTAAGCTTTCACTTATTGAGTCTAATACTACCAGTACTTAGAAAATAATGTCGTATTAAAAGAGGTTCCTTTGCAATATGAGAAAAGGGCCATACCATTCTGTCCCAGGCCTGCATACGTGAGAATTAGCTGGAACATTTGTAGGGCAATTTCCTCTTCCTGTTCAGACAACCGACTTAAGCTCTGAGTGATTGGATGGCGTGTACACGTCCAGTAAGATAGACCAAATCCGCGATAAGTTTCAGCACCTTCAAGTCGTAATTTTTCAAGCCTTGTTTTGCTTAACCTGTTAAATAAAATGAAAATTTGATGATTTTTCACATTAAAACTGGTCATGTAAAAATTTAAATGATAAATTAAAAAAATCTGTAATACATAACAAGTCAAGTTGGTTTTACTTATTCATCTCTCACACACAAAGTGTATGCCTGAACAATTATTAAGAAACTCTTGAATCAAGATTGCAAAAATTTATATTCATCAGTTTGCCCATAGATACTGTCAGTCCTACTAGGCACTTGGGCATGGTCCAAACAGACAAACATTGACGAAACTTGTTGTGCAGAAAGAAAATCACCAATCTTACAAAACTCATTGTCAATTAATACTGGTTCAGCAGACATTGCATGACCCCTACTGTTTCTCGATAGAGAACGCCTGTCCAGACCGAGCCTGAAGCGTTAGACCCCAACTCTGTGTTATTAGATCAAAAGACACTGTAGGCTATCTATATGCTTCTCAGTTGCCATTGCACGTCTGCCATGCACCAGCCATTGTTAAAGATAACAAGCTTTGACCAAGCCACCCATGCACTTCCGTTACTCCAACGTTATACACAATTTTTTCCAAACAGTTGCCTCACGGTTTTGGGTATGCACCTCCCTAAGTACCTTAAACACATAACTGAGAGCCATGTTTGGCAGCACCGTGTTCCATTCCTAGCATCAAGGTAATGAAATTGAATCTGGAATATTTCCTCAGTTGTCCAGGAATAATAATTGCTAATAATAGTGGCGAGCTGACAAAATGGATGTAGTATTGCATCCAAGCTCTCTACAACAACGTTAGTTCAAAAGAGAATAAATACGTTGCTAGGATAAGGGTTTTGATGGGACCAAAAAAAAGCGTTGTCATATTTTTAAAAGAGGCTTTTAGTTAAGGGTCATTAAATCGAGGTTCCACTGTATTTTAATGCATGTAAGCAGTTCCTGATATGCTTGAAAGGACTAGATGTATTTAGCTACCCACCATCAGAGAATAAGCATCTTTACAGGTCAAAATCCATCATGAAATAATAGATACCTCTATTGGAAAAGTAAGCTGCTGAAAAAAAACTTGAAAAAAAAAAGAGAGAGATGTACAAGAAAGAGGAGTAATTACCTGCGCAAAGTATTACGAATGAAATTGGCAGCGGAATCGAGGGGCTTCCGCAATAAATCGCTGTCCACAAGAGCACGCCTAGCATTGACTAAATTATGATACAATCTTACTCGATCTTCAGTCGTCATCAATTTAATCTAAAGAATAACAAAGAATTTAATATAATAATAGTGAAGAATTCAAGCTTCTCAGGAAAATATGATCATGATTAAAAAAACCGAGAGAAAGAGAAAATTCTTAAAAAAGGAATGAATGTGCAGTTGAATTCAATCAGAGCAATTAGCCATTACGTATAATTTGTTCCCATTAGGCAGGGTTTCTAACTGGTATGTTAGGGCTCCATTGACTGTCTTAATAATGATGATTTAGGTTGATTTTAGTTTTAACGGACTTGAGAAAAAAAGATAACGTAACAAATTCACTTACTGGAAGCTCCGATTGTGTAATGCAGTTGGTCAAAGGTGGGTAATAACTAACGATTAAAGATGCAATTTCACTTCTGTGTGCTGTCTCAAAAACAATACAGTGATGTTGGTGAGAATTGTTTGTATTATGCTGATGAGTTAGATTTATAGTTATAAAATTGTCACTTGGATCAAGATGTAGCGACTCCATTTGGCTATAGTCAAACTCGTACAATAGAAGCTTGTCTTCTGGTTTGATGAGCAAGATTCCATGGCAGTTGATTCCTAGTATCACATTGTTACCTACACACAAAAAGTTTGAAAATTAACTAAAAAATGAAAATATTAGCACAAGTGGTATAAGCAAGAAATGAACTTGGGAGCACATTGATACTGAAACTGCAGAATTTCCATTCGCAACTTTGCAGACTTCCTGTCATACTTCATTTCCTACAAGGAAAACTACAGCAAGTCGTTTGTTGAGAACTTCGGTGATTTTTCTTCCTACTTGCAGAATATTCTGTGAAAATTTTAGGCCATGATGTTGGTTTGGTCTCCTTTCAAAAAATAAAATAAGAGGAGAGATTTTAAAACAACGTACCTGAGATATGCATTTTTGTAACTTCCAGTCGCTTTTAAAGAATTTCTCACTTGAAACTAAATTTCAGTTAGCAACCAATGTCTAATCAACATTTGTTGACGCACACTCCCATTGGCAAAAGTTTTTTTTGGAGACTCTTGGGCCTTGTCCACACAACCTTGGTTCACGGAACATATTTCGGCGAACTTGTTCGCAGAACAAGTTAGAGCTGACCTACAACTTGTTCCTCCAAACCCTGGAGCTCCCGCTGAACTCTCAGCTTCTATGTTTCCTTTGATGTGAGTTCGTTCGTTTTTGTTGTTTACGTCCTTTATGTCTTGACACTTCATTTTCTTACTCTCGCCGCCCGAGTAATCTATCATTTCGCAATTATTGTTTAGTTTTATTGAAGTTGTAATTTTATAAAAAGAATGGCTTACTCGCAAGACCTGACTAATTCTCGCCATCAAAAACACAAAGTTCCAGTTCCCGTTTGGACAAACTCGTGTGGACAGCATCCCTCGTTTCAGGAAACTGAGCAGTTCGTCGAATCAGTTTCTCGAACCGTGCTCGTGGGGACAAGGCCTAGCAAGATTCTCGACAGTAGCAGTCAGAACATAACTTTTTACGACAGTTTTAATTCTCAACCTTCCAATAAGAACGCAAATCAACTAATGAGCTTTCTGGAGGAGAAAGCTCTGAATAGTCAGGATAAGCTTCTTTTTTTAGCGATCAATACTTGAACAAGCAATAGAAGATGAAATTAAGGCTAACAGTTTTTCCAGTTGAAGGCACTCTAGGAAACAAACCCAATCACATTTTCAAGATTTTGTTTTCAAAAACCTCCTCAATTATTCTGCCGTGCTAAGGAAGAACGCCGTATGAACCTTCGAGGTCTGCCTTTCTTTTGGTAAAATACGAATTTTCGGGGAAACTTGTCAAAATTTTCCGTCCAATTTTTCAAGGAATTTTCTTTGCAATGTGATCTAAAATATCAGAGAATTTCAGGTAGAAACATTCATTATTTGCCTCAAAAATTGATGTTTTAAGAGGAGAAATTTGGCAACTCGCGGATCTTCATTCGGCGTTTTTCCTTAGCTGGGCAGTATAATGAGAACTGAGGTGACATAAGTTTGTAAGTTGATAATTGTTACAGCCAAAAATGAAAGATTTTGGACTCTCTGAAACAGCTACAGGAAAAGTTTTACTTGTCACTCTTCACACTTATCTCTGTGAAGAAAATTTTGTGAAAATTCCAAGCAATAGCATTGGTTTGTCCTCCTCTGATAAAATTTAAAAGGAGAGAATATTTTAAATACTGTAAATGAAATAATTGTTCCTGCAGTTTCACCATCTTAATGTTTTAAAGCTAAATTTGATCGAGGAATTTCCTTCCTTCGTGTTTAATTCTTCAATGTTCCCTGTTTTATGATAAGTTCAATGTTCCCAAGAACTTAAGGCCATGGTGTCTAGAATTTTCGACCAGGCTTATTCCCTGATTTTTCCCTGATTTTCCCTGATTTACAGGAGTTCATTCCCTGATAAGAAATCTTACTTTTCTCCTACTTCCCCGGGGAAAAGAATATAACTCTCCAGAATTCCATTCATGAATGTCGATTTTAATTCCGATAGCGTTCCGGATGTTTATAATATCGGGTGAATGAAAGCTTCTCCACTCTTTTAATGATTTGAAGTTTCAAATGTGTCATTCAAGAAGTCAAAAATAGTGCTCGATCAGATTAGACCGCCAAATTTGAAAACGAAATGATCCCAAAGCGTTAGAAGTAGAGATTCCCGGTTTCTGGAACAGATTCCCTGATTTTTCCCTGTAAATTTTCATTCCCTGATGAATCCCGGTTTTCCCCGGTTTTTCCCATTCTAGACACCATGCTTAAAAATTGTTTGGCTCGATTTGGATCAAATCTATATGAAGAAAAAATAGAACTTACCATAAGACCAGTAGCCACGGTAAGTAACTTGGAACATTGTTGTGCCATACAAAGGATACTGCATTACACAAGATAAGTACAAAACTTTCGCCATGAGCTCAGATCTTCCTGCACCGTATTGCCTATGAGCTTCAGCAATAATAGGTACCTGTAGAATTTATTACAATTCAGATCAAATTTCACATCTTTGAGATCAAGTATTAATGAAAGAACCTAAAAAATTGAGTAGAATCAAATTCAATGCATTAAGTTTAAAGGAAGGGGGCCCTTTGCTTCCTAGAACCATTTTCTTCTATTTTGTAAATGATGAAGTTTCAATACCTTTCTATGAAATCTTTGTACCATTAATCATTAGCCCCAAAATACAAAATCTGAGGAAATAAGATTCCTTCAAAATTACTCTTCCAGGAAATACTTTTTGAAGCACTCACACAAACTTTTTAAACAAGTATAAGGCGCTTCTCAGACCAGAGACAACAATATTGAAATGTCATGAATGTAGTGCTTATTCCTATAAGACAAGAATTCTCTTTTCAAAGGAAAAAAAATAATCAAGAGCAAATATTTTTTTTTCCTTTTTTCAATTTAAGCTGCTAAGAGCAACACTTGTTCATGATCATCAAGGAGGTAACTGGGCACATATTTCACATCAGTTGGACCCATCATCTGTGCAGCGTAACCTTTTGCTTTTAAACTTTCAAGCTCAGAGATGTCATGTGTCATATGTGTAACACTTAAAAGGAACTTCCCATTAAATTTTTCCCCATTGTACAAAGTTTTCTTTTTGACAGAAACAAGTATCCTTAGGTACGATGTAATTCCAACATTTTCGCCTCATTTAGGGAGTAAAACTAGAGAAAACGTAAGGACTTCCTACCCAAACATCCTCGCCACGACACCGACTTATTCGGTATGGAAGGTAACTATCAATGTCTGCGTAGTAATCAAGTTTATCCATTTTGGGATCTCCGAGGGCAACCTGAGCTTGCAAACCGGCCAATTGTAGTGCAACTTTCTCGCTGACAGGAAAATCATCACACTGAAAAAAAAAGAGAAAAACAACAAAAAATAATTATTTCTCTCTGTCATTAATCTATGCATTTGTGGATCTAGCAGTGCATTGCGACCTCTACTTTGGAGAAAGCAGAAAGAAACCAAGCCACAGCAGCTATTGCCAAATTTAAGTAAGCAATTCAATTTTATACGAGAGGACGTTTGTGCGGAATCCTTAAAAAATGTTAAAAATATTGGTTCACACTATGTAGAAAATTCACTGAAACTTACAAAAAAATCCGCACAACCGTTTTCATAAAAAAAATTAAATGAACCAACTGAATTTGGCAAAAGCTGATGAGGCCTGGTTACTTTCTGCTTAACGCGGTCCATTTCAAGAGTTATATAAATAACTAACAGCAGACTGGATGAGTAAAAATGATGATTCTGAGCCAAAAATTTACATAATAAACCATCAGAGAATATTTTCCTATGATAGATGGTACTCAATGTTCATTGAAATATTATTAGTGAGAAAAAGAGAGAGGAGAGAGAGAGAGAGAGAAAGAATTCAATGAAGAAGTACAAAGATAACATTAACAAAAGTGGATTAATCAAGTCCCCGGACTTTATATTATACTTTTCTGGTCATGAAAAGTCCTGTATTTCTTAACACATTAAAAAAGGCAGTAGATTTAAGGAGTCTTGAGACCTCTATTCAGTCAGGAAAGCTAAAAAAAAAAAAAAAAAAAAACTTCGAAAAATAATAGGAATCAAAATTTTAAAGAAAGGAGAATAACTGCTGTAGCACACAATTCACTAGCTTGCTGTTTGTGGAGAATTTTCAGGTGATAGAAAGCCAATTTTTTATTGTTTTTTATCAGTTCAGTCATCAAAAACGAATCAGTCAGGCATCTGCACATCAAGAGAAAACAACAGATACCTTAAAAATGAGGACTTTTCATGATGAAATGGAAGACTTACTTTAACAACACTATAAACTGCTTGAGCATATAAGAGATTAACTTCAACAGGATCTTGTGAGATTTCCCGTGAACTGCGAAACAATCGTTTTTTGAATATGAAACGATTCTCTCCAGCACCTAATGTTGCATTTGAACTACTTTTGCGAGTTAGCGATGCAAATCCTGATGAATTAGCAGCAGCAGCCATCTTGTTTTGTTTCCTGAAATGGAAATATATTCATTCAAATTTCATAAATCATGGGCAAGTGCAATTAACGCTGAGTTTATAAATATCGCAGGCAAGTAGTCAAATTTTGACAGTTTGCGGAATTTTGTAAATTTCGAGGAGCGAACGAGTTTTCTATATTTTAGGGAAAATAACTCATCAGATCTATAAATTCTCCTTCTTCCTACCTCTTCAAATTCTTATAATGGATTTAAAAGTTAAAATTTTAAAAATTCTATGTTTTAGGACATGCTGAACATTTCAAGATAAGAGTTCATTTGGGAGCCTAAAATCGTTGCAAACACTGTTGCATGATGCACATTATTGGATAGAGAATTCTTTCTTACAGCAGCAAAGAATTATTTAGTCTGAAAATAGGAAAGAATCAGAACTTCAGTCTAAATAAGAATATTTGACTATTTCTTGCGACATAAATGTAAAATTAAAATTACTGGCAGACTCCTGCAAAAGAAAAAAGAAAAAAACCTGTAACTCTTGAAACATTTTCTGGGCTTTTTGGAGAGAAAATCAACTTTGAAAAACGCCTTGACCTTCTGCCTGACCAATCTGCACTATTCCCAGTCTTTTGTTAACGATTTAGAGCTCTAAATCTCTCTTCCAATTAGCGTTCTTCAAATTTAAGTTAAAAAACTAAGCTTCAAAATTGATATTTATTTTCAATCCCAGTGTCGTACTTATAGTCATTCATTTATCAGCTCCTTTCCTTGAGAGGCCCAATTTGATTTTTTTTCTTTGTGATTAAGCGGGTTTCAAGGCGAACCTCAACATTGCATCATAAAAAAGGTAGTTTTAATGAGCCCGCGTAAAATTTAGCCATAAAACTTTGGAAATGGATCCTTGGAGGGCATTGCGATGATTGACCAATACAGAAAACACAAAATACAAAAGAAAATATAATGCGAGTTTAGTACATATAAAGTAAGTTCCCACCTACCGAAAAAATTTCCTTCCGCACTTTGTAGTGTGTCCAATTGTCCTACTTACAATAAAACTAATATTTTGTACTGAATAGTTTACACAGAGTTAAATGGTCAGACTACAGGAGCGAGTTCAATGGGTCAAAATAAGACTTTTTCGTTGTATTAAGTTTTCTTCAAAAGTGCCCCCAGTCAGCGCTACACCCCCTCCCCAAAATTTTGGAAAGTAAATCATTTTCCTGAATTTTGGCGACATATGTGGACCAAATCTCATGAAAATTTGAACTTCCCTGTACTTTTATGCCCTGAATTCATAAATGATCTAAAAAAATCGAAATTTCAATTTATAAAGGGGGTTTAGGAGTTTTTCGGCTCCTGCAGTCTGGCTTCATAACCCTGGATCACCCTGTAAAGTATACATAGTATACTATATACTATAAAATAACAATATGTATGTAATATTTTGAGGGCTTCCTTGAGCCCCCCGCTGTCACAGTTTACACCAAATGAGACCTTATAAGAAATCGAGCTGATTAAGGAATGACTACAAATACAACTCTCGGTGAATCTTACATTCTGATCAAGGCACATTCAACTCACACATTAGTAAAAGAGCACCTATTTTCTAATCAATGATTATGAATAAATTTAAGAGAAAATAACTTACATTTCCCACTCTGCAATTACATCATATAAATAGCAGTGCGATCTGACATGCTCCTCTCCGTCCGGCCGACTTTGGTAAACAGCCCAACCGTCCAAAGACCTTAAACCTAATTTATCAGCTAATTTGCTTGCTGCGTCACTTGCAGTATCAGTCGGATGAATGTCTATAGCTTTTGTTCTCCCATCTAAGAAGAAAAATCGACAGACAATCGTACCCAACCGCTTCATGGCCTGATGAAAAAGAGAAAAATACATTATATCAGTTCGTTGAAATTAGGTAAGCGCTACATCGTCATTCTTTCATTTATGATGTACAAAGTAAGTTACAATTTTCAGTTCAAACCCTACAGTCCTCCATAGTCAGTTGTGAAGGACCCTGCAAAGGAAAGCGCACTTCAGAAGAACGATTTTTTCTACATATAATTATACTGTGCGAAACCATTTTTTTGTACCAGAAACAGTGTAAATCAACTATTTGCATGCCGATTCTTCCCAAAATTCAACTGACCCATTCTCAGAAAGTTTTTTGATCTGCTTTGATTGTGAGTGAACGAGAGGGTGGATTAAGTTTTTGCTAAACTTCAACAAAAAATTTAGAAAGGAACACGAAAAATTTTTCAGCATAAATAAATAGGCAAGCAAGAAAAGAAGAATAATATAGTTGAAATAAAGAGGCATACTCACAGCAATTTCGACTGTGGATGGTGGATATTGTCGACTAGAGGCTTTCGTATTTTTACAATTATCAAGGCACCACTGCACATACTGACGAAGTTTTCCCTCACACTGCAGGTTTTTGTGTAGGAAACTGATAAAATACTGCAAATAACAAAATTCGGTTAGAAAATGGAAGAAAATCATGAAAAATGTAGAAATTAATAAATGTTTTTCATCCGAGCCTGGAACACTTTGATGAGACAGGTCGGTAAAAAAACAAAAAAAAATTTAAAAAAGAAACCTACTGGGAAAAATAATCAACTGGGGTTTTTTCATTTCCTTTTGGGGAAAATCATAATACTAATCGTAAGTTGGTATATTATAAAAAGTAACCTCCTATATTTACCCATATGTTATTTCCAGATATTTTAACATGAGACATGAAATGCGCCCAAATGAAGACTTTTCAAATAAAATTTCCTTGTGCTGAGCATGGATTCCCGCCCTAATTTACACACTCACACAAGTGCAGCGTTATCGCCGCTTCACTTTTATCATGTGCGTTTTGATACAAAAGCTCCATCTTTATGACTTTCGCTCTTCTTGACACCTGTTGAGAGGGATAAGGTTAGAAACCCTTCAACAATTTCAAGAATTTACTTGAAAGTTGGGCCATAGCCATGCTGAACAAAAAATTTCAATTAAATGAGCTCTGTTCAATAAAAATTGGTAACAATTAAACAAAGAAGGAGTGTTGTCAAGCGGTAATCGTTCCTATGCCTAACAAAGTACAACTCAGCAAGTTTAAGCGATCCCCTTTTTTAAAAGTTCCATGTAGCAGAAATTTAAAAGATTCAGTATTTTGAAATTCATGAGTTGATAAAATATTAAAGTCATATGTTCTCAAAAGCAAATCAGACTGATTCTTACAACCATAAAACTCAAAAGGCTACAGTGTTTTCAGTATGGGAAGGTAGAAATTAAAATAAACTCACTTTGTAAAGAGCTTTACTCGGCTGAAATGCAACGATACACAAACACAGAAGAAGCCAAATCTGCTCAGCATGTTCAACAAAGGGGTTATTGGTAACTTGTCTCATACATTGAACATAGAGTTCATCCCGTAATTCCTCTCTATCAAGGGCATACTTGATGATTGTTTGCAGCGTAGAAAGTTCCGATTCAGGCTTCAGTTCTCCTCTACTATACTTACAAAGATCCTAGTTAAAAAGAACATAAAATAAAAACTCATGAGAAAAAAAACAGCTTTGAAGATGAACGAATGCACTTGAAATTACTTTTAGTGACACACAGTGCTTGCCTCAGTTTTTTTCTGGAAAATGATAATTCTTAGAAAGGTAGAGTAATCAAGATTTTGGAAAGATAGCGGATATTAATATCAGTTGAATCGTGTCATGCAAAAATCGCCCAAGTCAATTTTTCAATTCTTGAGCTTTTTGAGTTGATGATACTTTTCAACATTAGATACGACCATGAGAAACAACTGACTCAGACTCTGACTTTGCGTAGAGACTCGCTTCAGGGTGATTTTAATCTTAAGATAAGTCTTTACCACACTTTCATGATTGCATGGATTCTTGAAAAGTATTATCAACACAAAAACTCAAAGCTAAAAAAAAAGGACATCAGCGATTTTGGCACGATGCGATTCAACGGTCTAATTCGTTTCAACTATACAACGAGCAGTAAAGAGATGTACAAGAAATATGTATAAATGTTATTAAGTCCTAAAATTTGGTTTTTTCAAATGATTCTAGATATTTAGGGAGCAAGTTAATAAAAAAAATTTAACTTCTCCCGAAAATAAAATGTGACAGATGTTGAAAGCCTAGAATGATAATACCGTTCAAATTAAGGCTTCAAACAACAAAAGCGCAAATCCAAGATTTTTCTGGCGTCAGTTAAATTGAAGGGACAAAAAACTGGCTTGCTGACATCAAGATCAATATTGAATGTTTTATTTTGGAAACTTCCCAACTCTGGAAAAAAAAATTCCAGAGAACAGAAACAAAAGATAATTCTTGGATGGACAAGAGCCTTTAGAAAGTCCTCTCAAAAAGAACCCTGTAGCCAAAAGTACGAAACTTCATGGTTTTTTCATTCTACAACATGAAAGTTTTTAGACCTTCAAGTTGGGCACTTTTCCAAACAAACCAGAATTTGTACCTTAAGAACCCTTAACTATAAACAACCTTATCGATGTAAAATGAAAAGAGAGAATTTTGAAACAAAAAAAATGAAAGACCAATATAACCTTAAAAACAATTTTCATGCAATATTTCATTTCATATTGAAGTTTCATTTTTTTCGAGTTGGACGATTTTCCCAGCAAGACAGCTGAGAATAAGATTTAATTTAATTAGATTTAATTTTAATTTAAGATTAATAAGATTTCTGAGCAGAGCTTTATTAAAAGATGAATTTATTGGATATTAATACTGAAATTACATTGAAGAAGAAAATTTTGGCTCTGAATAAAGTCGTTTTGGTCTTAATATACAAAACGATGATGCTCGAGGATAGTAATTATTAGGTTTTCTGTACTCACTCTAAACATGCTGCACGCAATAGTAATGTTATCTGGATCATATAATTTGAGATGCGAAGTAGGAATAGTACAGCCTCGGTAATGAGTAACCATTTCATACTTAGGAATGACTTCTAGGGCTTTACTTTTCCTGGTTAGTGTAGCCATAATAGTACCTAAAATATTAATAGCAAAGTGTCGGATTAGGAAATATTCTTATGAGACTAGAATTTTTTACGGTTCATGGTTGGCTGATTGGTGCGTTCGTGGTGCTTTATCATCAATTGCTCATTAAAACATTTTTTGATGTTGAAACTGCAGAAATACATAACTCGGTTTGCAGCATTGCGGACTTTCGGTCATACTTCATTTTTACTTGGCAAAACCTAATTTCTACACGTGATTTTTCTTCGTGTGTGAAAATTTTAAGCCATGATGTTGGTTTGGTCTTCTTTTAAAAAATATAATAAGAGCGTAGATTTTAAAACACTGCAACCAAGATATGCATTATCAACATCACACCGTCATTTTGAGTGCTCATTCAGAGAGAAAATAAATTTGGTACTCTGCTCTCATTGAATGTTTTCATAGAAATCTTAAAATACTGATTTCCAAGAACAGAAGCAATTAAAAAATAGTGAAAAAATAGTGTTTATATATAGTGTTTCTACAAACAAGGAGGGGAAATATTGTACAAATTAATATGTAAGTAAATATCCAAAGGAAAAAAATGATTGAATTACCTTCAGGAGTTTTTATATGATCATTGAAATGAGTTTGGGCGAACTCAACAATATCATGGTAGTTTTCTTGTAGATTGTTAGGTGTGGTTGTAGTGCGGTTATGAGACCCATTGACGGAGAGTTCTTGTAAACGCTTTTCTACCCTATTTCTTCGATTCAACTCCATTTCCGTTGCAGGCTCATCGCAAATGTTGGCTGAGCCTGTTCGATGAGAATATGGTGACTGCATCCCCTGCAAAAATGAGTTTTTCAAAACTGGTATTGAATCCTCCAACCCAAATTAAACGAGATGCCCCCAAGATTTTAAGAAACGAACACATGCTTAATCGTACTTTTCACTCAAATTTGTTGCAAGAGAAGTTACACTAATTGATTTAGTCCTTCAACTAAAATTTCACATTGACTGCTTGTGACTACATCAATTTTGCATTTACCAAGAACTCTGAGGTTGATTGTTACCTCATTATTTTAATCTTCAATTATCTAGATAAATTCTGCTTGGGAAAAAAAACCTTGAAGGTTCCAGGTAGGATGACTGACGGCTTCTCAACAGCTCAAAAATAGCAGCAAATTCCAAGAAAAAGAATCATGTTCTTCAAAATTCAGGAGGAAAAGATGGGTTGACTGGAGGAATTACTTACCGTTGAGACTGAGGAGCCTCTTGAGTTGGGACGACTCTGTTTCGGTGAGACTAGATTAGCACCTGGTGAATTTGAACGAATCCGTTCAAAGGTTGGACTCTTTGGCCGGAATTTATGGTAAGGAGGAGCAGGAAGAGGAGGTGGTGATGTACAAGGTCCCCTCCCATTTTCATCTCTTGGTATGACACTCTCATAGATCGGTTCTCCCCCTGATTTTTTGGGGGCCTCATTACCATCGACGCTCCGAGGGGATGGACAAGGCGACCCGTTTTTGAGAGTATTCCCGCTTTGCCGAATTTCTTCAGTTTTTGGAACCGTGGCAGGAGTTGTGACTGGAGGGGGAGGAGGAGGAACAGTTGGTTCAGGCAGCAATCGAGCAATGGGTTTTACGATTGATTTACTGCCGTTAACTTTGTTAGTGAGGTTTGCAATATTTTTATGGAGAGGGGAGAGGGAGGTTGGTGCATTATTGTTGTTATTATTGTTTGTATGGTTGTTGGCACCATTGATAGATTCACCATTGTTGTTGTTGATGTTATTTTGTAGATTCAAACTTTCTAATTCTTGCTGCAGAACGGACTCCAACTGTAAATAGAAAACATTCTGTATTATCTGTTTATGAAAGATAAAAACCAACAGAGATTGCAAAACCAATTCCATCGGAAATATCCTAATTCAACTGACTCAAATAATTAAATTAATGATAAATAAATAAATGAATGAATAAATAAAAAAACCTGGGATTTCTTGACCGAGATTGACCTCTCAGTCTCCAACCTATTCAGATATAATTTTTAAAATTATCCTATTTGAACGGTGATTCATTTTCCCATTTTTGAAAATAATGGTTGAAACTTAACTGAGGTAACAGGAAAACTGAGGTAATGTAAAATGAAAGGGTTCTAGGTTACTAAATCCTCGCTGCTGATATTTTTCACAAAATAACCTTGCAACATTGTACAGCAAGAGCAAGACTTACTCAGGAGCATGCTGTTTCTTGGAAGAAGATATTCCGTTCATAGTAAAAGTGCTCATAATGCAAATAAAGCCCATCAAAGAAACGAGTTTTATGTGTTTGTTTGTTTGTTTGTTTGTGCCAGCTTGGTAATGTTAATGCATGAAAAACTATATACCTGGTGGAGCCACAGTTGACAATTGGGAGGTATGGGATAAAGTAGGCTACAAAACTGATCCATATTCGGTATTTTGTGGATCCTACTTGAATATTCTCCTTATAATGGCCCACCTAGAGTCTAATTCGGCGTCCGCCTAATGAGTGTCATCACTATCAGTGAGGCAGTTCTTGCCAGTATCAACACTTTTCTAGTAACGTTCTCTATGGCTCCTCTGTTGCAGGCATACTACACTTCCTCTCATGTATTGCTTACGCGCATGCCTTTTTAAAGTATATTGTCTTTCATAGTCAATGTGCTTGATTTAGCTGGTAAAAACGCAAGAGATAAAAAAGAAGATGAAAAACCTCTTACCTCGTAATCTAGATCATTTACAAGTTCATTCATTTTTTCTCCAATCTGATCAATTAACCGCTTTTTGCTGCCATTCTGACTGTCTGACAGAAATGCAAACAAATTATCCAGATCCACAGAGTCTCTTTTTGATTCTCTCAGTTTGTTATTTAAGTGTCTTGCAAGGGCAGCAACTTCCTCCCTGTTGAGATAAAATCAGACGAAATTAGGAAATTACAGTAACAACAGGAAATATTCTCCGTCAGAGTAACTGCTCGGGAACTTTCTATCAATAAGGCAGAGTACCGAAAAAATTTGAAATTCACAAGAGAGAGAAAGAGAAATTGCGAGTACTTCCATAGATACTTCCTATCGTCAGAATGAAATCCTCTACATTAATTCTCTGCCTCAGGGCTCAGTTATTCATTGCAAAGAAGTACGACGAGAGCAACTTTCTACTACAGTAATTTTTCTGAAATAAAAAACTGCGAAAATTGCAATAAAGTAAAAAATAAAACTGGAGAAATTTGGCCTGAAAAATCAAAATAGATCAAGAAAGTCAATATTGTGAAAAGTCTCTGAACAACCACAGTATAATCTGAGTCACAGTCATGACTGATTCAGACAAACACTGAAAAGATATTTTGGACATCTTTTGTGACCCGATTAAACTTACTTTTGTTTTTCTTTCCTTTCAGAAATTTCTTCAGGTGTGACTCCATTTTCGCCTTCAGATTTTTCATCACCATCTTCTTCAGGTTCTTCTTCTTTAGCTTGCTCTTTCAGCTTTTCAGCTTCTTCTCTCTTCCTCATCTCATCTTCAACTCTTCTCATTTCTCGCAAAGCACTTGCGACCTAAAATTTTGAGAGCAAGAATGAAAAATTAAGATTGCTATTGAGGTTGCTGTTAAGATTGCTGTAATTGATAAAGATTAAAGAGTTTGAATAATTTAAGGAAAATTGCATTTTGTGAAGCTACTATCTTTTGAAAAATGAGTTGTGACGGACAATATCCAACAACGCAGAGATCTGCGATTTTGTGGTTGCACTACATATATATACATGTATGTAGTACATATGTATGTATGATGTATATATATACATACAAGTCGCTTTTACAGCCTGGGCGCTCTGCAACCCCTAATCGCCATCCTTTTTTATCAATCCATAGGTCATTTGGTAAACTGGACTTAGTAAGTCATTACTTAGTAGTTGTACTATCAAAGTGTAATTTTTCTCATGACTAGTGAAATCATAAGAATCTGTTACGGTATAATTTAAAAAATATTGATTACCTCACGAGCAAAGACTCCTCGTAAGTGTGCTTGAATTACAATGGCGGCCCGCCTTTGCCGCAAAAATTCTACTCTCTGTTTCCAACCTCGGAATGCATACTGTAATTTCAAAACAGCGGTGCGAATTCTTCTAAACTCTGAAAGAAATTTTGAATTCCATGATTAATTAGAAGGAAGCTGGGGTCCCATAATTTTATAGGCTATGAATTGGATTAAGAATTGATAGAGAATGAAAAATGCACGGTTACATGATGAGATTCCCATCAGTTAGACTGTATAAAATTAACTTATCTCTAATGATTGGCGAGACCGTGTAGACCTCTCAAAAAATCACATGGTTTAAGTCTAAGGAAGCTAAAATTTTAGGAGCCACCTTAGCCAGAAAGCCTTACTTTTTGGGAGCCATATTAAATTTTTGCAAATGCATCATAAGGTGCCGCTACTTAACAACTGAGAGTTAGAAACAATTGACAGGATGCTTCAACTTCAAATTTTTAGGCGCATTTGGTGCAAAATGCCCAGGGAAGGCAGAACATTGGCCACAAGCTAAAATATAGCAATTTATTTAGCATTTCACTTTTATTTTTCAATTATCATTTTTACTGATAACTATTGCGCAAAGGTATATTTCAATGCTAGCATGTGACCTGATGTAAATTGTGCAAGTGGCAGCCTTTCCATAGATGGTTCTTCCATTTTGCCTTGTCTTCGACCATCTAATTAGAGACTGCTCATTGATATTGCTTGCTGCATAGTAGAGGGCCTATGCCACAATAAATTAGCAGCTCCGAACCCAATAATTAGAGATTATGAAACGTTGGATAGGATTTTCATTCTTTAAATAGCAACTTACGAGTAAAAAATAAACTCTACCTTTCCTAACAACGTAACCGCGCCAGTATCGTTGAATGACTAGTGAATTTGCTGCTACTACATTTTTCCAATTTTCTTCCAGAGTTTCAAAAGCAGCAGTCCTGATGAACACTTTGGTTTTTCCAATCTGCCAGTCTTTGTTCGGAAAGTTGAGACCCTTCAAAATTGCTCTGTTAATAAGCAAAAATTAGACATTATTGATTTAATTGAAAACTTAGATTACAAAACCACAAAAATTTCTGAAGGAGAAAAATGTAACAGAATCCGTGAAAAGGGACCTTATCTTCTTTAAGAAAATGTTCCTTAACTTTTTGAAAATGAATAGAGGAAAAAAATCTGGAGATGGACGCAAAAGTCTAACCCTGAAAGCTCAAAAATTGAGGGAGATTTAAGTTGAAACAAGAAATCTTAGGTTATGGAAAAACGTGGTTGAAGTTTTTGCAAAAAATTAAAGAAATATTCTTCTGGAGGCTAAGGTCTCTTCTCACAGTTCCGACCATAAAATAACATTAAAACTGAGACATTTTTTGAAGCAAGAAATTTCAAATTATACTTTTAGCAAACTCTCAACTGAGCACTAATGGTGTTTGAGCGATAATCTAAACTAAACTAAAATAACTCTTGTTAAAGACAGAGCTATTATTCTGCAAGAGATATTTGATAATACCTACCGTATGGTTTCATCCACAGTTTTCCGTCGACCATTCCGAGGAGCTAAGCAATAATATTTATTGAAGAAATCTTGGAACCTAAGATGAACAGGGTAACATTGTCTATGGATCATGATGGTGTAAAGCATACCCAAGTACCTCAATTGATCCGAAACCATTACCTCATCATAGTGGTTTGGTTTTTTTATCATATTTGGTTTAATGCACCGCACATACCTAGGCAAAGGTATAAAAATTGACATTATTCAAACGGTAAAAAAGAGGTTTTAAAAGACAGATCATTTATGAGAGGGCCAGCAAATAGATCTTGTGGAAATAATAAAATAGTATAGGTTACTAAAAACTTACTAAATTTGTGGAATATTGAATGGAAACAAAGCAATGGACCTTTTGAAAAGGTGTGAGTTTAAGCATTACGGTACATTTTTCCAATCAAAAGAACTCATCTCTAAGCAAAAAAATAATTTAAAAGAACCAAGATATTAACGTTTTCTGATGCTTTAATCCAAACTTCACGCTCATGAGACAAACAATGATCTACTTGCATCAAATTGCACACTGAAAGTTACTGTAACAGCGTTTATGGTATAAAAAATGGTAACCTCAATCTCAGCGTTTTGGCTCAGCTGTTGCCCATTGATTAATATTGAAACAACACAGGACGGCAAAAGAACATTGCTCAATGAAGAAACCTGCTGAAACTATTTGTCATGCGCGATTTGATCTGCGTAGACTCTGGTTTCTCTTGTGAGAAATTAAAATTTTACTTTACCATAGCTAAATAAAAACCTAATATCTTGCTTCAGAGTTAGGAATATTATTTGCTGCGCAGATCGTTTCCTCCATGAAATTTTGAAGATGAAACATATGTTCATTGAGTGCTTAAATTCGTACACTGTCAAATGGTTCATTAACCTGACTATGTGCTATAAAAGTAATTTGAAGAAATGAAGTTGTTGCAGACAACGAATATGTTTGGGGGAAAATGAGACTAAGCTTTCAATGTGTGAATCTTGACCAAGAAAGAAAAATAATACATAGCATTTTCAATTCTAATAGAGACAATTTTTAATGTTAATAGAGGCAAAAACACAATTGCAAGAGACGAAATCATGAATTCTTCATGGAATTCAAACTCATTTACCCAAAGCTTTTCAGGTGGGTTAAAACCGATGATTTATACGTAAATCTTGGGGCACTTATTGAGATCCATATCAAGAATTTTGATGAGAGCAAGGAATAAATATGAAAGAATTGGACAATATTAGAAAAAATACTCTTTGATTCCATATCCAACCAGGTACTGACATTATTGAAAATTGGTAAATCGTCATGACAGCAAATTAAGCAAAAGAAAAAACAACAAATACATTGCTACAATTGGCAAAGTGAAGTGTTGGATTACTTTTTTGGACAGTAATGCCTGAGCATTGAGTATGTTGATTTAGAGTAAGAAGAGCTTGGAGAATAAATATTTACCATGGATTAGTAGCTTGCAGGACTTCTACAAGCGCTTGTAATTGATGTCTAAATGTATCCGAGACAGTCGGTTTCCCTTTACTTGTTCCTCTAGAGGCTAGAGTGCCTAAAGCCGTGCATGAATTTGAACTATTTACAGCGTTAATTTTTGATACAGTTGCTCCTAATAAATCCTACAAGTAGAATAACGACCGAAGTTAGTAGAGCCAATTACAGATTAACATAGTAAGACTGAATTAGAGTAACAGTTACATCTAGAGATATCAGATGAAATTAAATCCATCGAACAGTGGAAAAAAATCACAGCTTTCTCAAGCTGAAACTGCTCATGAGAAAAAGAGTTAAATAAAAAAATATACGCTATCCCATTTTTTTATACTCAAAAGAAAGAAGACATTTAATAAATTTGAAGCTTGTAGAATATATTGCACAGAGAAACTTTGAGACATGAATGGCAATAAATCATATTCAAACAAGGATTTACATAATATCACTGTGAAAAAAATACATGAAAGCATACTATACCTGATAAATATACAACTGTTGAACTAATGAATTTGAGCTACGACTAATAAAATCGAAGAAGACATCTTGCTGAACATCCCGATTTTTATCAACAAAACCGGCAACAGAATATATCACAGTCCCAGCGTAATGATTCACGCCAAATTCCAATTCCCATCTCCTCCGATCATCACCTTTGATATAATACGGATGAGATTCAAATTCACTATGAAGATTAACTAGATAAGCCGAGTCAGAGCCCTGTTGAATAACAAATACATCATGTCATATCATAACATAAATATACATAAATCCTTGATCTGCGCTTACAATTTGAAATTTGATTCTACAGTTCACTTACTTTGGAAGTGTTCATAAATTACACAATTTTTCGCAAATATGCTATGCAATTTTTCGATATTTTTTACCTTTGCCCTCTTGTAACTCTGTTGTGGCGTAGATCCCTACCCTTTAACGAGTAAAAACAAAATGGCCTGATGCTCTCCTAGACCTTGATCCGTCCCTAGAACGTTACACAATTCATGAACGCCTTTTTTACAGTCATCTTGTATATTATTTTCTAATTTTTGTTCCTTATCAAAATTTTCTTAATTATTAGTCATTGATTGGGGTTTAATATACATTATTTTTTAAAAACAAATTTTGGAGCAAAACAGCCTGTTTAACAAAAGAAAGCACTGTTTGCAAAAGGAAGGAATTTAGGTTCATAAATCTTCATTCGCACTTCCAACCTGCGAATTAGTGTAGTTGATTTTGCATTGATATTTAATTTCAAGTTTTTAGTGGATTAATGTAAATAGAAAAAATTAAATTAAGTGCTTCTTACGAACCTTTGGCATGTGACACTGCTCAGTCAGCAATTTAAAGATGCACCGAGGAGGCTTCTCAATGAGTTCTAGACATTCAGTATTATCCGTGAACTCTATGTGAGAGTACTCGATCCCTTCCTCTCGGTACTGCACGAAGACAAAATTAAAAATTAAAGGCTGAAGATATTGTGGAAAGGTAAAGGAAGAGACTTCAAAATTTACAGAAAAACTGAAATTTGACAACTGAATTTTTCCTTTTAGTCACTTTTGTCTCTCACAATGATAATTCGTTTAATGTTCACATACCATGCTAAAACTTTTTTCTTTTGTTTTCAACAAGAGTGTGCTAAAAAAATTATGGGGGAATCTCAATAAGTGCGAGTTTTTATCTGATCCAAAATACTGAAGGTGGAGTAGTGGAAGCTGCAATTTCACTTTTCAACTAATCTTTGAAAAGGAAATCATTATCTACAAATATGATACTGGATTTTTTTTTGTTTTGTTTAAAAAAAGAGAGAGACAACTAAGGTAGGTGTTCAAATAGTATAGGCAAGCATTTATTACTAAAAAGCCTCACCATTATTACACAAAGTGAATTCCATGCTTAAGCCAATTTCAACCTAGCTGATCATCATGATGTACATCCAAAAGATGAAGAGCAAATTATGAAGAGCACCGTGCAAAAAAATTTGGCACAATAAGTGATTTGCGATCCCTAACTTCATATGCTACCAGGGTTTACATAATTTCTGCATTTACTAATTCCCTAACTTTTCCTAACTTTTTTTGCTGCTTTTAGACTCTAAAATTTCCTGATTCCCTGGCTTTCTCTCATTTTCCCTGACCTTCAAACAAAACTCCCAGCTCTCTTTTAATTACGCTGCCTTTCGCCAAATTTTGAATGAAATTTCCACTTTGAAAGATTCAAATAATGGGAGAAGGTACTTAAAAGTTGCCACTATTTTCTTGAGCAGCACTGGCTGAATTTGTTGAGGCAATAACACACTACTTGCAAAATTCCTCGATTTTTCTTATGAATTTCCCCAATCTTCCCTGACATTTCCGGGTTGTCGTACATTCAATGCAAAGCTACATTATAATATAAAATATGAATGACATTTGAAAAAAGTTATACTCACAGTTTGCTGTTCTAAGGCAAAAACATAGTTATTGAAGAATTTTTGCAATTTTTCATTAGTGTAGTTAATGCACAATTGTTCGAAAGAATTCACAGCAAAGTTTTCAAATCCAAAAATATCCAAAACTCCTAGAAACCTTGTTGAGTCTTGTCCTGGATTTGTACATGTATTAATGTGGTTAACTAACCACGCAAAAACCCTTGAATACAGAGCTTTCGCCATTGCATGGCGATTTTCTTTGGCCTATAAAAAGAAAACATTATCTCTTAAAATATGTGAAAAATTTAAATACTCAAAAAGTACCGCTTAAGTCCATGAAAATCATCTCTTTCTTTCGTTTTTAATTAAAATTTGTCAATGCGCACATTTCTTTTGTGGAAAACAGTAAAAAATAGTTTATACTACAATAGTGTCAAGTTTTAAATGATGACAAAAAATTATTACATTAATGATTTTAACCTTTCTTTTACTTAAAATTACTTCAAATCTCTTTGTTGTAAATTTTGGAAATATTATAAAATCAATTTTTAAATAGACTAATTATTGTGATTACATACAACCAGATAAACAAGCTACTAATGGCAAATTGGTACCTGTGACTCTTTTTGTTGTAAATAGAGAAAACATATTAATGTACCTCTTGAAATTTGAGCGGGATTTCTGTTACACAGCCTCTCACATTGATTTGCCGCAGTAAAACGACTTGAGCTAGGTCATCAACTTGAAGACCTAATAACTCTGCAACTGTCTTTAAAATCTGATGATCCTCTTCAGTTAACTGACACCGCTCGCCATCAATATCCTGAACAGCACAGAAAAAAAAATAATAATTTCATAAGAGAATGTTGGATTTAAAAACACTAAAGTAAGTCACCTGAATGTCTACAAAATATGAGTACTACTTATACTGTATTCAAATAAATGTAAATAAAAATTTAAAAAAGATTATTCCACAATCTATTTGGCAATGTTCAATGATTTTTATCTTGGCATCATATAGGAACAATTTTTCTTACTTATAGTAGTATTTCGTTTCATCTTTATTTCTTAAAATTTGCCTCTTGGCTGATAAAACACCATAAAATCTCATGAATCGCTATCAATATTGGGAGCATCTAACTTTGATCAATGCTTTAGACAGCAAAAAATCATGAGAAAATACTGCGATCAGTTTAATGCAGTGTTTATTAAGGGAAGACCTGATTCAAAATTAAATAATAATCTGACATAAAACTTAAATGGTTGAAGATTTCTTCTGTTCTGATTTGCAACATTTTTACGAACCTGAAAAGTAAGGTTCCCAAGCCACAAGATTGCAGAGAGTGTGCTAAAAATGCCTTCAACCATGTGTAATGGAATCCGAAGCACATTGAATGCAAGGCACAAGGTATCATACTTAAGTGCATCATTTATCCCCTCTATACTGATGCAGTCACTCTGATTCAGGTAAGCAAAAAATTCAGCTGGCTTCAGCTTGTATTGTTCAGCAATTTCTTTATTGATCTGCAAACAAAACATTCCATGACAAGAACTTAAGTATAATGTGTAGCAGGTTTCCGGACAGTGTGTACCAGTTTGCAAGAATGCAAAAAGTTTAAAGCCTTCCCATTAGAAGCTCCTCTTCCTCCAAAACTTTTAATGCCTTGTATCCACGGGACGTTTCACAAGATTTTTCCCAAGTTGTAGTCGCAGGAATGAAACTTCTGAGTTTTTTTCCCATTAAACAACACGACAAAATTTCTTCTTCTTCTTTTAAAATCGTTCCTGAGACTCCACAAGGACTCTTAGTTGGTACTGTGATTAGTATTGACTAACTTTTTTTTTCCAACTTCGCAAGTGAGATTTTTTCTTGGGACAAATCCCATGATACATCCCTTGGAGACAAGGTCTAAGCTATGACTTTTTTCTGACCTTCAATCAAAAATCGCCGTACTTTTGAAAAATACACACGAATTTCACTGCAACTCCACAAAAAACATGCAAATTGTTCGATGATTTCTATAGACGCACGCCCTTTAAATGTTATAACGTGCTCTTTTTCCCATTTTTACAGCCTCTCCATAATTCAAGCAAGCAGCCACACGATCATGCTCGCATGGTTAGGAAGTTTCTGCCCCTCTGCTTGGGAAAACTTCACATCTTACATATTTATACGACTACAAAATAAACATGGAATATGCTTTGATTAATTTATTTTTAAGTCAGTGCTTGAATCAAATCTATTATTATTGTAAGATAAAATTAATTGAAAATTGCTGAGGACAATCCTTTTGAGAGACTTTTTGCCAAATATTAATCACCTATGAGCTACGCATTTTGCTACTATGTCTCCCTCATAAAAAGCCTTCACAAATTGAACACATTTTGGTAAAATCAAAACTAAAAGCTTGACGCCTTTACTTCATAATTTTAATTTTTTACGGCTGTAATTTGTTAAGTCATGGATTTATTTAATATAGCTATAAGTGCATTTTTTCAAATTTATTCTTATTCTTCTGACACAGTTGTGCGAGAAAAAAAGGAAGATGGGCGAAAAGGAAACCTCTTACCTTGGCAGCACTAACAAGCTGATAAAACACATGATAATTCCTTTCCCCATTGCTCTGGAAAGTAATTCTTGACTGCTCCAGAAGATAATCTTGAATAATGCAGCCTTTGATCATCCATTTCTTGTCCAGGCAAACTTGCATGAACTTTCCAAATCTACTTGAGTTGTCATTTCGTACGGTTTTTGCATTTCCTGAAAGGAAATTGTTTTGAAAAGATAAGAAACAAAAATAATGATTAGACGCAAAAAAGTTACATTAGTATATGAACAGAGGCTTGCAAAATCAAACCCACCTCCACTTGATGATATTTCAAAATAATTCTCAAAGTGACATGATTTTGATGAGATAGATACCTAAAGAAGTTCAGCACAAAATTAATCTATCAATTCAGGAACCTACTTGTATTGGGTCTAATATCCCAATAAATTCTAAAGAGTCATAATTGTGTCTTTTAAATTCTTTTCTACCAAATCAACTTTTCAATAAAAGCATTTTCAACTTCCTGGTAACTCTAAACCATTATAGGTTTTGCTGAGTTGTAAGTCATTAAACCATTATAGGTTTTGCTGAGTTGTAAGTCATTGCTCTAATGTGTATTTAAGGAAGATGTCGAGAGAGAAAAAATTGGGAGTTTCTTGATCAGTTGACACTGTGAAATATCAGAGCAAAAGAAAAAAAAAGAAAATATCTTGAAGTTTTCTCTAGATCCTGGGAATTCCGATTGTTCTTTTTCCGATTAAAAATTTGACAGAATGCAGAGCAATTCGTGAGGGGTACCTAAGAAGTTTATCAAATTACCTGAAATTAATTTTCTCACAAAAATTTCCAGGATTCTCTTCAGAATAAAGGCAAAGGTAGGGAATTTTTGTAGGATACACGATACTAATTCATTCGTAAAATTTCATGAAAAAACCAAAAAAATATTAAAAAATTCAAAAGAGCATTTCTAAGGTTAGAAAAAACTAATTAAAATCCGATCAATCAAAAGTAGATGGTCGACTTGAGGTAGCAAGACGACGCCTTAGGCTGACAATGAGTTTAGCAAATCAGCAAACGCCATTTCCTCGCCTGGCTACATCATCAAAGCCAGCCAAAAATATTGTTTTGAGCCGGCCCCATTTTTGGAATTTTCAAAATGAGTTTCCATTGCCATTGAGGGTCCAAGAAAAAATCTAAAATATTCATAGAAGCTTAGTTTACTCCGGACTTCAAAAAATTAATTTCAGGGTAGCCATAATTTCATCACGTTCAAATTCCTTGACTTTTCCCTGACTATTTTTGCTTTTCCTTAACTCCAAAATTTTCGGATTCCCTGAAATTCTAATAAATCTTCCGCTTTGATTTTTTCCCCTTTAAATACACTCAATTGGACGGATTTCTATCAAACGGAACTATAAGCATTGAGACATGAGTCATGAGACCCATAAGAATACATACATAACAGGGCTCACGTCAAAATGCACCAAGTTCCTTTTGACAGAAATACATCCAATTCTGCTCAACGCACCTCGCAAAATTCCCTGACATTTCTCGGTCGCCGCAAATGTTCTGCTTTCACTGACCTCCCCGGTTTTCCAGATCGCCGCGCCGAACAGTGGATCGAATTAATAGGAGAGGCCGGATAAAATTCGGAAACTTTAAACGCTTATTACAACTCCGTTTATACAAAACTTTAAGCTTCTAAAAGTGGTTCCATTGGTTTCCTCGTGAAATTTGTTGCTACGAGTACTCTTTGAAATTTAAAATGTGACGAAATAAACATCAAAATTTGCAGTTCTAGTCGAAAATTCCATGTCCGATCTCTCTAATTGACTCGATCCACTATGTGCCAGCGCCGGCAAGCCTGCAATTTAAAAGGAGACCCATTCTTTTGAGCTTTCGAAGGGACCCAATGGAGATGTTGCATGTGTGAGGGATTTGCGATTTGACTGCTGATTCTTATGTAAAAGTTCGCGAGAAACAAGATGGTGCCACTGGTTTTCTCTGAAATCAACTCCCAAGCGCAAAAAAACCTCTCAAAGTGAGACCAAAATAGAGGGGATATCCCACGCTATCCTGAGAGTCCACCTCTACATCAAAACAAACTCTCCATGTTCAGATAGGGATAGGGAGCAAATACATTAGCAGGGTTGCCGTGTTTTCAGTCTTGGAGTCCCCAAATGAAGTGGCAGCCTGTCAATGTATTAGCTCCCTATCTTTGCATGGAGAGTTTGTCTTGATGTAGAGGTGGACTCTCAGGGTAGGGTGGGATATCCCCTCCATTTTGGCCTCACTTTGAGAGCTTTTTTTGAGCTTGGGAGATGATTTCAGAGAAAACCAGTGGCACCATCGTGTTTCTCGCGAACTTTTACATAAGAATCAATGGTCAAATCGCAAATCCCTCACACATGCAACATCTACATTTAAAAGGAGACCCATTCTTTTGAGCTTTCGAAGAGACCCAATTTGAGAGGAAAACGGTCATTACCGAAGGCTTCCATGACAGTGTTAGCCTCGAGAATTTGATGCTCGACCCAAGTAGAGACAGTGCTGGTGACGCTGCACAGGTACTGCAAGATGAATTTGGTGGTTTCGGTCTTGCCGGCTCCGCTCTCGCCGGAGATGACGCAGGATTGGTTGTGATCCGTCGCCTGCAATGAGGTGTAAGCCGCTTCTGCCAGAGCGAAGACGTGCGGCTCCAGCATCCCCAACTTGGCGCCATGGTATTGCCAAATGTGATCCTGGAAAAGGGACCAAGACAATTTCTATAGAAATTCAACGGTTATTCAGGTTTTAATTCTATTTAATTTATTAATTTAGTGAAAGTTAAGTTCATTAAATTGATGGATTTTGATTCAATGGATGAAAAACAGTGTTGCCGATTTTCAAGAATCACCGCTGGGTCCACTACGAACCCATAGAGAAAAAAAGGAGGCGTTTGCACAGAGTTAAGAAATTTTGTGAAAGATTATAAGAAGAAATTTCATGAGGAAATTTCGAGAAATTTCACGGGGAAAAAAGAAATCTCATGAAATTTCTTGTGAAATTTCACGAAATTTCATTCGATGAAATTTCTTTTAGCAACTCTGTGTTTGCATCTTGAGGTTTGTTTACCCTGTGACGTAGGTCGGTACAACCTGGCCAGCGAAATCCGGAATTCGAGATATGAAAAACGGACCATGACGTCCGATTTTTTTACTTATATCAACTCATGATATAATTTCAAGCACTTTCTATAGAATGACTTTTTCCCCCTTAAATTACACCATTTCCAAGAAAATCGATGATAAACGTCGCTGTGCCGACCTACGTCATCAAAAAAATTCCAAGATGCCCAAAATGCAAAAACCTCCTTTTTTTTCTCTATGGAGGATCTAGTGATCTGTGCTCTAGTTTGAGCAATGCTAATGCTGCCCTCTTCAAATGACAGGAAACAGTCGCGTGGCGTGAATTACGATGTATCGATTGTTTTGCCATTTAAACGTATGGTAAAGAATCGATTATTAAGGTGTTCGCTGCGAACACCCTGTTTATCGATCCTTTTCCATAGAATTAAATGCCATAACAATCGAAACATCGCAACTTACGCCACGCCACTGACAGGAAAATGCGCGACGGGCGGCGGGTTTGATTACAGATTCGGTTGAGTGATTAACAATGATACGGGTGTAAGTATTCTAAAATACCGATCAAAATACCAACTTCCGACGGTAATGAGTAGGCGTTTGCTTTGTGCTCATTGACTATGGTGAACAGCAAACCAAACAGAAATCAGTGTAAATGGGATGCATGGTTCATCGCTGGAGCTTGCCACACGATTAGAATACGAATACGTTCTCATTATGAAAATGAGTGACTATCCTGCGAGCATCATATTCATTTAGGACAGGAAATATTGATTTAGTTTGGAATAACGTTCGTCCAAAACTCAGGGGAGGTTTTGTGACGGGTTGAAACTGCTCAGTAGATGATTCAGTACAAAACGAAGTACGATTGTAACATTTTCTACTTGATGGATTTTCAAAACCGACCATTAGTCACACATTTCATTTTTTATGGGAAATTAACTGGGAATGAGAGGAACTTGGTATTTGAATTCAACGTCAAAGATAGACGAATAGATCGTTTTTGATACATCAAATCAGGGTCGGACTGGCTCGCATCTGAGGGCGTAGACCCTTGGCTGGTTAAAGGGGCGTAATGTGATATTTCCTGATGGGGCATCCCCTTCAAGGAAAGGGGTTCAGAGAATTTTGGCAAAGCAGCACAAGTTTACGCTATTTTCAGGTTCGAAGTTTATTAATCGTACAGAGTAAAAATTGTAAAACTGAACGTATTGAAGTGACCGACAGACTTCTGAAATTAAAGAAAACAAAAAAAATTAAAGCCACTGGACGCATCCAAGCACCATTATTTCCACAAGAACCGTGTCAGTGCTGCGGTTTACATGAGCTTAAGACGTGGGTCTAAAAATCCATCCTAAAAAAAAAAAGAATCAGGCAAGAACCTGAGAAAAGAAGAAAGAACGAGTATCAACACAGCCGACGACAAGAAAGACGTAATCGGGCCTCTTTTTTAACTTTTTTCCCGAATCTGAGCGACGCCTCATAAGCAGCATATAGCAGGGCATTGAGAACTCACGCTTCGCGTCATCGCGCCTTCAGTTTTTCAGATGCAGCACGGACGTCCATCAAGTACGAATAGTTGTATCTCTGCGCCGTCGTTAACGCGCATCCTTTCCCTCGCTCTATTTCCATATTGTGTTTGTTTCCGTTTGTCTTAATTGTAATGTTGCTTTCAACTACAGCAGAGCATTGCGACTTCACGACTAACGCCATCGCGTCTTACATTTTTCATATGCAATGTGGACATCCATCTTGCGAGAATAGTTGTATCGCGTTTACACTTTAGAAGTCTCTAAGAGACTTCGAAGGAATCACGAACTCAGAGTTACCTTTTTACGCTAAATTGAATTTACTTCTCGTTACTACTCGATTTTTTTCAAGAAATTAAGACGCTCGTATCCCGGAAAAAATTACAAATCACTGTTGATTAAACTGTGTTGATTAATTTTTACACATTTTTACATTTTGCGAACATGAAAAGGAACCGATATCTTTCAATATCTTTCATAAATTTCTGAAATTTCATGAAATATTTTACGTGAAATTTCAAGATTTTATTTTTCATGAAATTATGCCACCCTAATTACAGCCATGCGGTAAGGAATCACGAACTCAGAGTTACCTAAATTTTACACTCAATTGAATTTACTTCTCGTTACTACTCGATTTTTTTCAAGAAAGTAAGACGCTCGTATCCCGGAAAAAATTACGAAGCACTGTTGATTCAACTGTGTTGACTGATTAGTAAACAGCAGTACATCCGTCCGACATCCTCAGTGCATTTTATTAAGAAGAGACAAAGATAAGTAAAAAACTTTGCCGGGCGGGGAGATAAATGGACGGATTTATGCTAAATGGAACTATGTGCAGGTGGAAAGATGGGTGTGCTCGTTAGTGCTCGGGCCATAAGAATGAATCGGAAATATAAAGCGCCAGTGACGTCAGCGGCAACGACGGGAACGACGACGATCGGGAAGGCGGTCCTCAACCCATGAGCCTTGTCCACAAGGTTCTGGATACATGTTCACGAGTTAGCGCTCAGTTCCTTTTCATTCAATTGAAAATCCCACTTTTCCATTTTCTCAAAAGGAACTGTATCCACTTTTACATACATTGTTTCTTATCCATCTTCCACGAGCACACCCCATCTTTCCACTTGCACATAGCTCCTTTTAGCATAAATACGTCCAAATTGCGTTTATTTCCGATAGGATTCTAGGTGGCGGTAGCCACCCCGGACCAATCCTAAAAAACTCCTCCTTAAAAATTGCCTACCAAAGAAAAAAAAGAAAAAAGGGGAAAAAGATAATACAAAAAGGCAGTGATGTCACAGAGACACGAGGACAGGCAGGAGCTACGGCGCACAGTGGACCGAGTCAATAGGAGAGGTCGGACATAAATTTGAAACTTTAATCGCTTAAAACACCGTTAATACGAAACTTTGAGGTTCCGAAAGTTGTATCATTGGTTTCCTCGTGAAATTTTCTTATAAAAGGACCCCTCAAAATTTAAAATGTGACGGAATAAATATCAAAATTTGCGGTTTTGATCAAAAAATTTATGTCCGACCTCTCTAATTGACTCGATCTACTGTGCGGCGGCTTATATACACTTCTGGCGAGTCGAGTGGCAACGCTAGGGGTTGTTAGGATTTCGTGTGGGTGCAGACGTGTGGATGAGATGAGGGGTCGCGTTTTGATCTCGACCCCCGAAGTTGGTCAAAATGACGGATTAGAAGGGGAAACCAAACGGCGAACACTCGACAGCGGCGCGGCGACCCTCGAATTTCATGCGAAAAAGGTCGAAATCCTCGCCATTCGCAACTATTTCGTGAAGGGAACGGATGAGGATGAGACTACCCCTTTGAGCGAGCCACTTGGCTGGGTAGGTGACGGTGACAGGAAGTGATGAGGGACGGCATACGGCTGTCACGCACGAGGACCGCGTTGCCGCTTAGTGCCTCCTTCAACTGCCATGCTGAGGAAAAAACGCCGTATCAACATTCGAGAGTTGCCAAATTTCCTCTGAAGCAGGGTCGGATTAAGGGGGTGGCCACATGGGCCGCGGCCCACGGCGGCAAATCTATAAGGGGCGGCAAATTTTGCAATTTTTTTAAATGTAGGTATAAAAAAATCGGATTTAGAAAAAAAAAATTACAAACGAGAGAAGGCGACAAAATCTCTCATTTCCTGAGAGTATAGTAATTTCTAATTTTGTCGTCGTTCAGAGATACAGGAGACAGCACCTTTAATTATTCAAGTTAAAGGGAGAAACCAAATAGTTAAACGCGCAATTTGGCCCAGAACGGCGCGACTTAGAGAGAAATGATGATGAGGACTTGAGATGAAAAGGAGAAAGCCCTCGGCGCGGCGATCGGCATGTAACACATATTAGCGCCTACAAGACTGCACGAATACTTCACGCATTGCGTCAAACACAGTGCGTTCAGCAGCGGTCGGCGTGAAACTCACAGCGCCTGCAAGACTGCGTGAATACTTCACGCATTGCGTCAGACACGGTGCGGTCAGCGCGGCGCGGCGGCGGAAGTTAAAATCATTAATCCACATTTATGTTTGTTCTTTCATAATTGTTTCGTTCATTTCTTATGAATGGAAGGCCTTGTCCACACAGAGATAGGTTTACGAAACTTAACTTTCGCACAAAGTTCCGTGAACTTTTGCTAGTAGTGTTGACAGGGCTTTCGCAAAAAATGTGTCCAACACGAGTAAACGCGTCTTAAGCACCCCTCCCCCGCTGGCACGTTCATTTGATGGTTTTTATTGATGTTTCAAAACTAATGAGAAGGGGGCGGCAAAATACAGGCGGCCCATGGGCGGCAAGTAGTTAAATCCGGCCCTGCTCTGAAGAAATGTTTATTTTCGATAAAATTTACGAATACTTTTCCATTAAATTTTCAGAAAATTCAGGGCATATTCTGAACATAATTATCTGAGAAATTGGAAGACAAATATTCACAAACTTTCCTGAAAATTGGTGATTTGTCACAGGAAGTTTGGCAACGCCGGAAGGCTCTTACGGCGTTCTTCCTTAGCACGGCAGTCAATGGAGACACACAGGAAATACTTCCTCGATTAAGACCATGGTGTCTAGGTTTCTTGGACCTCCTCAGTCTCTGATTTTCAGGAGCACATTCCCTGGTTAGAAACCGAAGTCGTCTCTATTAAATACACGAATTCCTTAATTTAGTGCTTCAAATAATAAGCGTTCTAATTATACTTGTGGAGGCCATACAACCGTAAGCTTACAATCCACCGTGCAAACTATTTGGTCATGTGAAAGTTTGCCCAAAATTAGAATAATTTGCAAGCGAGGTGATAGAGCGTTCGAGTGAAGTCCTTTGCCGCCTTTGCTTGTTCCGACGAAGCAAGACATTTGCGTTAATACCACTATTCGACCACGCGACAGCTCGTGTTGCCTGCACTGGAGCCTGTGGTGAGGATCCTCTCACCACATTTGGCAAAAGGATATTTGGGCTATGAATAAGCGTGACATTTACGGTGATACCACTATTCGACCAGATGGGAGCCCATGATGCCTACCCTAAAAATTGAAGGCGAACAGAAACGGCGTTAGGATTACCTCTCCGCATGTGATTAAATCATGGTGCGTATAAAAGAGCGTGGCATTTACGGTGATACCACTATGCGACCACATGGAAACTCGTTATGCCTACCCTACAGCCCTGTATGAGCCCTGACAAGGTGTCTACTGGTACCACATTATTCAAATTCCTTGCGTTTTCAGTACATTTGCCTTGCTTTTTACTTAGGTACTTTCCCGAAAATTCTTCTTTTTTTTTTTGGTAGTTCTCAAAAATCCTTGCTTTTTCCTAACTTTTTTCTTACCTCGCACCCCTGGTAAAAATTGGCAGTAGAATCTGTGTTCCAAAATACCATAGACCTACAGCCGGGTGTAAGATTTCCAATAGCTTCTATAGCCGGCTACACACTTTCTTATAGCCTTTTATAGCCGATGGCGATTAAGCAACAGCCAGGCGATAAAGTGTATGCTAAACGTTACTAATTACGGATGCTAGGACTTAGTGAGTTTTTGGAATACTGCTCTCTTTTTGGGCCGTAGTATCTTGATTTATTTTGCGAGGAAAGCTCCGTACTTTTGATGGATGCCTGCCATTACTAATATATTAGAGCGCCTTCAGTTTCGTATGATACTGTGCGATACTTCTGGTGTGAAATAGTTGCTTCAAGCGCCGTGGCAGGCGGGCAGCCAGCGCGAAACACGCATTGGCGCCTACAAACGTAACAGGGATACCTCACGCGTTGCGCAATGCGTGAAGTATCCCTGTTAGGTTTGTAGGCGTCAGTGCGTCGCCGCTCCGCTTTGTGTTAGGCTCTAATATTTAATCTGGCGGAGTCAGCGTTATTCAACTTATGATTTTGAAATGTTTGCACAACCTGTATGGATTATTCTCATTTTAATCGATGAAAAAAAAATATGTACTAAAGGAAAATATAATGTGTGTTTTGTAAATATTAAGGTGGTTCCGTATCAAACTTAATGATTTCCAAAGCATACGAATCCATACACAATTTCTTATAGCCTTTTGTAATCAATGGCGAAAAAGCAACAGCCAGAGATAAAGTGTAAAGCCCGGCGATAGGAACCATAGCCCGGCTGCATAATTTTTTATCGCTTCGTATAGCCCGGCCGTATGATTTTCTCCGCATTCTACAGCCAGCTATATGATTTTCTGTAGCCTTCTTTAGGCGGCTATAAGAATTCCTATGGTATTTTGAAACGCAGCTCTTATCGCCAATTTTTACCGGGACGCATTACTAACCGTATTCGATTGGAAAAGCGAAATGATGGAATGACAAAGAAATACACAGAAAAACAAGAGGAATCGAACCGGAAACTTGATGAATAGAGTATGTTATGGAATCGCATAACCTCTAGGCTACACCAAAGAGTTTATCACGAGAAGCTCGAATTCCCGTACCTTTTAACGGTAAATCCGCACCTTTTCCGTAATTCCGTGCCGACCTTCCGAATTCCGTGCTTTTTCAGTGTATCCGCACTTTTTCCGTACACTGCCGTGCTAAGGAAGAACGCCGTATGAGCCTTCAGGCGTTGCCATTTTTCCTTTAATCACCCATAAATTTACTGGGATAATCCTGGATATTTTTCTTCCAATATTTCAGACAATTTTCCTCCTCATTTAATCTAAAATATCGGAAAATTTTAAGGGAAAATACGCATGACTTTCTTCCAAAATACATGTTTTATTCGGGGAAATTTGGAAACTCTCGAATGCTCATACGGCGTTTTTCCTTAGCACGGCAGTATAGTAGACACCCTGCCTGAGCTTCATCTTGAAAACGTTTTACGTTTGCGAGCTGTCCGTGTGTTCCGAACTGCACATTTATCCATCATTCAAGGCATACATTTAAGACCCTCGCCCTCGTAGTGACTGGAGGAGTTGAGCCCGCAACCCATTAACAGGAAGCCAGCTGAACGGTTTGCGGACGACCGCGACCCTTGAAACAAATCGTTTAAAGCCGCTCCAATTCCTTCGGCGCTGCCTCGAGTTGAGCTCCCACCTATTCTGCCGTGCTAAGGAAACGTCGTATGAACATTCGAGAGTTGCCAAATTTCGCTTGATAAAACATGTATTTTTGACATAGAGTACGAAGAGTCGTAATGCAAGTGCGGGAGAGCTGGTGCCACTTTTAAGCATTTTGCAGGTCCCGAATTCCGAAATTTCTGAGCGGCGCCGGGTCCCTTTTTCGATACATAATTGATTGTTTTCGATACACGGGGACCGGGCCATATTCCCAGAGACAAATTCCACACCGCCATTTTGGATCGAATATGTATCGAAAAAGTGACCCCGCACACCGGGCTCGGAACTCGTCGAGCAGAACATGGCGCCAGCTCTCCCACTTACATTACGACTCTATGTGCTCTATGATTTTTGACAACATTCATACGTAATTTTCCTTGAAATTTTCAGATATTTTACAATGAATTGCGCACAAAATCGTCTGAAAATTTTGGAAAATAATATTCGTAATTTTCCCAGTAAAGTCGCTTTTTATCGAAGGAAACACGGCAACGTCTGGAGGCTCATACGGCGTTCTTCCTTAGCACGGCAGAGTTGAGCTCCCACGTATTCTGCCGTGCTGAGGAAAAACGTCGTATGAACATTCCAGAGATGCCAAATTTCCTTCGATAAAATGTTTATTTTTGAAGAAAGCTAGGGATGTTTTACCTTGGAATTTTCAGGAAATTTAGGTGAAATTGCGAACAAAATTACCTGAAAAATTGGAGGGAAAACGTTTACAAATTTTCCCGAAAATTCGCGATTGATTGAAGGAAATTTGGCAACGCCTGAAGCCTCATACGGCGTTTTTCCGGCACGGCAGTATTAGTCGGGGGCCCGGGCCAGTGACGGAGGGCGCGTGACCGGGGAGGGAGATTAGAGGACGAAGGCTCCCCTAAAAATTCCCCAAGTGAGGCGCATGTCTCCATTTTTAGCCTCTGGGATATGCGCGGCTCAATCACTTTTTTCCGCTCGCCAAGATGACTCTCCATTATTTTTAGCTGCTTCGTCTCCCTGTGCAATAAAATCCCGGCTCCGCGCTTTTCTCCCACCGTTATCTTTTCCTTATCCTCGGCTAAATACACTCCAGAAATTTCAAGACGCAGAAGAAGGACAGGAAAAATTTCCTGACGCAACGGCTCTTGCACTGGAGCATTTTTCGCGCCGTTGGTTCTCATGTAAATGGAAAGACTTTTTCGTAAGGACCACGCACATTTTCATCGTTCTTAAAAGGATCCAAGCCACATCAGCTGTTGCAAAATTTCACTGTGCAACTTATTTTTTTACGAGGAAACGTCTTTGCGGATTCCTTTGAAATTTTTTTGGGATTCCCTGTTAAAAATTGGCGATAGAATGTGTGTTCCAAAATACTATAGACCTAAAGCCGGCTGTAAGATTTTCTATAGCTTCGGTAGCCGGCTGTAAAATTTCTTTCAGCCTTTTACAGCCGATGGCGACTAAGCAACAGCCAGACGATACAGTTTATGCTTAAAGTTACTAAATACGGATACAATGACTTAGTTAGTTTGTGGACTACCGCTCTCTTTTTGTGCCGTAGTATCTTGATTTATTTTGCGAGGAAAGCTCCGTACTTTTGAAGGATGCCTGTCATTCTTAATGTGTTGGAGCGCCTTCAATTTCTTATGATACTGTGCAACACCTCTGGTGTGAAATAGTTGCTTCAGACGCCGTGGCACGCTGCGGCACAGCGGGCGGGCAGAGAGCACGAAACGCGCATTGGCGCCTACAAACCTAACAGGGATACTTCCACGCTACTGCACGCATTGCGCAATGCGTGCAGTATCCCTGTTAGGTTTGTAGGCGCCAGTGCGTCGCCGCGCAATGCGTGAAGTATCCCTAAGAGGTTTGTAGCCGCCAGTGCGTTGCCGCGCAATGCGTGAAGTATCCCTGTTAGGTTTGTAGGCGCCAGTGCGTCGCCGCTCCACTTTGTGTTAGGCTCTAATATTTAATCTCGCGGGGTCAGCGTTTTTCAACTCATGATTTTGAAATGTTTGCACACTCTGTATGGATTACTCTCATTTTAATTGATGAAAAAACAATATGTTTTAAAGGAAAATATAATGTGGGTTTTGTAAATATTAAGGTCGTTCCGTATCAAACTTAATGATTTCCAAAGCACACGAATTTCTACACAATTGCCTATAGCCTTTTATAGCCAATGGCGATAAAGCGTAAAGCCCGGCTATAGGAACTATAGCCAGACTGTATACTTTTTTACAGCTTCGTATAGTCCGGCCATAAGATTTGCTCCGCTTTCTACAGCCAGCTTTATGATTTTCAATAGCCTTCTCTAGTCGGCTACAAGAACTCCTATGGTATTTTGAAACGCAGCTCGTATCGCCAATTTTTACCAGGATCGCTATGCACTACGAGGAAAATTCACTGAACTTTGCACAAAAATCCCGTTTTCGTTTGAAAAATTAAAATGCCCCATTAAATTTGGCAATAGCTGATGCGGCTTGGTTCCTTTCTCCTTCCCAGTCCATATTGTCCTGCTACGCGCGGAAAGAGTACTGCCGTCAGCCGTGCTAAGGAAGAACGCCGTATAAAAGTTCGAGAGTTGCCACATTTTCTTCGATGAAATGTTCAATTTTGAGGAAAGTAATGGATATTTCCCCTTGAAGTTTTCAGGAAATTTAGGTGAAATGGCGAACAAAATTACTTCAAAAATTAGAGGAAAAATATTTACAAATTTTCCCAAAAGATCGTGATTTACCAGAGGAAATTTGGCGACGCCTGAAGGTCCTTACGACGTTATTCCTTGGCACGGCAGAGTAAACGAGAGGAAAAGTGTAGAGAAAGTGAAGTGAATACTTACGGTGCTGTAGATGCTGAGTTCTTTATACGGATTGACAGCTACCAGAATGGTCCCAGAGTAGGTCTGCAAAAGTGAGTTAAGGAGTCGAATGCTTGCATGACGACATGAGAGTGGAATTGTCGAATAAATATATAATCAGGGGCGGGTCTGAGGGGCAAATTACCACTCGGGGCCCAGACCCGAGGCCCCCCCGGCCCCGGGCTGGGCCCCCCGATCCCAGAACCGGGGCCCGGGAGCCACGGGAGGGAATACTAATGAGTTCCACGCTTCCACGTTTTGTCCACTTGAAGAGCGGCCTCAAGAATTTCAATTGTGATCGTTAATAAACTCCTCGAGAGTGCTTATGGCGCGAGCCCCGCTCTACCCAGAAGGTGTCTATGGATCCGGGACCAAGCACCGCCGCACACGGGGTCAATTGAATCAGTGAGAACGAAAACACACCAACTCGGTAACTCGAAAATGCGCAATTTCTATTAAAGACACCGTACCAAGACCCACCTTCCGAAATCCGAGCTATTTCAGTGAATCCGTACGTTTTCCGTACAGTAGACACCCTGTTTTCTAATTGAATACAAAAAAAATCATAAATAAAACTTGAACTAACATTGATATTCCAACTCATAGCCGCAACGGATGAAATTTTTGCCCACGAGGCGGCGAAGGTACTAAAAAAGAAGGTTTTTTTTTTATCAGCTCTAAGTATCCTTTTAAAATTTCGTTACCTGCCGGGTACTCAACTCGGGTCCCGTAAAAAAGCCACAGGAGGAACCGACAAATCGTAATTCTCAGCCGTTGCGCACGCGCTGAGGTAAACCGCTCTTTTTTCGTCGCGCCCCTCACGAAAGAACGTATGTCTACATTTTACTGTTGCCGAATTTCCCCTCGCAAATTGCACTTTTACCAGAAGAGTCTTAGGCATTTCGGACTGAAAATTTCACCGAATTTTACCGGATTCTCATGCAATAAGCAAAAAAATGTTGAACTGAAACTGCACGGATACATTCTTGAAAAAAAATTAAATTCTTGGAGTCAATTGCAGCTTCCGAATGTAGTTAAGTTCCTTCGTCTGGGAAACGACGTTTCAATTAATCCTTGAATAACCTTGATTCTTGTAGTATTCATCCTGTCAGGGTTGCTACAGAATTTGAAAAATGAAATTCCCTGACAGTTCTCTGATTTCCCTGTCACATTTTGGTAAAATTCCCGGAAAATTGAAAATATACTAGATGGTTAAAAAGACATAATTTCAGATAGTTTTCAATCAAAGTCTATTGTTTGAAACGTCAAACCTGGTCTAGAAAGCAAATAAAGATGTCTTATCAATTTTTCCATGATATCTATGACATTTTCGTCATTTTCCTTGACAATTTCAGGTTTTCCCTGACTTATAAAAGTCCGTGATATTTCCCGGTATTCCCTGACTGGGGCAACTCTGAATAACCTTGATTTTTGTAGTATTCACTAGAGTCCCTTTATACTGAGAGTTAAGACAACCCCCCTCGTGGAGTCACAAACGGAAATAAAGATTACACAAATTGAACGTTTTTCGTAATCTTTGATCGGCCCATTCTCAAATTCCTTTCTCCGTTCCTTCTCTCATTCCGTTTGTTCCTTGCCGAACCCGTGATTCCCAAGTCCATTCCAGAGTATAATCTTTGCAATTGGTGAAGATGTAATCTTTATTCCCGTTTGTGACACTGTGGAGGCCTAAAATACGGGAACCAATCAGAAATGGATTCGCATTGTCTTTACTCTCAGTGTAAAATGACTCTGGTATACACTCTGTGTGCGGCCGGTCAAACATTGCTATGGAATGATTTCCGTAACCCTTGCGCGGGGGAGCGCTGCAGTCGCGGGCGGGTGACTGATTCGCGGGGGGGAGACATTCTGGCGGGGGGGCGTATGTGAATCGCGCGCGGGCACCACTGTTGTGCGCGAGGGTGACTGATCCGGGGGAGGGGGCCATTGTTTCGATTCATCGAAGAATCGATACACTACAGTGTTGCCAAGCCTATACACCAAATTTTCATGTCTGGTTTTGAAATGGACATTACAAGTTCGAGTTTGTTCTGAAGATGGAAGAAGAAGAAGTTACTGTTGTTTGTTTACATAGTTCACGAGGAATATGGGGTTAGGTTTTATGCTTCAAATTTATGCTGACTTTAATTTCGTGAATTACTGAATATCTTAATACGTAATTTGGTGAAATTAAACGCCTGTTGATTTGGAGATGGCTGCTAATGAGGGAATACGTAAGTACGTGAACTAATTTTATTTTATCGCTGACAGTCTTCCGGAACTGTAATTTGGGCAGCCCAAAACATTGCCACAGCAGATAACGTAAACAATCTTACACATCGCTATATTGAAACATTATAATTTTATGGAAGATAATGTCTGAAAGTTCTTCCAATACCTATATAAAAATATTGGTGCAATGATGTATGGTTGTGGAAAAACAGATTAAGTCGTTTCATGTCCAAAGTCCAAGAAATGGCCTCCTTGGTGTTTCGTAGGTTTATGGAAAAAAATGAGTCGACAAAATTCATATCAGTTTACAACGCCATTCAACAGAAAATCATGTTCTAACTGTTTGAATACGTTGATTACAGATTGTTTACGTTATCTGCTATGGCAATGTTTTGGGCTGCCCAAATTACAGTTCCGGAAGACTGTCAACGATAAAATAAAATTAGTTCTACGTACTTACCTATTCCCCCATTAGCAGCCATCTCCAAATCAATAGGCGTTTAATTTCACCAAATTACGTATTAAGATATTCAGTAATTCACGAAATTAAAGTCAGCATAAATTTGAAGCATAAAACCTAACCCCATATTCCTCGTGAACTATGTAAACAAACAACAGTAACTTCTTCTTCTTCCATCTTCAGAACAAACTCGAACTTGTAATGTCCATTTCAAAACCAGACATGAAAATTTGGTGTATAGGCTTGGCAACACTGTAGTGTATCGATTCTTCGATGAATCGAAACAATGGCCCCCTCCCCCGGATCAGTCACCCTCGCGCACAACAGTGGTGCCCGCGCGCGATTCACATACGCCCCCTGCCAGAATGTCTCCCCCCCGCGAATCAGTCACCCGCCCGCGACTGCAGCGCTCCCCCGCGCAAGGGTTACGGAAATCATTCCATACATTGCATGATACCTAAACTATCTCAGCTATAGTTACTCCTGTAAGCATACAGAGGCCTTTTGACATTCTTTCATGACAAGGCTCCATCGAATCCATGAGGACTCTGCCTATGAGTTTCCCCGCGGTTGCGTCAGTGGACGCTCCGTCGAGAGCATGACCCGGAAAGGCGGAGCCTTCAATCAAAGTTGGAATCGCAAACGTAAGCGAGTTCATTTGCGTTTTCATCATTGCTTTCACTTGCGACATCGCGCTCGTGATCGCCGATCGCCGATTCCCGATTCTGCTCACGCTCGCTGCATTGCAGCCACGATTATCACATCCAGCACCATCCACCAAAATAGGCCATTGTTCGCCGTCCAACCACTCTCCATCAAGGTCTCGTGTGCTCATTCGGACTCGAGTACCTTCATAGGGAGAATATGGACAAATCGAAAATTTGGAGGTTATGCCGCAATCAGACGCTGAATTTAGCAGCTGAATGTGGAAGTCAACAGTCATCGCCCAACGGCTGAAATTTAGCAAATTTATTGGGCGAGTAAGTCGTGGTTTTTTTAATCTCATTGGAAAAATGCATGAACGATTATCGTTTAGGATGGTTGGAAAAGAGTGGCAGCTTAGTTTGTAGACTGTTTCGAATAGTTTCGAAGAGATAAAACTTTAAATTAAGATTAAAACTGAATACTATTTGGCAACAGTGCTGTACACCTTAAGGTTATGTTTTGCTGATAATCCGACACGTGCTTTTTTAATCTGTATCACGTCTATTTTCAGTAAGTTCCATTGCAGTTCTCTTTTAATTTATGTAAGTCCTTCTACATTTCATCCTTTTTTCTTACTCCACCATGCTCTGCCAAAATATTCCAATTCAGATCAGAATAGCGTTATGCCGCAATCAGACGCTGAATTTAGCACCTGAATGTGGAAGTCAACAGTCATCGCCCAACGGCTGAAATTTAGCAAATTCGAATTATTTTCATCCAGATGTGTATCAAATCTACTCGAATAGTTCAGACAAATTCAAAATTGGTCCGATGGTTGCTGAGAATCGTTGCTGAATTTTGGGCATCGGGCCGATGACTTCCACATTCAAGTCACATTCAGCTCCCACATCCAGCGTGTGATTGCGGTGCTAGGTTCGATCAGGTCAAGTAGCTCATGGGGTCCACAGGAAAGCTCGTGCTGCCTACACCGAAAATTGTACGCGAACTGCCAATGCGCTAGAATCACCTCTACACGCTCGGTCGGTAAAGAGATATTTTTTGTGGGCTCTGAATGAGTGTAAAATTTACGGTGATACCACCATTCGATACCGCGTGACGTTAAAATCACCTTTTCTCGTCCGGTAAAAAGCTATTTTTCACGTGTATTTCGAGAAACTTTGGAATTTCACGATGATACCACTATTCGACCACGGGGGAGCTCATGTTGCCTATACTGAACATTGAAGGAGAACTGACATGTCGTTAGTCACCTTTTCCCGTCCGTTGAGAAGTTTTTTTTGTTTGTATTCCGAGTAAGCGAGCCATTTCACGGCAATACCACTATTCGACCACGGAGATGCTCGTATTGCCTACACAAAAAATTGTGGGCGAGCTTCCAATGCGCTAGAATCACCGTACACGCTCCGGGCTTTAAAAATAAAATGCCTTCAGGGCACCTCACGCATCATTGGAAAAATCGAGTTGGTAACGTTTTGGAAATCTCCAATAACTGCTCCGCGTGTGCGGAAAATTTGGTAGCCCTATCTTAGGCTGGTTATGAGGTTCGGAGTTTCAAAAATTGCGATTTACATTAGAATAAATGGGATACGCGCGCGGTTTCTTACTGAATACTGAGATACTGAAATTACTGATTACTGAGGAAGACTTACTGAATACTGAAATACTGAAATTACTGATTACTGAAGATTACTGAAAATACTGAAATGGACCTCTCGGTTGCATTATACACATAACGTAATAACGTCATGACATCAGGATCAAGGACAAAATAAATTCCCGGTCAAGCTGGATGACGGATGAGCCTTTAGACCACTAATTTTGTGACTACAGGGTGGTCCTGGGTTAAACAGCCAGACTGCAGGAGCCGTACCCCCAAACCCCCTCTTTAAACTTCGATTTTTTTAGATCATTCATGAATTCAGGGCTTGAAATACTGGGGGGTACACATTTTTGTGAAATTTGGTCCAAAACCGTTGCTGAAATTCGGGAAAATTATTTACTTTCCGAATTGTTTTTTTAGGGGGGGCATGGCTCAAACTGGGGGGGGGGCACTTTTTGAAAAAACTTCAGACGACAAAAAAGTCTTATTTTGACCCATAAAAAACGCTCCTGCAGTCTGGGCGTTTAACCCTGGATCATCCTGTATAAAGTCCGTCGAACGGACCACTAGACAAGGTACGAATTTCAGCATTCTGATACATGTTTCTTAACCAGAATTTCACGTAGAACACGATTCGCGCAACGAAAATGACTGAAACTAACTCCTAACGAAGATATTAACGTTTCCTTTTCACATTGGTTACGAGGAATTTGAACTGCCCGCTCACAAGAAACTCAAAGCTCCACGTGAGTCAAATCGCGCACTACAACGGTTTCAGCAAGCTTCTCAATCGAGCAATGTTCATTTCCCACCGTGTATCCTTCAAACTATAAACAACTTGCTAAAGCTGAGCCAAAGCGTCAAAATCGAGGTTGCCAGATTTTTATATCGCATAGATTGTCATGATAACGTCCAGCGCGCGATGTGAGTCACGTAGAGCATAGAGTTTTCATGAGCGGGTAGTTTGAATTCACGCATCAAGAATCATTAAATATCTTCGTAAGGAGTTGATTTCGGTAATTTCCGTTGTGCGCATCGTGTTTTACATGAAATTTTGATTGAGAAACATGTATCAGGATGCTGAAATTCGTAGCTTGTCTAGTGGTCCATTGTGACGATACCGCGAATTGACACTGAAGGTGATTCTCCTCAGCCGTGGCACCTTCCTTGATCTCTTAGCGGTCATTTGGACAGGTATCGCGGCCCACCCAATCCATTAGTCACCAAAAAACTGAGACTAAACAGTAATTTAGGGGCACATGGCGGGAGAAAACCATTTCCCGACGCGTTTACACGACGGCGGATGAGTCATAAAGCTGAGACAACAGCTTCTCATAAAAACGACGTTAAACTGTGGGTCCACTTCCCCCGTCGGGCTCCGCGAGGTATCCGTATCATTGATTACCTGGCCTATAGCGCAGAACCACCACCTGTGTAGTGGTGCGAGCTTAAAAGACCACCTAAATTAGTGTGACTGCCGTGACTCATCCGGTAATCTTCGCCCAGGTTGCCGCCCGATCTCATTTTTTCGAATCTCAGAGTCTACGCAAACTATTTGGAATTGGAGGTGCTATTTAGAGTTGCTACAGAATTCGGAAAATGAAATTCTATGACATTTCCCTGATTTCCCTGACACATTTTAGTGGAATTCCCTGACAATTGAAGATGTGACGGATGGTTGAGAAGGCATAATTGAAAATAGTTTTCAGGCAAAATTTCTTGTTCAAAATCTCAAACCCATTCTAGAAAGCAAATGAAGGTGATTTAACAAATTTTCCCTGACATTTCCGGTTTTACCTGACTGGGAAACTCTGGCTATTCGCGTTTCGAAAAGAGTTCTCCGGGAAAAATGGTTAAAAACACTCCCTCGATTTAAAGAAAATTGTTTTTTACTGCATGAAGAACTTTACTGTGAAGAAAAGACTTTCACACATTTAAAGGAAAATAATTTGTATTGTTATGATTTCAAATTATTTTCTTCTCTTTTCTTGATTCGAATCTCATCGATGGCAAACTTAATTTTCTGTGACATAAAAAAAACTCTTTTTTTCCACTCAATATTTTTTCTTCAAATCGAGAAGAAAATGTTCTTTGGCTCGCAAAAAATTTCCTAAATTAAGGAATCTTTTCCACAAATTTGAAAAACTTTTTTAGGTGTAGCCACTTTTTTCCAGTATTATAATACTTTGAAGGCGTCGTCCGCTAAGTTGGCATTTGTTTACTTTCCGTTTGCAAGCGATCGCGATGCAATCGACCAATAGCGATCGAGGATTGACCGTGGTCCATTGCGAGCGTAAAATTATTACTCCTGAATAATTAAGGAGGCAACAAGCCTAAATTATTCGGCAAACTAAAAGAAGCCAATTCCTCCAATTCAAGGGACAATGAAAATCAACGCTCTGTGAAGCGAGAATTTAAGAAAAACGAACGCATGGTGTCTAATTTTTTTCATCGTGGGAAATCCTGGTGAAATCCTGATTTTTGACTGTTAAATCCTGATTCCTAATTTTTCCAAATCCTGATTTTTTGCGGAGCCGAATGTAACTTCACAAAAATAACTCGATAAAAAAATCCGATCGGGCGCCTGGCTTTCCTCAAATCCTGATTTTACGACCGATTATTCCTCAAATCCTGATAAAATCGGGATTAAATCCTGATTGACCTCAAATCCTGATAAAATCGGGAAAATCCTGATGCTGGACACCCTGGAACGGCACAGTACTTTTACCTGAAAATCGATTTTTTGGCTTTGATTTTTCTGCGAATAATTTAATCGCTTTTTGGGGAAAAATCAACAGCATGCTGCCGTACTAAGGAAGAACACCGTATGCACATTCGAGAGTTGCCAAATTTCTTTCGATAAACTGTTTATTTTCTAGGAAAGTTATGAATATTTCCTCTTGACATTTTCAGAACTTTTCGACGGAATTGCGAACAAAATTGTCTGAAAAAATGGAAGAAAAATATTCATGAGTTTACCAGGAAATCCGTGTTTTATCAAAGGAAATTTGGCAACGCCTGAGGGTTCATACGGCGTTTTCCTTAGCACGGCAGTATGGTATTTGTTGAGCTGGAACACCCTGTAGATATACGATTATCACCCTGATAGGATTTTGGCAACACTGACGAGGGTTTCTCCTCGATTACATTGTTATTCGATACATTATGAGGAATTCTGCCGTACTAAGGAAGAACGCCGTATGAATATTCGGGAGTTGCCAAATTTCCTTCGATAAAAAGTTTATTTTTTAGGAAAGTTATGGATATTTTTCCTTGAAATCTTCAGGGGCTTTAGCTGAAATTGCGAACAAAATTGTCTGAAAAAATGGAAGAAAAATATTCATAAGTTTACCAGGAAATCCGTGTTTTAGCAAAGGAAATTTGGCAACGCCTGAGGGTTCATACGGCGTTTTTCCTTAGCACGGCAGTATGGTATGGTATTTGTTGAGCTGGAACACCCTGTAGATATACGATTATCACCCTGATCGGATGTTGGCAACACTGTCCGGCAGTGGTATTTCCTGCGACCGGTAATCGTCGCGAGCAGCACCGGCACGAGTTCCTATCTTCCCACCACCGCCGCTGCTACATGTTCAACTCAAAATCAACATTGTTCCCACCCCAGGGCTAATTGCACGATTTATGACTCAATTTGACAACAGGGAAACAATGATACCAAGCCTGAGGACGAGATAGAAGATACAAGGGTGCTTGTTCATATGAGCATTCCGAGACCCGAGTCTCGGCTTGATGTTGCTTTAAGCACACATCTGGTTTATGAGAGTCTTGAATTTTCTTATTACCTCCTTTCCGGAGGGAAATTTCCAGTAAATGAATAAAAGAAAAGAAATTACTTTAATTTTTTTGTAGACTTTTTTTTAACTGAGAGGAAGTTTTTTCCTCCTCAAAGGATGTAACTTTGTCATCGATGACAACTCAATATTCCTTGGAATAGAAGCACTTTCATTCGAATTCCATGAGTAAAATACAAATTTTCTTTCAATTCTGCCGAACTGATTTACTTCAAATAGACGAATTTTGTTTTCTTCAAAATAATCTTTCAAATGGTAAAAAGAAAAAAAAAGGGGGAAAAATGTCTTCTTTCGACCACTTTCCCCTTGATGGCATAACTGTTATTCGAAGCAATTTTCTTTAAATTAAAAAAAGTTTGTCAACAGGTTTATTTTTATTTTCATTTTTATTTTATTTTTTTTTTTTTTGAGGGAATTTACATTCTTGTGCGGTAAGACCGAACAAGCACAATTATAGCGACATATCTGAGGACTGCAGGATGTTTTGAATTTCCGCTCGAAAAACGTTTGTTTTGAAATTCCCCAACTGTGGATCCTTCGTCCAGAAATTTCCTGCACTTCTTCGGTCTTCGAGGGTTCTCTGTTAACCCAATTTTTCAGATTTTCCGACTCGATGGGGCAAAAAAGAACGAGAACCCGCTGGGCGAATCTCACGAACAGAAACTGAGCGTTCGGATTTTCACTGCTGAGCTTGACAATGGGTGCGAATGATACAATTTGTTAATGCACGTTCGGGGAGTTTAACGACCGGAAAGACATTGGAGACTCGACCGTGAACTTCTACAGCTTAGGGCTCGGAGCACTCGATGGGCACTTCTTTTCGTTACATTCTTGAGCTTCTCACGAACTAGTTTCTCTTGGAATTCAGGGAAGGAATGCCGTGAGAATAAGGGGTAGATAGGAGAGGAGACAAATAAATATGATCGTCCGAGTAGTCTAAGTGTGTACTGAAAATAATTGTTAAAAAACTTCCTTGGCACGGCAGTATAGTTCCCGTTTATTCTTGCGGTCCGCAACTAACGAGCACACTCCTTCTTACCCACCCGCCTCTGGTTCCTTTTAGCATAAACACGTCTAGGGCTACTTTTAAAACCATTGAAAAGGGTCTGTCGTCTGTCCACAAATTTCGGGACGCGATTTTACCTATTTTTTTTACACTGATGCCGGAATCACACGCTGAATTTAGCAGCTGAATGTGGAAGTCAACAGTCATCGTCCAACGGCTAAAATTTAGCAAATTCGAGTTATTTTCATCAAGATGTGTATCAAATCTACTCGAATAGTTTAGACAAATCCAACATTAGTCCGATGGTTGCTGAGAATCGTTGCTGAATTTTGCACGCGCAAAATTCAGGCAGGATGACTGCCACATTCAGCGTGTGATTGCGGCATCACGCACCCCTGCGTGGGCTTGTGACGCAATCGAAACACCGGTCCAGACACCCCTGAAATAATGACGTAACATTTGCCTCATACAAAATTGCATTATATTCCTCGGCCGCGTCGCAGTGACGTCACGGCGAGTGAATAAAGGGTCACGGTGGGCTCCATCGAAAGTCTCCGGTCTCCCCGCGTACGGCCCTCCCTCGGTAGTTCCGTTGCATGTCGAGCGAGCGATAAATCAAGTCGAAACCAAGGACCAAGGGTTCGCGAGCGGAGTAGGTTTCCCTCAGGTTCAGGCCAAGAAGTCCAGGAACGGAGGACCGCGTTGTCCGGCTGTTCGCGCCCGGTCTCAGGACGTCGGCGTCGGTGCTCGCTCGGCTGGAACGGCGTGGCGCGGCCGGGGTCGGAGCCAGTGGCGTGACGTGCTTTGCGATATATCGATGGATCTGCTGGTTAAACCCATGGCAAAGGATCGGCACTGAAAAAAAATTCTCGGCATTTTTACCAAGGTCCGTTGGTACCTTTACCATCTCACTTTTTTACCAATTATTGGTAATTTTACCAAGACAGACGGGTAAGCTTACCTAAAAGCCGGTATTTTTACTGTTTTTTGCAGGTAAGAATACCACTTTTATTGGTAATCAATTCCCGGTAACCTTGCCGTTTTATCTCGATAATTTTACCACAGTCGATAAAAAATATTGGCGTTTTTACCAAGGTCCAGTAAAATTACCGAGAAAGTTCAATAATTTTACCGAGATTTCTAGGTAAAATTACCAATTCCATTAATGGTAATTTTACCAAGAAAAAACTGGGATCAAATAGACCCCTGAATTCTTGGTAATTTTACCCTTTTCTTTGTAAATGCACAGAGATTTTTTTTCAGTGTGTTCACAACGAGCACTGGAATAATCGATTCTTTTACATAGCTTCGAATGGGGGAATATCGATGATCGATGCTGGTCGGAAGGGGGAACGGGTCACGCTGTGCGGGTGGGGACGCTGGATTACGCATCGGACGCATTGGCCGCATTCCCCGAGCGGGCGGATATTTCAGCGTCGCGCGCGGGCGAATTCTGAAGCGGCGAGTGACGTATCCACGTACACAGCCAACCGGAATCGTCGCTCTTGTTCTTACGGGGAACTCCGGCATTGGCTCGGTTCATTGAATAATCCCACCAGAGGCGCCATGTTCCGTCATCGGAATCTCCAAGTCCGCGGTCCGCTGCTGCCGTTCCAATTCTCGCTTCAAAATGTCCGTGGCTATGGCCAGTGAGTTTCCTTATTTCGATCGGATCAACTAACGGAGATGTTGCATGTGTGAGGGATTTGCGATTTGACTGTTGATTCTTGTGTAAAAGTTTGCGAGAAACACGATGGTGCCACTGATTTTCTCTGAAATCAACTCCCAAGCTCAAAAAAAGCTCTAAAGTTGAGGGCAAAATGGAGGGGATAACCCACCCTACCCTGAGAGTCCACCTCTACATCAAAACAAACTCTCCATGCAAAGATAGGGAGCAAATACATTAGCAGGGTTGCCGTGTTTTCAGTTGTGGTGTCCCCAAATAAAGTGGCAGCCCTGTCAATGTATTTGCTCCCTATCTTTGCATGGAGAGTTTGTTTTGATGTAGAGGTGGACTCTCAGGGTAGGGTGGGATATCCCCTCCATTTTGGCCTCAACTTTGAGAGCTTTTTCTGAGCTTGGGAGTTGATTTCAGAAAAAAACGGTGCACCATCGTGTTTCTCGCAAACTTTACACATGAGAATCAACAGTCAAATCGCAAATCCCTCACACATGCAACATCTCCATTGTAAGAGTACTTGGTAGATCGATCAAATTTTTGGTTGAATCCACCGAATTCGTAGTTCATTCAGAGACGTCTGAGGATGAAGAAGTGTCCTGCTGAATTACACTAGCACTCTTGTTACCCTCGATGTCGCTTCTCGAGATGAAATTTTCGAAAAAAAATGTCTATAATTTCACAAAGTTGTTGAGAACTTGAAGAATATTTTCAGGGGCTGGATATGCAACACGCACTGAGAAACACCCGAGAGCCAAAACCGTCTGCCTTTTCTTTGATTTTGAGTTTAATTTCGAAAAATATTTTTCCACGTACTTTTTCGGAAATTTCGTTAAACATTTCACATGAATTTTCTATATTTTATTGTTCATGAAACATTTCAACCTTGTGAAGAGAGGGAATGCACGCAAAGTCTGCACGCATTTTCGCTAAAAGTCGACGTTTGCTTTCAAACGTCCGCTGAAAGTCTGCGTTTTCCCAAGATCCGCAGACTCGTCCGCAAGACCCGCGAAGTATAGGCGTTGAGTCTAATTCTTCGCGATTGGACGTATTTCTATCAAACGAAACTATGTGCATCGTGACGTGAGACCTGTAATGCATACATTCTTATGGGTCTCAGGGCTCGTGTCTTAATGCACATAGTTCCGTTTGACAGGAATACGTCCAATTCGGCGGCACTGCCCGAGTGCCGGGCTCTCCAAATCGGCCAAGCCCTCTGGGTCTGGACACCTTTATGCCGAACAAGGCTGCTGACAAAAGGAGTGAATCAGCGCGCGTGCTCAGCTCTCCATTGACAAAGCTTTTTCCTTGTCCGAAGAGAAATCTTTCCCTAGGTCAGTTTCACTGAATAAATATTTTAGAGATCCTACACCGGATATGACTTCTTTTCACTGAAATAATACTTTCGGGTCATGAAACTTATCGGAAGCCGCTGATGCCAAGGTTGCAGCAGGTCGCGTGATCATGAAGATGGGCAAGGATTGCATGCAATGCATGTGTTTAGCCGTTGACGTCAAAATCCCGCGTTTTTGCAAAATTTTGGCGAAAACTACGTGTTTTGTACGGTAGCGCATCAATTATTGGATCCAAAGTATATCACTCCGAGCATTTTGCATGAAGGGGGTTTCAAAAGGGAGAAGTCAATTCGAAAAATTGGGAACCGGTAGGAACTTTCTCCATCCCCCGGTTGATCCCCCCTCTTACAGTTGGACGTATTTCTGTCAAACGGAACTAAGCGCTAATTTGAGTTCCTTTTGAGGAATTTAGAATGCCGGATAGCGCGTTCTGTCAAACGGAACTAAGCACCACGGAAAAGCATTGCGAGTATAGGACGGAATGAGCTTTACGCCCGGATCCGCCGCCAATCCAAGCCCTCCTCTACCTTCCTACCACTATGGCGCTTATTTCCGTTTAACAGAAATACGTCCAGTTCTGACGTGCCACAGTGGATCGAGTCAATAGGAGAGGTCGGACATAATTTGGAAACTTTAAAAGCTTATAACTCCGTTTATACAAAACGTTGAGGTTTTAAAAGTGGTTCCATTGGTTTTCTCGTGAAATTTTCTTCTCGAAGCACCCCTAAACATATAAAATATGACGAAAAAAACGTCAAAATTTGCAGTTGTAGTCAAAAATTTCATGTCCGACCTCTCCAATTGACTCGATCCACTGTGCGTGCCAAGGAAAAACGCCATACGAATATACCGATCTTCTGAAATCCGTGCTTTTTCAGTAAATCCGTACTTTTTCCGCACAGTAGACACCCTGGGGTTTCCGGTGGTCAAAAAACTCCAGGAAAATTACTGTGACATCAGGGTCCTTGGTTCTTCCGATACAAGAAACGAAAAAAAATTGTGTAAGAGGCCCACTCCTGGATTTGAGGTTAGAATTAAAGGAAAAGGCCAGGAACCTCGCGTGACGAGGGTTTCTCGGTTCTCCTCGACTACATTGTTATTCGATACATTATGAGGAATTCCAAGGAGGAGGAAACGAGTAGCCCGCGACTCGGAGATGCGATCCAAGCGCCGGGCCGAGGAATGCGCGCTATTCCGGGATTCTCGTCCGCAGCAGAGACAGAACTGGTTCCACGCTCCGCCAGGCCAGACCGTGAAAAATTGAAAAGCTCCACGATTCGAATCGGAATCCCGAGAGTTATGGCTCCGTAATAAGTCGCGTCACGTGGAATAGTTAATTGAAAAAGTTGAACGATCCGTCGCCCTCGCCTCATCGCCGTCAGAGATGGACAATTTCATGAAAATTCGCGTGAACAGGGTTTTCTACCAAAACAGGCTGACCAAAAATCAGTACTTTTGCAGTACTTTTCCGGTACATTTCCGAGAAATTCGGTACCTTCTAGACGGAAAAATTCAGTACTTTTTCAGTACCCTAATTTGACGAAATTCGAAAAATTTCAAAAATTTGAATTTCTCGCTTAAATTATGACAAAAATGATTTTAAAAAAATCCGGAACTTCTTGCGGAATGTCCGCGCTTTTTCAGTACTTCCGGACCGCCTTTGAAAAAATCAGTGCTATTTCCGGACTTGTAGACACCCTGGTGAAATTTCATGAAATTTTTTGAAACTTTTGGGGCTGGATTCAGCAGGCGAAGAAACGCCTCGAAACAGTGTTTCTCGATTTTGACAAATTTCACCCCAGGCCTACGCAGGGCCGGATTAAGGGGGTGGCCACATGGGCCGCGGCCCATGGCGGCAAATCTAAGGGGCGGCAAAAATTTGCAATTTTTTTAAGAGTAGGTATAAAAAAAATCGGATTTAGACAAAAAAAATTGCAAACGAGAAAAGGCGACAAAATCTCTCATTTACTGAGAATATAGTAATTTCTAATTTTGTCGTCTCTTAGTGATACAAGAGACAGTACCTTCAATTAGTCGAGTTAAGAGAGAAACCAAACACGCAATTTGGCCTGGAACGGCGCGCGACTTAGAGAGAAATGATGACGAGGACTTGAGATGAAAAGGAGAAGCCCTCGGCGCGGCGATCGGCATGTAACGCATATTAGCGCCTACAAGACAGCACGAATACTTCTCGCATTGGATCAAACACAGTGCTGTCATTGCGGTCAGCGTGAAACGCATAGCGCCTACAAGACTGTCTGAATACTTCACGCTTTGCGCCAAACATGGAATGCCTTGTCCATACAGAGATAGGTTTACGAAACTTAACTTCCACGCAAAGTTCCGTGAACTTTTGCAAGTAGTGTTGACAGGGCTTTCCCAAAAAATGTGTTCAACACGAGCAAATGCGTCTATATGCACCCCTCCCCCGCTGGCACGTTCACTTGATGGTTTTTATCGAGTTTCAAAACGAATGAGAAGGGGGCGGCAAAATACAGGCGACCCATGGGCGGCAAGTAGGTGAATCCGGCCCTGGGCCTACGACATTCACGCGTATCAGATGTTTACGTAGGTTTGGTGGTTAGGTTGGCGCTAAATTCCTCTCTAAACTTCCTTTGGTGCCCCCCTTTCCCTTTGTGTATAGCACTTCAGTGGGGTAGTAAAATACTGACGCATCTATAGGAGGACCACGCTCCCCGGACTTCCGAAGGTTCAATTGATAATCCCGAAAAAAAATTAACACATTTTTAGAAATAAATTTATTCAAGCCTTTTTACACTTTTCATCTCTGATCGCCGTCATCCCTGCATTTTTCCACGAGCGGTACGCGCCGTCCAAAACGATTTATAACCCGAATAAACATTCATTTTCGGCGATTTCTCCGACCAACTCCGCGGGCAAAAAAGCTGAGAGCAAACTTCAGTTCAACGCCGAGTTAATTTCTCAATTGGACATAGGAGCTAAAACGACTTTTGACAGCTTTTTGGAAGAGATAACACAAAACATTGAAGTCAAAGAACCTATTGACAGTGAACTTGGGTTCCGAAATGCTATTTTTGAAAATGTTGGTGCTGTTATCATACAACCGATTTGAGCGTACGCTTGCCGCATTGAACAATTAGCGGCGACGGATAACCGATCAGATTTCTATTTTCAAGCGGGTCGTCGAGACCTCCAGTATTGATTTAATCAGCAACATCAGCAGCTTCCGATAGCGGAACTTCCACAATTCAAAATAGCAAATCAGAGCGAGTCGAGTCTGTGTGCGGTCCGACAAAAAAAACTGTCTTACTCTTACATCATCCGTACCCTACCTTAAATGTTTTCAAAACATGATGATACGATTACAGAATTTTATCCGATCCGAAACTTCGGTTCTCAGCCAAGTATATACTTGTCATGAGGAAAGTAAAATTCGTAGTTTCCCCAACTAAAGATCTTAACTAAACTTACAGAGGAGGGAAAATATTGCTTGTTTCCGACTGAAAATGTCACGGTTCTATTTCTGATCATACGCAAAATTATCGACACAAATCCCGAGGTCATATTCGAGTAAAAATTCGAGGAATCAAGCCACATTCTGGTGGAAATCATCCACTTTAGTGTCATCATGACTATTAGGGGAGACTTTACCATTTTAGTTGGAATATGTCTCAGAGTTCGGCAGAGTGTCAAAAAACATCACAAAAAGTGAAGCTCTCCATTTTTTTCGTGGTAGGGGAGGCGATTTCCGTCGAGGGCAAAATCGAAAGCTCTTTCCCGGAACACGGAAAAGCGTGATAAGTCGTTGTCAAAATTCTCGACACAAATCCCGAAGTCATATTCGAGAAAAAATTAGAGGAATCAAGCCACATTCTGCTGGAAATCGTCCACTTTAGTATCATCATGACTATTAGGGGAGACTTTACCATTTTAGTTGGAATATGTCTCAGATTTCGGCAGAGTGTCAAAAAACATCACAAAAAGTGAAGCTCTCCATTTTTTTCGTGGTAGGGGAGGCGATTTCCGTCGAGGGCGAAATGGAAAGCTCTTTCCCGGAACACGGAAAAGCGCGATAAGTCGTTGTTACATCCCCTAAAACAGCGCTTAATATGACGATGTGGGTGGAAATATGCGCGGCCCTTCCGCCCTTTCGAATGAATTGTCACAGGGCGACCAGCCGAGAGGGTGCTCCCGGCGTGACAGGGACAGGGGCACTGCGGGAGGGGCGAAGATGACTTTAATCCGATAGTGTTTTCCACTGTATAATACGTTACGCACCGAGTCGAATTATGTCAGACGACGGCCGACGCACAGTGGATACAGTCAATAGGAGAGGCCGGACAAAATTTAGAAACTTTAAACGCTTATAACTCCGTCTATACGAAACTTTGAGGTTCTAAAAGAGGCTCCATTGGTTTTCTCGTAAAAATTTCCACCTAAAACACCCCTTAGAGTTAAAATATTATGGAATAAACATCAAAATTTGCAGTTTCGGTCAAAAATTTCATGTCCGACCTCTCCAATAGACTCGATCCACAGTGCGACGGGCCGGAGGGAAGAGAGGGTGGGGTGGGGCGGGGTGGGCGGCGAAAATTTAGTAAAGGATGCGAGTACAGGACACTCCACAACCACACAGAAAGGGGCTATTGATTCTAGCCGTTGCTATGGCAACTGCCGTTTGCCCCCTTCCCGCCCTCCCGAGACCCGAACTCGCTTCTCCGCGCTGCCAAACGGGCGCACAGCTCCGGCTTTTCCGCTCCGACGGATTTTCCCGCGAAATTTTCTCGCAAAACTCGAGATCAGTCTCAGCGATCGCCACTGAGGGTCCCACGAGTGTAGCAGACATAGCCGAGCTCAACTTTGTTGGATTGAGCGTGTGTGCGGAAGAGGGGCGCGGAGATCTGCGCGAAATATAAAAAAAAGGGCGACATATTTTTTTGATCCGTATACTGAAGTGTCCTGTTGCTGACTGTGAATCGGATTGAGAATCCGATATTTTGTCGTTTTTCCACCGGCCGCGTTAAATAATAACGCTAAAAAACCCGGTAAATGCAGTATTATTAAGCGATACGGGGGAGATTTGGCAGCGAGGCCGCGGGAGCATGCGGCAGAGCTTCCTCGCGACACGACACGCCCTGTTTTCGTTCCTTCTCTTCCCGGGTTTTTTTCACGAGCCCCGTTTTTCAGCTCCTGCCAGTTGGGCGAAGGCAGTTCGATACCTACTACTTCGATAGATCGAATTCCGCCTGTGGACGGGAGCGGTGGCGAGGCGAGAAAAATCGATAATCGAATTTTCCCCCATTTGGAGCTACGGTAACGAATCGATTTTTCAGGGATTCGCTGCGAACACCCTATCAATCGATCTAGAGTCCCTTTATACTGAGAGTCAAGACAATTTGAGTCCATTTCTGATTGGTTCCCGTATTTTAGGCCTTCACAGTGTCACAAACGGGAATAAAGATTACATTTTCACCAATTGCAAAGATTATAATCTGGAATGGACCGGGGAATTACGGATTCGGCAAGGAACAAACGGAATGAGAGGAGGAACGGAGAAAGGCATTTGAGAATGGGCCGATCAAAGATTACGAAAAACGTTCAATTTCTGTAATCTTTATTCCCGTTTGTGACATCCATGAGCCGAATTGTCTTGACTCTCAGTATAAAGGGACTCTAAATCGATCCTTTCCCTTGGGTTTAAACGGCGAATCAATCGATGTATCGCAAAGCACGCCGCGCCACAGGACGGGAGATGAATCGCAGCGATCGACGGCGGAGCTTTCGCGCGCGGGGATGAGTCAGTCACCCGCGGCCGCGCCGTGCGACGGGCGGTGGCGGTGACCCGCTCGCTCCGAGACGTCAACCTCACGCGGTCGTTCACGTTTCACGTTCACGTCGACGTGGACGAGGACGTCCGCGAACTTGACCGCGGCGAGCGTCGCCGTCGCGTCACGACGACCGGGAGCCGCCCCTCCCGCGCTAAAGGGCGGCTTCCGAACTTTCGAAGCTGTTGAGCTTGGAAAAAATAAACGGATGGTGGAGATTTGCAACGACCGTGGCGGCTGCAAAGTCTTCTCCGAAGGGGCGCAAATTTTTGATATGGATGATGCGCGAGGAAAAAAGTGGAGACTTGAGTCCCTTTATACTGAGAGTCAAGACAATGCGAATCCATTTCCGATTGGTCAACCGGATTTTAGGCCTTCACAGTGTCACAAACGGGAATAAAGATTACATTTTCACCGATTGCAAAGATTATAATCTGGAATGGACCGAGGAATTTCGGGTTCGACAAGGAACAAGAAGGAACGGAGAAAGGAATTTAAGAATGAGCCGATCAAAGATTACGAAAAACGTTCAATTTGTGTAATCTTTATTCCCGTTTGTGACTCCATGAGGGGTGTTGTCTTGACTCTCAGTATAAAGGGACTCTAGTGGAGACGAGAGAGAACCAGGCCGAGAGCTTTGAAGACAGAGTGGCTTTAGCAGTAGCGTGGCGTGAATTGCGATGTATCGATTGTTATGCCATTCAAACCTATGGTAAAGAATCGATTATTAAGGTGTTCGCTGCGAACACCCTATTTATCGATCCTTCTCCATAGATTTAAATGGCATAACAATCGATACATCGCAATTCACTCCACGCCGCTGGGCTTTAGGTAATTCAGGATCGGAATTTTCTGATTTTTCAATGTCTTTTCGAACCAATCGTGCAAAATTAGATCGTATTCGATACATCAAACGGGTGAGATTGTATCGATATCGATTGGTTCAAAACATAAACATAGCCTCTAAAGTCAATTGAGTAATCTGACGGAACGAGTTTTTTGTGATAGAATATTGATTCGCATGAGTACTGATTGGCCAAGAGTACTGAGAAGTGAAATTGCTCCGAAACGTCTCATTATCAGCTTTTCTGACAAATATCTAAAAATTTTGGTTTGAGGTTATGTTCTATTGATTTGAACCGAACGATACATCGAGCCACTATCAAATACGATCCATAATTATGATTTTCCGATTCATCTAAGAGACGAAGTAGAGCTAGCCCACGTAGGAGTGCAGAAATGTCTTGGCCGTCCCATTTTAAAAACTCCTTTCTTCTCCAAAAATTTCGAAAAGATGCATTTTCTATGGCTATGTCCGTAAAAATTGCCGGAATGTTGCGCAAAGCACATTCGATTTGAAACGCGATTTTACAGAAAACACACGATTATTACCGCAGTTTTGCAAAAAAAAAAAATCACGTTTTTGCCAGATTTCTAGGGCTTTGGGGGAGGGGGGGGGGCTGGATGCCCTAATTTCCGAACAAACCAAATCTTTAAAAATTGTTCGACCGCATGGGAGGCTACCCTAAGTGCATTTATTAGGTGCATGTTTGCACACGGTGCGAATAGAGATCTGCGCTCCTTTTCAGGTGTCTCGCAATTTTCAAAAAAAAAATCTCCTGACGTTTCCCTGATTTTCCGGACAAAAACGACAAAAAATCCGGGGTGGGGGAAATTTAAAGTCCCTGACATTTCCCTGCCAAAAAGGGAAAATATTCCTAATTTTTCGACACGTTTGAATTGATTAGATGTTAGGAAGGATTTTTCCATGTTTTAGGAATATAATGTTATAAATTGAGCAAAATATATGGTGCCTGAACAGCTTATGAGAGATATTTTTGCCTCATTTTTAAAATCTAAAAGCCATCAGTAGAAATTCTGGGAAAAATTTTGGTAGAAATCTCCGCAAGAGTGAAATTCGCGGAACATTTTCCAAAAAATCCATGTTTTTTCGATTTCCCTGACGTTTCCTTGACACAAAATTCGCTTGCAGAATGAAATTCCCTGACATGCCGAATGTTTGCGGATTCCCTGACGTTTTCCCTGATTTCCCTGAGACGAAAAAAACTTCCCCTGGCACTTCCCGGTTCTCCCGGTTGCTAGACACCCTGCTTTTGCAAGGTCACCGAGGACTTGAGCCAGAGGCCAGAGGAGGCCAATATGAATCTACGTCGTATTTTAAGGTGATGCGAGATGCGACCCGAACGTCGAACCTGATGGCTGCGACGAGATGCGGGAAGAGGCAGTTGTTTGATATCTGATGCCAAAACAAGGCGCATCACGTCCGTCTCAGTTCAATTGAAAGTGACAGGGTAAATGAACGGTTAAAGCATGAGAAGGCTGTGGCGCAGCGGGGCATCCCAGATCCGACTGTTACTACAGCAACAGCCCAGCCTCTTGCTCCTTGCTCTTGGTCCTGGATCCCGGGTCCCATGCATTTCTCCGCTCGCACCGGCCAATTCTGCCGTGCTAATAAAAAACGCCGTATGAGCCTTCAGGTGTTGCCAAGTTTCCTCCGATGAAAACCGAATTTACTGGGAAAATTCTGAATGTTATTTCCCAAAAATTTCGGACAATTTTGTTCGCAATTTAATCTAAAATATCAGAAAATTTCGAAGGAAAATATGCATAAATGTTGTCAAAAATACATGTTATATCAAGGGAAATTTGGCAACTCTCGAATGTTCTTACGGCGTTCTACCTTACCATGGCAGAATTCTGTTGAAATGCAGTGGCGAGACGTCAATGATAGACTATCGATATTTCCCCATTTGAAGCTGTGGTAAAGAATCGAATACTAAAACGTCCGTTGCGAACACCCAAATGATCGATCCTTATCCGTAGGTACACATGGCGGATCAATCGATATATCGCAAGCTACTCCACTGCTAAACCCCATTTACTTTAAAAATCCTCTCGGCAATCCTCAAAGTAGCAGCGGCGAGTTGTGAATGATCGACACTCGATATTTCCCCGTTTGAAGCTGTGGTAAAGAATCGATTATTGGAACGTCTGTTGCAAACCCCCTATTGATTCCGAAGGTTTACATGGCAGAATAATCGATATATCGCGATGGGGACGACGACGACGCGACGACGGGACTCGAGCCTTTGGCGCACCGGAGTACGCCTTTCTGCGCCGCGTAGTGCCCTGACCTCAATATTTTCAAAGCCCAGGGTAAACATCATGCTCTCGCTGTTAAAAAAGTACGCGGCGCATAGAAAAGCGAAAAGACCCCAGCGAAAACTGATGTTCCTTGATAAACTTCTCGCGATCTTCCGTACAGCTAAATTGCCGTGCTAAGAAAAACGCCGTATGAACCATTAGGCTTTTTGCAAAATGCAATCCTAATGATGTATTCTTTGAAGGCGGGGAATAGCGAGATGATTTGGATTACATTTTGCAATAAGGAACTACTATATCTCTGGCTCTCCCATGAACGCACATATCTGCATAGGGAAACTAATAGCATGTATGTTGTTTCTGAAATGGGCCAGAAATAGTGGTTCCTTATTGCAAAATGGACGTATTCGTGCTAAAAGGAACTACGAGGGTCATCCAAAAAGTAAGTTCACCCCTTTCATATCTCCGAAACTAAAAGGGATAAATCAAATCGGTAAAAAAGAACTTCTTACTTATATCCTCAGCTCTCCATAGGTACCAAGATTTTTAAATTTGGACCACTGGTTGCCGAGATATTCGATTTTTACGTGAACAACTCCCGGCCAGTTCCGTCCACCAAACGACGCGCTGATATGAGATGCACCGCGCGCTGTCGCGTCGCTTTTGTCTTCTGGGACTCTCAAGGAGTACTTCTCGTCCATTATTTGGAGAAAGGGTGTACAATCAATGCACCACGGTATTGTGGAATATTGAATTCGTTGCGATTGGCAATAAGAAACAAGCGACCGGGTCTCTTGTCTCGTGGTCCCCTATTCCTTCACGATAATGCCAGACCTCACACGGCGAAAGAGACCCAAAATTTGTTGGACAAATTTGCGTGGGAGGTGTCACCTCATCCTCCATACTCTCCAGCCCTTGCCCCGAGTGACTATCATATTTTTCCGCAACTCAAGAAGCACCTAGGTGGCCAGCGCTTCGAGAACGATCAGCAGGTGATGGAAGCAGTCAATGGCTGGTTCAAGAGTCAACCAAAAGTGTTCTTTGAGAACGGCATTAAGAAGCTTCAGAAACGCTATGAAAAATGCATCTATAGGAACGGAAATTACGTCGAAAAATAAGGTAAGATTGTTTTAAAGCCAATCTTAGAATATTTGAGTTGGTTATCCTACGTAGATGTGTGGGGAACACAGTCAATTCAACCATGAGAAATGTCGAGCATGAAATCGCCGAGCGTGCGATGTCTCAGCCATCATTCTTCCTCGGTAAAATTGAATAACGTTTGTCATTTTAGTCGGATTATGCGAGCCACGAATCAGGTCTTCGACCAGCTACGTTTCATGTAACATAGTTCCTTTTAGCATAAGTACGCCCAAATGTAATCCATTTGCATGTGTTGCAACGGGGAGGAAGTGAAATACGAGTGGATGGGTCCACACAAAACCATGAGATGTCGAGCATGAAATCGCCGAGCGTGCGTTGTCTCAACCATCATTCGTCCTCGGTAAATTGAAATAACGTTGTCATTTTTAGCGGATTGTGCGAGCCACGAATCAGGTCATTCGACCAGCTACGTTTCATGATAAAAAACGATACCAAAAGAATGTCCTGAAATTTTCGATTTACCTTAAATACACCCCGGACGGACCAAAAAAACCGCGGATAGCTTCGGCAACAAAATTCAGCTCGAACTTGCTGCTTTTTCCTGGGATTGCGAAAATATCAGAATTCATTTTACCCTAAACCGTGCATTGGTGAATGATGATGATGGCACCGGGAAATTCCACAGATGTTGGACATATCGCGGGAACACCCTCGGCACCACTGGATTCGGATAGGTTGGATCAAATAGCGATTCTATATATGCTGGCTTCTTGACAACAGTCGAAAATTGCTACATTCGGGCTCTACCCAGGGCCGGATTAAGGGGGTGGCCACATGGGCCGCGGCTCATGGCGGCAAATCTAGAGGGCGGCAAAAATTTGCAATTTACTCAAGTGTAGGTATATAAAAAATCAGATTTAGAAAAAAAAAAATTCCAACGAGAAAAGGCGACAAAATCTCTCATTTCCTGAGAATATAGTAATTTCTAATTTTGTCGTCTCTTAGTGATACAAGAGACAGCACCTTTAATTAGTCGAGTTAAGAGAGAAACCAAACACGCAATTTAGCCTGGAACGGCGCGGCGCGACTTAGAGAGAAATGATGACGAGGACTTGAGATGAAAAGGAGAAGCCCTCGGCGCGGCGATCGGCATGTAACACATATTAGCGCCTACGAGACTGCACGAATACTTCACGCATTGCATCAAATACAGTGCGGTCATTGCGGTCAGCGTGAAACGGATAGCGCCTACAAGAATGCATGAATACTTCACGCATTGCGCCAAACACAGTGCGGTCAGCGTGAAACGCATAGCGCCTACAAGATTGCGTGAATACTTCACGCATTGCGTCCAACACAGAGCGTTCCAGCAGCGGTCGGCGTGAAACGCATAGCGCCTACAAGACTTTCGGAATACTTCACGCATTGCGCCAAATACAGTGCGGTCTGCGCGGCGCGGCAGCGGAAGTTAAAATCATTAAACCACATTTATGTTTGTTCTTTCATAGGTAATTTTTCTTTCATTTCTTACGAATGGAAGGCCTTGTCCATACCGAGATAGGTTTACGAAACATAACTTTCGCGCAAAGTTCCATGAATTTTTGCTAGGAGTGTTGACAGAGCTTTCCCCAAAAATGTTTTCAACACGAGTAAATGCGTCTTATGCACCCCTCCCCCGCTGGCACGCTAACTTGATGGTTTTTATTTAGTTTCAAAACGAATGAGAAGGGGGCGGCAAAATACAGGCGGCCCATGGGCGGCAAGTAGGTAAATCCGGCCCTGGCTCTACCACTCATCCCTAGAAATTACTTTTATGTTGACCGATGAGTTGGACCGATGACTCCCACTAGAGTCCCTTTATACGAGAGTCAAGACAATTCGGCTCATGGATGTCACAAACGGGAATAAAGATTACAGAAATTGAACGTTTTTCGTAATCTTTGATCGGCCCATTCTCAAATGCCTTTCTCCGTTCCTCCTCTCATTCCGTTTGTTCCTTGCCGAACCCGTAATTCCACTGGTCCATTCCAGATTATAATCTTTGCAATTGGTGAAAATGTAATCTTTATTCCCGTTTGTGACACTGCGAAGGCCTAAAATACGGGAACCAATCAGAAATGGATTCACATTGTCTTGACTCTCAGTATAAAGGGACTCTAGCTTGCACCAGGACGCAACCCCGCGAGGGGAAGAGGAGCAACACCTGCTGGGCCTCTCCGCGGAAGGGTGAGGAGACGAAAACCATCCGACGTAATTAGAAACTGAATGCATCTCGTTGTGAGTCGCGCGACGCGACGCGGCACAGTCGGCACCTGGCAACTCGAGCAGAGGTGAGGAAGGGGGATCAATGGGGTTCGTCGCTGGATCCTGGGCCGGGGATCGAGGCTTCGAGGGTGAGGTGAACGTGGGGGCAATCTGCGGCACGCGCCGTTTTTTGAATAACTCCACTACAACGCGACGGCCGCTTCAATCGTCAATCCTTTGTTGTTCCCTCGGGATTTTCTCACTTCCGAGTGGAGTCCGCGGTCAAGTTCCCGGCGCCCTCGTCGGTCCGGTTATAATCTGGGAACCCTCTACCGCGGTCGCGCTCTGCTTCTTCGTCGGATCCCCGAGTCAAGTTGAGAGGACGTCTACTCTAGAGTCCCTTTATACTGAGAGTCAAGACAATGTGAATCCATTTCTGATTGGTTCCCGTATTTTAGGCCTTCGCAGTGTCACAAACGGGAATAAAGATTACATTTTCGCCGATTGCAAAGATTATAATCTGGAATGGACCAAAGAATTATGGGTTCGGCAAGGAACAAATGGAATGAGAGAAGGGACGGAGAGAGGAATTTGAGAATGAGCCGATCAAAGATTACGAAAAACGTTCAATTTCTGTAATCTTTATTCCCGTTTGTGACTCCATGAAGGGGTGTTGTCTTGACTCTCAGTATAAAGGGACTCTAATCTACTCTAGAGTCCCTTTATACTGAGAGTTAAGACACCCCCCCCCCCCTCATGGAGTCACCAACGGGAATAAAGATTACACAAATTGAACGTTTTTCGTAATCTTTGATCGGCCCATTCTCAAATTCCTTTCTCCGTTCCTTCTCTCATTCCGTTTGTTCCTTGCCGAACCCGTAATTCCCCGGTCCATTCCAGATTGTAATCTTCGCAATCGGTGAAAATGTAATCTTTATTCCCCGTTTGTGACACTGTGGAGGCCTAAAATACGGGAACCAATCAGAGATGGATTCACAATGTCTTAACTCTCAGTATAAAGGGACTCTAATCTACTCTGCCGTGCTAAGGAAGAACGCCGTACGAGCCATCAGACGTTGCCAATTTTCCTGCTATAAAAACCGAATTTACTGGGAAAATCGTGAATATTATTTTCCAAAATTGTCAGACAATTTTGTACGCAAATTAATCGAAAATATCTGAAAATAGGAAAAATATACATGAATGTTGTCAAAAATACACGTTTTATCAAGGGAAATTTGGCAACTCACGAATGTTCCTACGGCGTTCTTCCTTAGCACGGCAGGACTACCTAACGTCATTTATCGGAGAGTAAGGATTTGGTCTACACGAATCGATCGACGTGGGCCGATCAATGCCGATTCCATTGACAAATTATTAAAAACCGGTGCCGATTCGATCGACATGATCGATCGAAAAATAATAACGGGAGTCGATCGAACCGATTCGATCGACGAAATCCGTGCATCGATCGACAAACCCATGAATCGATCGACAAACCCATGAATCGATCGACAAACCCATGAATCGATCGACAGACCCGTGAATAGATCGACCAACCCGTGAATTCGAATCGATGTCAGTCGAACGTCGATCGGTTCACGTTTTTATTTTTCGATCGATTCATGTCGATCAAATCGACAAACCGGTTTTTTCAATAATTTGTCGATCGAATCGGTGTCGATTGGTTCATCGTCGATCGATTCATGTCAATCGAACCCATTCCCTCTCATTTAAACATTCTGCCCTATAATAATGGTGTACAAAAAAGGACTGTCAAAAATATTTGTCGATTAAAATATTCGTCTTGTCTACCATTTTCGAGACAGCCCCTCTTAAGACATTACAGAATGACTTGCTATGCTCATTGCATATTAATTGTATGAATATTAAATGCAATCTGAAATATTCGAAACAGACCGAGATCCTCTTTAATATTGTCAAACAATCGATTTGAGACAGTGACTCACTATCTCAAAAAGTTGAATCATTTGTTGAACTCGCTATCTCAAAAAATGAGGAACCAACCGTCCTCGGAAAAATAACTTCTACGGTGGCCAGAAACATTAAAACAGACGGTGTACTCGAAGACCTATTTGCAGGTTTAAAATCCTCGACTTTGAAACTGGAATCGCTTTTGTACGTACAAAATGGTTGAAAAAAGGATACGTAAATCTGATCTTTGAGGTATCGAACTTGGAGGTTTCTGTTGATCCCTTTTTCGTCCAGGTTCGATATGGTGGTCATGTCCGGCACCCCAGCCTCTGGGTTGTCTGCAACAAATAGAAAAAAGTTCAGAGCTTAGAAAAAGTCGAATTCGTTACAACTTGCAAGCGAAATGAAAATGGTGACTAAAATTTGGAAAAAGCTACTTTTGAGCTATCTCAATTGAAGCTCAACACTTTCTTCAACTCCTCGCAATACGATAAAATGATTTAGTGACTACGTCATTCGATAGATCGATATATTCGCTGGTTCAATTGTAAACAAAAACACAAGTCTCAAACTCAAAAAATTCGAGCCTCTAATAGACTATTTTAATAGAGCTATTGCGTGTGGGAGGGATTTGCGAACCACGCAACTTCTTCGTCTAACGTAAACTTTTGCGAGATACATGGTGATGCCGCAGGTTTTCCTTGAAATCAACTCCCAAGCTCAAAAAAAGCTCTCAAAGTTGAGGTCGTAATACCGATCTACCCTGAGAGTCCACTTCATATCAAGACAAACTCTCTATTCAAAAATAGGGAGTAAACACTTTATCAGGGTTGCCATTTTGTTTCGGAATTCCAAAACTAAAACACGGCAATCCTGCTATTGTATTTACTCCCTATCTTTCCATAGAGAGTTTGACTAGATACAGAGGTGGACTCCACGGTTACATGGGATTGCGGCCTCAATTGTGAGTGCTTTCTTCGAACTTTGGAATTGATTTCAGAGAAAACCAGCGACACCATCGTGTTTCGCGCAAAATTTTACTTCAGAGAAAGTAATCGGGACGCAAATCCCGTACTGCCGTGCTAAGGAAGAACGCCGTACGAACATTCGAGAGTTGCCAAATTTCCTCGGATCAAATGTTATTTTTGAGGAAAATTATGAATATTTTTTCTTGAAATTTTCAGACACTTTAGATCAAATTACAAACAATATTATCTGAGAAATTGGCAGAAAAATATTCAAAAATTTTCCTGAAAATTGGTGATTTGCCAGAGGGCATTTGGCAACGCCTAAAGGCTCATACAGCGTTCTTCCTTCACGACAGCGTAGGCATGCGTGAGCTACATTCCACTAATTTCCTCTCGCCAAAAATCACGGGAGGGGAAAATAAACAGTATATAAGTGCAGTATTCAGTAATGGAGAGCGTTCTCCCCCAAATTCAGTGCATCGAGTTTTTCAAGGAATGGGGGGGAGGGGGGGGCGGTGGAGGGTGGGTTGCTAGCGATGAAGCAACTACGCTGCTGAGAGCATCCGTTGTAGCGACTGGAAATTGATAAAACAGTGAGCATTGTTGTCGAATGCTCAGCAAACCCACGAGGGGTTTTGATTAACACGAAAATCTGAACAAAAAACTTGGCAGCCTTGCTAAATACAGCTTGGCGCAGAGGAGGTCAGAAAGATAAACAATAAACATAAAATACATTATCGGCATAGTTGATACCCCCTCCCCGGATGGACAAGAGAGCATAAAAAGTAGGATTATCATTAAAAGCACGAGAGACCGGGGGGAATTTTTCTCTCACAATTTGTTAACTTGTTGCGCTTGGAAGTTGTGCTGGGCTGTAAGTTTTCATAAATCAATTAAAACTTGTTGATAGGAGCAAAACATCTAATTCCACGTCCGGCTTGTCCCGCAGCGCATCCTGTCTTAGTTTGCAACTCCTCCACTTTGCTCCAGCACCGACAAATTATACCCGTTTCTTACGGATGAGCTTTGCCTGACTTAGTGACCCGATGTGGAGAACTTGAAAGGGGGTCGATTTCAGCCCCATGCACGAAAGCACAGGACCACGAGACAGGGTAAGAGAGAGTCAGTTGCATTAGCTATAGAATCCGCCCGAGTATAAATATTGCGAACAGTTAGAGAATGTCTTTTGATTTTCATATTTTAACCAAGCCGTCCCTAATTTAAAAGGTATTTTCAACTACTTCACGATCAAACTTGAAATTGTAATTCCTAATGAAGTGAAAATGAACCTGTTGCAAACTTTCGCTAGAGCAAAAATAAGAGTTGTTTCTATCAGTAAATGTCTCAAAGATCACGATGAGCGCATTGGCAAAGTTTGAAATGTGTGTTTGAAGTTGAGTTGTTAACTTCACAATCTGCGTAAGAAATTTGCGTTTTTTTGAGCCTCCCGCTTCAAAGACGATACTACGGCACAGGAGAACATTTCGTTGGAGGAGTCGTTCCATTGAACCCTTTCGCATAGCAATACTCAAATAGCCGACGCTTCTGCACGCAAATCGGAATCGGGAGCACAAGACCAAAACAGATCTTATCAACCATCAACGCGAAGAAATCGTGAACGTAAGCACGCCGGAGTTGTTAAAAAATGGTTAGAGTCTCGTGCTAGACACATGTGTTTTGGCGGATTGGTGTCAGCCATGTTGAATATTGTGTAGTATCCTAGTGCACACGGGTTGGATCGAACGACACCTCTATCGAAATGTTCACCTGTGCCGTAGTATCGTTTTCGATCGGGAAGCTCAAAACAACGAAAATTTCTTACGCAGATTGTGAAGTTAACAGTGCATTTCAAACTTTGCCCTCGTCGGGATTTTTGAGACAGTTACTGATAGAAACAACTCTTATTTTTGCTCTACGAAATTTTGCAGCAGGCCCATTGACCGGAATATTAAGGGGTTTTTTGTTTTTATTTTACATATTTTTGTTTGGAGTATCTAATATGCTTAAAATTGTAAGAAAAGTAATTAGGTAAGGCGGTGAAACTCGGAACTTGAGAGCTTCGGTGAAGATAACCTGCGGTAATTGTGTTTACGCTCATCCGCATTCCACCTAGTTTTAGGGCCCCACAAAAAAAATCGATAAGAGAAATGAGTGCACATTAGAGAAGTATTCGAGCCGAGCAGTCACAGATGCGTTAGAAATTAAACCCTTAATAATGGGATACAGTAAGAACCTGACGATTTCACGATTTCTACAACAGTCAGAAAAAGAAAAGGCTTAATATTGCTTTTGCGGAGCCACTTTCCGAAGGGGAATAATATATGCCGTGCTAAAGAAAAACGCCGTATGAACATTCGAGAGTTGCCAAATTCCCTTCGATGAAATGTTTATTTTCTAGGAAAGTTATGAATTTTCAGAATCTTTCGGTGAAATTGCGAACAAAATTATCTGAAAAATTGGGAGGAAAATATTCATAAGTTTACCAGGAAATTCGCGCTTTCGCAAAGAAAATTTGGCAACGCCTGAAGGTTCATACAGCGTTTTTCCTTAGCACGGCAGTATAGCCGCGAGAAAAAAAAGGAGGAAAAAAACACTAACTTTCCGTTATTTGCTTCCTTAAAAGTTTATCAGAAAAATAATCAGAAAATATCCAAGCCAAATAAATTCACCCCCTTGAGGGTCCGAAAAAAAACCTGCAGCTGTTATTAGTTTAGCATTGAGAAGTAATACAAGAATCTAGATGGCAGATTTTCTGTCGCATTCTGGAGTGAGTAAACCTTTCTTGCGTACATTCTCGTACAAATCACGCTTCATTCTTGTGAGCATACAAATTACAAAATGACTTCAAGTAAACGAGAATATTCCACAAAAATTTTAAACGAGAAAACAATTTCCTGTTGAATCGCATTGTCGTGTCTCGGTGCCTCAGATCGCGCAAAATAGGATAATTGGACGTATTTCTGCTAAACGTAACGAGGTGCATTAAGACATGAGCCCTGAGACCCATAAGAATGTATGCGTAACAGGGCTCACGCCATAATGCACAAAGTTCCGTTTGGCAAAAATACCGTCCAATTATTATGAAAAGTGTGAAATTTTTGTAAACTTGCGCTGTACCTGTTTGTAGTGTTAGTGCCTTCCCTGAACAAAGTTGAATTATGGCTATATTGTACGGCACTCATACGACTCTATGGCTAATTGAGGGCTTTTTCAGTGAAAGGGAGTATGAGGCTTGCAATGCTGCTCGTCGGAACAAATACCTTCACTGACCGCCCGATTCTGAAAGCGCAGATTCGCAATCGAAAAAAGTCGGAAAAAAATACCCGGCACCTTCCGCCTGAAGTATCACAAGCGCTATGCGACGTTCAATTTCCGCCGCAATTTTATTTTTTTACAGAGGAATTTTTCAACGAAGCTGTCTGGAAATTTCACTGAATTTTCTTTGTGCCACCGTAAAATTCAGTGAAATTTTTAAACAGATTCAACCAACAATTTCTCTGTAAAAAGAGAAAAATTGTTGGTTTACAGAGTTTTACTGTTTTTTACAGAGAAATTGTTGGTTGAATCTGTTTAAAAATTTCACTGAATTTTACGGTGGCACAAAGAAAATTCAGTGAAATTTCCAGACAGCTTCGTTGAAAAATTCCTCTGTAAAAAAATAAAATGGCGGCGGAAATTTTGAAACATCGCATGGCGCTCGCGATACTTTGGTTGGAAGGTGACGAAATAGTCTTGAGATGAATCCCACCGCGAAAGAATGACAGCTGGCAGTCGGCGAAGCCTCCAATCAAATTAGGCGCACACATTTGCAGGGAAAACCGCCCGTATTTGAGAGCGACATAAAAATTGCATAAACATAATATAGCCTAGGGCCTTGTTATTAGGGGCACGACCCGCGGCGGGGCGTTTGAATTGGGAAGGGAAGCAGAATAGCTGAATAAAAATCAGGGTAGATGAGCTTGTTGCTGGGGAATGAATCTTGCCTACGAGCTTTTTATTCAAAAGGGCTGCTGGGAACTATCGTAAACCGAGGTAGTTCCAAAAACAAATTCATCGCCCGATTTACGGACGTGGTTTGGCCAGGGGCGCGAGGGAGCGGGCTCGTTAATGGTAAAGCTCATTTGGCCGCGTCCCTTGCCTCTGGGCCCCTTCTCCGTCCTCGCTCGCATCCCCTTCCGTTTTGGGCCCTACCCTTGCGGCCTGGTCGCGGATCTAATGAAAATCTTCATTATCTCCTCGTTTAAAACACTTCCTTCGTGAAGAGCAACTACTGCTCCGCTATCCTTCCGCGATTATCATCACAGCCTGCCGAACTTTTCGTTTTCGTCCGAAATCAAAGCGGCCCGAGGGACTGTCACGGAAAGGGCTCTCAATTCTATTTGATTGACAGCATTGCCACAGAATTTAGAAACTGAATTTCCCTGACATTTCCCTGATGGCATTTCCCAAATTTTGGCCAATTTTTTAGGGCTGATTTTTGAAATTGATGAACAAAGCTATGGACGAAGGAGACAAAAGGAGATATGAAGGGATTCTATTGGTGGAAGCGGGTGGATGCAATGGACAAAAGAGGTAGGTAACAGACTAACCAACGGCAACCCACGAGAGACTTCATAGTTGAATCATCATTTACCGCCTTAGTCTATATAGGAACCACCATTTCAACGAATAGGATCGCTCTATACTCCCAACTCTTTTTTGTCTATCGTTATATCTATAGATTTCAACAATCAGCTCGCTTTAAGTTGAGGATATGCCAGACGGTTAAAAGGACATAATTTTAAATAGTTTTCAGCCAAAATGTGTTGTTGGAAACGTTAAACCCACCCTACAGAGCAAATAAGGGTGGCCTGTCTTTCCCACCACTTTCGTCATTTTCCCAGACATTCTCAAGTTTTCTCTGACTCTTTAAAATTCCCTGACACTTCCCGGTTTTCCCGTATTCCTGACTGCGGCAACCCTGGATGGTGCAATGCGGAGAAAGGGCCTAAAACCCGGGTGCGTGATAACCCTAAATTAAAAAAAATTGCGTGATATTTTGGGTAGAGAAACATATACGAGCAAAATATGTCGAGGAATCGGAGAAGACTGTCGTGTTAAGGTAGAACACCGTATGAGCCTTCAGACATTGCCGTTTCTTCTTCAATAAAACACGAATTTTTCGGGAAACCTGAGAAAATTTGTCTTCCAATTTTTCACGGAATTTAATTTGCAATTGGATCTAAATTGTCTAAAAATTTCGAAGAAAAACACTCATATCTTCCCTAAAAAATCCATATTTCATCGCTGGAAATGTGGCAACATTCGAATGTTCATACGGCGTTTTTCCACGACAGACGACTACTGCCTTGCTAAGGAAGAGCGCCGTATGAGCCTTCAGGCGTTGCCAAATTTCCTCCGGCAAATCACTAATTTACAGGAAAATTTTTGAATATTTTTCTGCCAATTTCTCAGATAATTTTGTTCGTGATTTTACCTAAACATTCTGAAAATTTACAGGTAAAATATTCATGACTTTCCATGAGAATAAACATTTTATCGAGAGAAATTTGGCAACTCTCGAATGTTCATGCGGCGTTTATCCTCGGCACGGCAGAGACTAGACGAGCTTTCACGGCTGAGTGCGCTCCTGAGGAAGCTGATGGTCGCTGACTCGCTGGCGCCACCTGGCAACGTTAAAACAATCTTCATTTGGGGTTCCTTCTTCACTTTTCGTCGCTCCGCTGACTTAAGAGCCTATCTCTGATTGCTCATGAGCCCCGGAAAGCATAAAGTTATACGGAGAACAGGGCTCACGAGGTAATTGGGATACGCTCTTGAGCGACGCATTGTGTAGCGCGCTCACCCAACATAACAAGTGCTACAACGGATGCGTCATCCGGCGAATAAATTATACCACCACCGGCTCTGCAGTGGTAAGGGGAAACGCCGAATATAAATCCGTGCGTGGCCTAATTTCTCCCGAAAAATTGCGCTTTTTCTGGAGGATTGGCGAGTTATTATCCCTTGAATGGAGAATTTCCAGGTGTCTGAAATTGTGTGAATTTCAGTTTTAAGAAGGAACTACTGAGCAAGGTTGCCACAGAATTTAGAAAATTAAATTTCTGACATTTTCCTAATTTTCCTGACACATTTTGGTGAAATTTCCTGACAATTGAACTAATGCCAGATTGTTAAAAAGACATAGTTAGAAATAGTTTTCGTAGTTAGGCAAAATTTATTTGTTCGAAACGTCAACCCCACTCTAGAAAGCAAATGATGGTGATTTGACGATTTTTCCCTAGGATTTTCCGGTATTCCCAGCCTGTGGCAACTCTAGCTGCGTGGAGTGAGAATGAGAATATCCTTGGGTTCTAAAACGAACAAAATTATTACCTAGAGAGGATATGACCATGATCGAATTACCTTATTCGCTAAAATGCCTACATGCGTTTAAATAGAAAATGCCGTCGACTGACGTCACAAGGCAGGATATTTTCCCACTTTTAAAAAGATTTTTCTACAATTTCCCCTCATCAGAGAAAAAGTATGAAAAATGCTGCGAACTCAACTCATTAAGCACTCTCAGACGAAGCAATAAAAAATTGTCGTGCGAATTCTCCATTATTAAGGCATAGATCCACACTTTGATCTAGTATGCTCAAAATTGTTGAGGAAAAATACTCATTAGATTCTTCAGAATTAAATATTTTATCGTAGAGAACTGTCCATAAATTACGTACCGCTGTATAGGATAGGTGGATCTTTGGAATTTTGTGACCGACCGTGACAAGAGGTGGGAGGGGGGAAGGGGGCGTGTATCACGCTCGGCGTGTCGAAAATTGAAGGAGAACTGACACGGCGTTGAAAGCACCTCTTTTCGTCCGGTAAAAAGCTAATTTTCTCGTGTATTTCGAGTAACTATGGAATTTCACGATGATACCACTATTCGACCACGGGGGAGCCAATATTGCCTACGCTAAAGATTGAAGGAGAACTGACACAACGTTAAAATCACCTCTTTACGTCCGGTAAAAAGCTATTCTTCTCATGTATTTCGAGTAAGCATGGAACTTCACGATCGATACCACTATTCGACCACGGGGGAGCCCATGATGCCTACACTGCAAATTGAAGGAGAACTGACGTGGCGTTAAAGTCACCTTTTCTCGTCCGAAAAGAGCTATTCGTCTCTTGTACTTCGAGGTTGGTTGCCTACACCACAAATTGTAGACGAACTGCCAATGCACTAAAATCGCAGCACAAAAATCGATCAATGCACACAGTAATCGAGGTCTTACGTACACATACGTATTGATGGCAAAGTTCGGAAACCACGTATCTTGGTTTTTGACGTGACAGCTTCTTCATCATATTTCATTTTTTAATAAGAATATCAATCCACGTAATTTTTCGAAAACTTTTTTGATTATTCCTCGGTGCTTGAGAGTTCTGAGAAAATTTTAAGAAATAAAATTAGCTTGTTCCTCTTCGAAAAAAAAAATAAAAAAAAAATAAGCACGGACATTTTGAAAAATCTCGATCAAGATCCATGGCCTCCGAATTGAGCCATCGGTATGGAACTTGAACGTTGTTGTGCAAATAAAGCCATGAATCATTTCAATGTCGGGGCAAGTTCGAAAAAGCTTAACGAAACGTCCAAAGGAATTTAAAAGTAGGGTAGCTGCTTTACACAATGTTAAAGGCAAAGGACATCTTAATGATCGCACCCAGCACAGTTCAATCTTTTCTTAACATTGATTCGTTAGTTTTCCGGGTTTTTTTTTTCAAACAACATCGACATTATTGACAGTATTTGGTCGACGGTGTTAGTCCGCAACCATTTATCTTGTTTGCTGTGTTTGAAACTTTCCGCTCGTACCTATTTTAGTTTTTAAATGAGAACAAATCGACATCATTCCTTGAAGTTTTCGCATAATTTTCTTCGCAGAGCGAAAAATATCACGGCAAAAATTGCCGTCGAGTTGTTTTCCTCTTAAGAAATAAAGTATGACAGGAAGTCTGCAACGTCGCAAACTGAGATACATGGTTGTGGACTTACATACCGTCGTTTTCTTTATTTCGATCACGTTCGCATGATTAATTTGAAGAAAAAAAAGCGTACATTTATAGAAGAGTGGTCAAAGGTCAACAAATAACGCCATATTTCGATTCAACAGACAAAGATGCAAAAATGGACCGCGTTAAGCAGAAAGGAACCAAGCCACATCAGCTAAATTGCCAAATTTAATCGGGCAATGTAATTTTTTACATGAAATCGGGTGTGCGGATTTTTGTGGAAATTTCAGCGATTCCTGCCTGGTGCGAAGCAAATTCCTTACGATTTTCAAAGGAATCTACACAAATGCTCTCTTGTAAAAAATCAAAATGCCTAGTTAAATTCGGCAATAGCTGATGTGCGTTGGTTCCTTTCTGCTGAGCGCGGTCCAAATATCACTCAAAAATCAACATCATATCCAATAATATTGATGATAAATAAAGTGGAAATAGAATAAGCTTCATTTTCGCGACTCAATACTTCGAAATTTGCATCAAGTTAATGACCTACTTGCAGAACACTTGATGATAGGCGACCTTGAGAAGCCGAGGAGTTAACTCATTTTCTTTGAAACGGATTCAACAGTAATTAAACAGCCAAGGAAAATATTTTCAGCACTTATCTCGGAAACACATAAAAAGGAGAAAGAGGAAAAAGCGCAAAGATGAGCAAAAAAAAGTGCTAGTCGTTTATCTCGTTGGCTGAGTCGAGAAAGACGCCGTCCTGTTTCACGAGAGTAGAAAAGTCTCACCGCTATTGTCAGATTTATGACTGAAAAACATGCATGCCATTTCCAGCCCTTTCCTGAATGACCAAGGAAGCTCCCGGCACACAGTCAATAAAAGAGGTCAGACATGACATTTTTGACTAAAACTGCAAATTTTGATGTTTATTTCGTCACATTCTAAAAGAGGGGTGTTACTGAAAGGAAATTCTACGTGGAAACCAATGAAAACACTTTTAGAACCTCAGCGATTTGTATAAACGGGGTTATAAGCGTTTAAAGTGTCCAAATTTTGTCCGACCTCTCCTGTTGACTCGATCAACTGTGCGGCACTGCGAGGGATTTAGTGAGCCGCACATTATCTATTCCCGATTATTAATTATGCGGGGCCTGGTGGTGTCATCTGGTTTATCTCAGTTAAGAAACTCCCAAATTCAAGAAAGAAGAGGAATTGTGCGTGAAAACGCGTTATTTGCCAAATTGCGGCAATTCGTAAATGAAGAACGCAAGAAGGGGGTCGTCCTGTGGAGAATTTTGTGGAAAAGGGGGTTTTAAAAGTGCAAACGCCCCTCAAAGTGCTGAACATGAGCGTTCATAATTTATGAACGTACTTCAACTAGTAATTTACGAACTATTTTGAATTGTATTGCGAATCTCGTTAAAAAGCGGATATTTCGTAGATTCTTTTATATTTGATGCGTATAATCCTGAGGAGTTTTATCGTTATGGCGTCCTTGCAGGCCGATTATTGATATCGGTAGACAACGCTATAGACAAAGAAGACAAAAGGGATATGGAGGAAATGGACAAAGGAGGTAGCCTATAAACAGTTGGTTCATCATTTTCTCCCATGGTCCATAGGAACTACCCATTTCAACGAGTAGGATAGCTCCATACTCCCTATGTCTTCTTCGTCTAGGGCTTTGACCATCAATTTCAATAATCAGCTCGTTGATGTGAAATATGGATAATTCGGTAAAATTTGAGCGGCATTTTCACGACAAAAGCCCAATCTACGCTATCAAACTTTTCATTCAACTCTTGAATACAACGGAAACTTTCCACTGGAAAGTCGAACGGAGAGTGATTGAATCAAATTTTTTGGCGTTCAACTTTCCATCCAGCTTTTCGTTCAATGGGCCTGTTGCAAACTTTTGCTATATCAAAACTAAGATTTGTTTCTTATAGATAATGCCTCAAAAATCACGATGAGCGCATTGGCAAAGTCTGAAATGCACTCATAACTTCACAATCTGCGTAAGATATTTGCGGTTTTTTGAGATTCCCGCTTCAAAAACGATACTACGGCACAGGTGAACATTTTGTTAGAGGAGGCGTTCCATCGTCGGCAATATTCATCATGGCCGACGCCAGTTCGCCAAAACACGTATGATGAGACGAGATAACACCTGAACAGCATTAGACCAGATAACAATCGGCGTGTTTACGTTCATATTTTCCTCGCCCGCCTTGATTGACCCTGAACTCACCTCGAATTACGCGCAGAACTGCGGAAGCGTCGGCCATGATGAACATTGCCGACGATGGAACGACTCCTCTAACAAAATGTTCACCTGTGCCGTAGTATCGTTTTTGAAGCGGGAAGCTCAAAAAAACACACATTTCTTACGCAGATTGTGAAGTTATGAGTGCATTTCAGACTTTGCCAATGCGCCCATCGTGATTTTTGAGGCATCATCTGTAGGAAACAACTCTTATATTTGCTCTAGCAAAAGTTTGCAACAGGCCCATTCTGTCGGATGAAAAGTTTGATACCTAATAAGAATTGGGCTTAACTGCATCGTTCGGGGCTCCTCTGACGATTTCTTCGGGGAATTGGAACGGGAGCACCGACCAGTGGCGTGGCGTGCTTTGCGATATATCGATTGTTACGCCATTTAAACCTATGGTAAAGAATCGATTACTACGGTGCTCGCTGCGAACATCCTGATTATCGGTCCTTTTACATAGGTTTAAATGACGTAACAATCGATAAGTCGCAAAGCACGCCACGCCACTGGCACCGACTAGAGTCCCTTTATACTGAGAGTCAAGACAATTCGGCTCATGGATGTCACAAACGGGAATAAAGATTACACAAATTGAACGTTTTTCGTAATCTTTGATCGGCCCATTCTCAAATGCCTTTCTCCGTTCCTCCTCTCATTCCGTTTGTTCCTTGCCGAACCCGTAATTCCCTGGTCCATTCCAGATTATAATCTTTGCAATTGGTGAAAATGTAATCTTTATTCCCGTTTGTGACACTGTGGAGGCCTAAAATACGGGAACCAATCAGAAATGGATTCAAATTGTCTTGACTCTCAGTATAAAGGGACTCTAGCACCGACCGACAACCTCGCATGAAGCTCCGACGTGAGAAATGCAAGAATTTTCCGATCAACAGCGATGCGACGCACAGTGGATCGAGTCAATCGGAAAGGTCGGACATGAAATTTCGACTGAAGGTAACTGCAAATGGAGATGTTGCATGTGTGAGGAATTTGCAATTTGTTCATTGGTTCTTATGTAAAAGTTCGCGAGAAACACGACGGTGCCACTGGTTTTCTCGGAAATCATCTCCCAAGCTCAAAAAAAGCTCTCAATGTGAGGCCAAAATGGAGGGGATATCCCGCCCTACCCTGAGAGTCCACCTCCACATCAAAACAAACTCTCCATGCAAAGATAGGGAGCAAATACATTAGCACGGTTGCCACTTTATTTAAGGACTCCAAAACTGAAAACACGGCATCACTGCTAATGTATTTGCTCCCTATCTTTGCATGGAGAGTTTGTTTTGATGTAGAGGTGGACTCTCAGGGTAGGGCGGGATATCCCCTCCATTTTGGCCTCACTTTGAGAGCTTTTTTTGAGCTTGGGAGATGATTTCAGAGAAAACCAGTGGCACCATCGTGTTTCTCGCGAACTTTTACGTTAGATTCAATAGTCAAATCGCAAATCCCTTACACATGCAATATCTCCATTATGATGTTGATTTCGTCACCTTTTAAATGTTAAGGGGTGCTTCAAGAACGAAAATTTCACGAGGAATCCAATGAAACCACTATTAGACCCTCAGCGATTTGTATAAACGGAGTTTTATGCGTTTAAAGTGTCCAAATTTTGTCCGACCTCTCCTATTGACTCGATCCACTGTGCGACGCGACCGACGAGGACGACGAAGTCCCGACCGAAAAAAAAGACGATCGCATCATTCGCTGGATGCTCGATTTGGCGCCAGAGGTCTCCGCCCACCCCCCTTCCCCTCCACCCTCCCGCGATGACAGGAAAATGCGAAGACAGGTTGGTATTCTGCATATAAGTTGATAATATCATTAGAATAACACAAAAAACAGACCGGGCGCACCGAGCAAAGGTTGTACTCTTGAATTCATAATTATTTCTACCACGTAGCACATGGGCTCATATTACGTAAAACGGGGAGGGGGAGGGGGGCTGGACTGGCTTTAATGCGATGATAAACATTGCGCTCATCACCTTCTATTTGCCGATGAGTTCGCGGAATAAGAATGCAGAAAGTTATTGGCCTTTCCATTTAAGGATCCCCTTTTTCTAGAAGAATTTTACTTCGGATCGCTTATGAGTACCTAATACCTAATCTACGTATACAAATTACCGAAGTATTGCGAAAAATATGCAATTTTCACCACGATTTTGCAGAGTGCGAAAAAAAATTTTGTTTTAAAAAACATGGGATTTTCACTCAGAGGACAATACTGCCGTGCTAAGGAAAAATGCCGTATGAACATCCGAGAGTTGCCAAGTTTCTTTCGATGAAACGTTCATTTTTAAGGAAAGTAATGAATATTTTTCCTTAAGTTTTTCAGGACCTTTAGGTGAAATGGCGAAAAAAATTATCCGGAAAATTGGAAGAAAAATATTCATAAGTCTATTGGGAAATTCATGTTTTATCAAATGAAATTTGACAACGCCTGAGGGTTCATACGGCGTTTTTGCTTAACATGGCAGAATACACTTATTACGCTTACGCATGGGGCCAAAGGATTATCGTAACCATTTTTGGGGGCCTCCCCATTTTCGCACGCAACCGATCGCGTGGCTGAGAGGATCTGCACCCTTTGAGTTTGCCTTTGCCCCCCCCCCCCCCCCCTATAGACCTACCTGTGGCGGTTAAAGCGCAGGACTGTATGAAACGATTTCAATAAGTAGTTTTTCATTCGATCCCGATTTACTAGAAAAGTAAACCCCGAAGAAAACAAATTCTGAAGACAGTGTTCACGAATATTTTTGCACCAATAGCAATGCCCTTAACCATAATCTCCATGGGACTAAAAAATAATTATTTTCCCGAAAGTGATCTTCCTTGCGGGTATTAACCCCCCCCCCCCTCCCTTTCACAAACAAAACTTGAAATAAACCGGTCTCGGTGAGTATGTTTATTTTTGCAATGCTCCGGAGAACAGTGAGCAAGGGTGACAGGTTATATAAGGAAATGTGGATATGTTAAAAGGCTTTAAATGGGAACAGTGAAGATTTTTAGCAATACCTGGCATCACCTCTCACAAACCATCGTTTGACTTTTAACGTGAGAGAACAAAAATGAGGTAAAATTTAACTGATTAGACATGATGGAAGGAAGTCTTGCAGTGGTTTTATTTTAAAAACTTTCACAATCCCATTATTTGAATATAGATCAGATTCGTTATAGATCTATGCTATTTTTCCCAGAACTTTGGATAAAATCAATAATTCATTTCGTAAGTTTTCATGATCAATGCTGAGTCATAAGTATAGGTAGGTATGTGAAGAATGGAAATTAAAAACCTGGTGAGCACCTTCTGGTGTTGCAAAGATTGTGCATAGTGTTCCTCACTATGAAAAAACCTAATTGCCTTCGCTTCATGGACTTCATGATGCGCACTACTGGGTTTCCGATAAAAGAAGAGAGACAGTTGATGGATCTAAGCAAAACCTGATGGCGCTCAAGTACCAGGTTATGAATTTCCTCTTTGCACAAGATGCTCAATAATCTGACTTTCTGCAATGGCAGTGGAAGTAAAAAAACAGCATAAAGCTGGTACCTAATCAATATGGAGAGGAGAATAAAAGCCCAATATTTAGGTACATTTTCTTCCTTTGTTTGCCATGAATGAATTTAGTAATTTAGGCATTGAATAGTTCCAATTTTTCGCCCTCTACGTGAATGCAGACCTATTTAAAACCCCTCCAAAACTACGCCAAGGAAAGCATTCCCTTCATTTTTGAAAAATCTCAGGAATAAGGTAGATTTCATCAGTCATCTGTTTTCCACACAGTGTTTATTCTCAAATTTATGGACTAAGTACTAGCGTTTCAGCCTTACGCCAGGTTAATGGTGAATACAACAGACTTCTGGGCATTAATGTGTGCCATTGTAAAATAGGCTGGGGCAAACTAAAATAAATTGAGCCTTAACATTTCTGAGGGCTTAAAGTGATTCGTCACGGTTTATGACTTGGTCAAACTGGTGTGCGATGTATTGCATCGACTATGTTAAAAATCTTGGCAGATCTTGAATTTTTTGCCAAAAAATGTGATACTTAGCCCTCGAAAGGAGAGTCCTGTTTGGAAAAAAACCTTGCAATCAATACAGTTAACAATTTCTGTATCGAATACAAGATTTTTTCCAAACAGGATTCTGCTCTCACTCCTCTGAAATTTGCTAGTATTTTGGTTTAGTAAAAGCTTATGCACAGGGGTTATCATTCTTGACATGGTTAAAAATTCAAAATATGCCGAGATTTGGGGCATACTTAATCAATGCGATGTATCACATGCCAATTCAATCTTGCCAGAAACCGTGATGAATCACCTTTTGGGTATAGTGATGACCTTCATTTAATTCTTTATTTATTTAATTTCTTTTATTTACCCTTCAAATATCCCACAAAGGATAATCTTGCGCTTCACTCTCCCTAGTGTCCCATCCCCCTCAGTCCCTAATCAAGCCAGCCCCAGCTAACCGTTGTTTGAGACCATCAAACTTGGGTCCCCTGGCCGGAAATCAAACCTGGGATCTCCTGATCATAGAGCAAGCGCAACACCACACTACGCCACAGGAGTCCGACATCTTCATGGCTTAATTGCCTCAGTTGGATAAACAACAACAAATTTACAGGAATAAGTACACAAATGATTGTGTCAATAATGATGAGGCAGTGAGGATTATCACTCCTGGAGAGCATGCATGAATCTAAATGTCAATTCAGCATACAGGAAGAAGAATCTGTTGCAAAATAGTAGATGTAAACAACGATACTCAAATAATACATGGAGTGAAGAAAAGCAATAAACAAACATACCGGACCAAGGGTATCCGTAAGAATCCATGATTCCAAACAAATGTTATCAGCAAATAACGAAAATCACTATGATTTAAAAGCACAGAATTTGACTTCTCCACGATGTAATTCATGAGCGAATTGCAAAAGCAACAACGTTTCAGTGAAAGAGACACCGCACAACACTAACATTAGAGATAAATACAGAAATATTCGCGGATTTTTGAGGATCTAGATACTTATTTGGACGATCACGCACAAAGGCTCCGGCGAATTTTCAGAAACTGCCTAGAGAGCGAATAATAAACACGAACACATGTTTCCGTACGTCAGCCACCGTTGGCGGACACATCCCGCGATGATACCGCGTGGCCCGCCGACACCCTTCTAGCGCCCTGTAACGCACCAATGGAGACGTATGGTGGAGCTTTGCAGTGGAGTGGATTGAACTTTGGAAGGAAAAGCACTGTTGCCCTCCAGCTTTTTCTCTCACAGTGAAAGAATTCCTCCAGGGAAGAATAATTTTCCAAAAGGCAACACCGCCAGCCAACCGCAACGCACCCCTTACTCTCCTCTACCCTCCATGTCTATCGGTGATTCACCACTGTTTTTAATAAATACAGGCTACAGGCATTGTCACAGGCAGTGTAGGCAGAGCTCTCTATCGACAAAATATTACACTGAATAATTGGAGAAGAGATATAAGCCTCAAAGCTAGCCCTACAGAGAGCGCTTTCTTTTGTTGTTGTTGCTCGTAACCGACTGCCAAGTTTGGTTGAAAAATTATATTTTCGTGGTTTTTTTAATCTCATTGGAAAAATGCATGAACGATTATCGTTTAGGATGGTTGGAAAAGAGTGGCAGCTTAGTTTGTAGACTGTTTCGAATAGTTTCGAAGAGATAAAACTTTAAATTAAGATTAAAACTGAATACTATTTGGCAACAGTGCTGTACACCTTAAGGTTATGTTTTGCTGAAAATCCGAAACGTTTGCCTCCCCACGTGTTTTTTTAATCTGTATCACGTCTATTTTCAGTTAAAGTTCCATTGCAGTTCTCTTTTAACTTATGTAAGTCCTTCTACATTTCATCCTTTTTTCTTACTCCACCATGCTCTGCCAAAATATTCCAATTCAGATCAGAATAGTGTTAGACACATTATTGTCAGCGTTGCCACTGGCCAGGGATCAGGGAGCAGAAGACCCTAAAACATGGAACAAATGAGTAAATGATACAAAAATTAATATTCCACTGCAGTCATTTGTAATGAACGAAACTTTATTGTATTTAGGACCTTTATTTATAATGTGAGAAAAAATTAATGATGCCATAGAAGCATAACATTCTGTGGACTCGCCGCAGATATGACGTACGAGTGCTAAAACCGGATTCCGATGCAAATTTGCCCCTCCTGACCAGCGTTTTTGATTGGGAATCTACTGTTAATGGGGGCTCACATCAAGGGCTTTTTTTTATTGGAACTACAGAGGATCACTACGGAACGCATCACTTTCTTATACCGTTCCACTGGCGCGTTTCATGTTATTTTTATTTATTTATTTATTTATTTATTTTTACAAAAAGAAAATTACAAAAATAATCACACTTAAGCTGGCAAGACCCTCCAGTAAGCAATGCTGCTTGTGTGGAGGGCTGCATACGAAAAATATAAACCAAAGGAACTGACAACATATTTAACAAAAGGTAGCCCTGCCTGGTGGGTAAACTAAACAGTCTATAAAGTACTAATACAATAATGGAAGAAAAACAAAGATAAGATTGAATCTGCTAGATGCAAAAGAAATAAAAGAGAAAGAGAGAGAGGGAAAATAAAGAAAAGAAAAAATACACAGGTGAAGTATAGGTCACTATGGTGAAACTATGCGGGAAAACATATGGTACCTTAGCGTATTTGGTACAAAAACAACATTTTACAGTAACAATTTAACTACGATATTAAAGAAGCCCTAAATTAAAAACAAAATCTTTCAAATTAGTGAGACAGTGGGGGCTGAGGTCTCCCATCGAACCCCCACTTAAAAAGAAAAATCTATACTCTTCTGGTAACTCATTAAATAAATCTAATATATTAACAAAAACTCCCCGCTTGGAGGCTTCTAGTGAAAAAAAAGGTTTCTTGACAGTATATTTAGAGACTTTTGCTGCCCTTGTCTGGTAATTGTTTTGGGAAAAAATGTGGAGTAGTTGGTCTATGAAAGTTGGTAAAATTTTTAGAAGCTCATATTTATAAAGCTGATTGAGTGTGGGGACATTTAGGAGCTCATTTATTTCGCTTGACGGGTAAAGCTGGGGTAAATTAAGGATGGATTTAATAATTCTCCTCTGAGCTCTAACCAATGGTGTCAGAATGGTAGAGCCTGCACCACCAAAAACACTCAGTCCATATGAGAGAACAGATTGAAAAAGAGAAATGTACACCAGACGAAGGTTATCAATTTTAAGGTAATTTTTTAGTTCTGTTATGGAATAAGTAATCTTACGCAACTCTCTAACTACCATATTAACATGTCCTCTCCAGGAAAGAGAGGAATCTAGTAAAATGCCAAGATACTTGGCTTCCAATGCGAGATTAATTTTGGGGCAGGAACAAGCGTTTGCCTTACAGCTATGCGTGTGTAGTTTTATCTTTGATAAAGTTTCAATAATTTCCTTCGTTATTTTAAGAGAGAAGGGTACAATAAGAGTTTTGTTGGCATTTAAAGATAATCCATTTTTCCCAAACCAGGGGATAATTATATTATTTAAAAAGTCTTCAATATTGTTCTTTAGTTCCTGCCAATTCTCAGCATAGATTAGAATCGCAGTATCGTCTGCAAAGCAGGAGATGTAGCGTTCAAGAGAAGAAAGATCACATAAATCGGCAATGTACAAAATGAACAGAATGGGACCCAGGACGGAACCTTGAGGTACTCCTGCTAGGACTTTCCTAAAGCCGCTCATTTTTGTGCTTCTGACCCGCTGCATTCTATTACTTAAATAACTCTTAAATAACTGTAAGGCAAGGCCTCTGATTCCAAACATTTCCATTTTATTTATAAGCTTAGCATGATTCACAGAGTCAAAAGCCTTCTGGACATCTAAAAAGATGCCAGCACATTTTTTGTGTTTTTCCCAGCAATCTAGTACTTTATTCGTGAAATGAGCCACTGCATGACTGGTATTTTTCTTAGGAATGAAACCGAATTGATTTTTGGGAATAATTTTTTGCTTACCTAAGTACCCCATTAGCCGTATTTTAATAACATTTTCCATTATTTTGGCTATATTTGACAACAACGATATAGGTCTATATCCAGAAGGATCATTTTGACTTCCTTTACCTTTGTAAATAGGAATTACCTCAGCAATTTTTAGCTTATCTGGAAATACTCCAGTTTGTATCATAAGATTAGATAGATAGGTGAGAGGTTTTGACAGTTGGAAAGAGCAGGTTTTGAGTAATGTAACTGATACTGTATCTGAGCCACAACTGGTGTTCGATTTTAGTTTGGCAATTATTGCCCTAATTTCATCCTCATTAGTGGCATACATAAACATGGAGTTTTCAAAAGAAATTTTTGGAGCTCTATGAGTCTGATGTGCAATTTTGTGACTAGATTTTTTATATTCTTTGGTGACCTCATCGCTCAATCTCTCACCTATTGTACTAAAGTAATCATTTAATTCATCGGGTGGAACATCTATTCGGCAATCCCTACTTTTTTCCCGTCCACTCAATTTGTTAATAATACACCAATACTTCCTTGGATCATTTTTAGCTTTCCGTATTTCTTTTTGGTAATAATTGCTTTTACTGTTTCTGATCAACTTGACGATAGCATTACGATAGAGAAGATATTTGTACCTCAGCTCCTCATTACTCTTATCGCTTGACCAAAGTTTGAAAATTTTGTCACGTCTTTGGATGCTACGAACGATACCTATGGTGATCCAAGGCTTCAGTATTTTATCTCTACAAGCTGGTTTTTTCCTTATACATGAATTTAGTCTAATAGTCTCATCAAGACACTTATAGAGGTTTTCTATTGCTACATTTGTATCAGTAATTTTATACAAACTATCCCAGTTTTTGCCACTAAGATTTTTAGCTACTTCTTGGTAATTAATTACTGTAATGTTTGTATCTACCCCTGGAGCTGTGCACTTGATTTTTGTCCCAATAGAGAGCTGGACAGGGTAATGGTCTGCGACCTTACTTTTGATCACTTCGCCCTTGACTAAAATATCCTTAGATAGTTTTGATATGTAAATATGGTCTAGACAAGTGTCCTCACCATGTGTTCTAGTGGAACGCTTGGACCGCTCTTCCGAGGTGGGTTGAGGTTGGTTAAAGCCAGGGTTAGGCCGGTTGAACCAGCCGGAACCACTACCATTGCATTCTACGGATAAGAAAAAAGCTCTAGAAAACGCTCGTCTTAGATTTAAATGCAAATACAATTGCTTAAGTATGGATATAAAGTTAAAGTTTGAGGATCCTGCTTCATTCAATGTGTGCTAAATCCAGATTATGCAACAGTACAATGTGAGTAGCAGTATGTTGTTTCCAAGTGGTCTCAAAGAAGATTCCAAATTGATAGAAGTTATATTATCTTTTTAGCTTGTATTTGATTAATGTTTGATCTTGTCCACTTTAGGTGAAAAATGAGTATCATTGAAGCTGTGGTATCTAGTGATGGGAAAGGCGGAGCTGTTGTCTGGGAGCCACAAGGTGGAACTGTTTTGATGTCCTACAAAGGGGCTGCACCTTGTAATCCACACGCTCTCAGTTTCCTAGGTCAAGATTACCTCCTAGCAGTAGAAAAAGGAAAACCGCTTATTACTGTATGGCGGATCAATAGTCAAGAGAAAGAAACAAGCATTCGCCTTCTGTGCCCTGGTCGCATCACTTCTATGCAAGCAAGTCCAGATGCGCTCTATATTGCTGTTGGTATTGAGGATAAACTACATATTTATCAAGTGAGTCAACTGATTTCAATTTTTTTACTTAGCTATACATTGCCTCCCAGGTGAAGGAAATCCTAAATTGCCAGAATAAAAGGAACCTACTAGTTCAAGATATTAATTTTTGCTAAGCCACCTGCTGCAAAGTAAAGCATAACCCGCAAAGGTGGTTGATATTTTAATTTTGACAGCCAGCTGAATGACAAAGAGGAAAGCACAACCAGTAGAAGAAAAGAAAAAGGCAAGACATGTATAAATGAGTTTTTTTATGCTCGGAGGTGTGTGTGATTGGGCAAGAGAGGTCTTGAATTGTGAACAAATGGAAAAACAGCCATTATATTCTGTTTTTCTCCATACTATTACTCTCATTTTTTCATGTGCTTTAACTAAAGTACAATTTTTACAGAGTTGAAACACACAGGGCATCAAAAATTACTCAATCTGGATTGCGAGATCATTTGGCCAAGGGACAGAGTTTAGTTTTTTTAAAACGTGGGTCTATTAGGATGCATTTCAAGACTTTTTTCCAACGATTTGTGATGCTTCCACATAGTCTTGAAATTTAACGTAGTTTCAAAAACAAAATAGGTACTACTCTGAAATGATTCTTTTTTTAAAAGTTAATCATAAACAATTTTTTGCCATCTTTTTTTATTTAATTTCAGTCATGCCAAGAGTGCAGAGCAGTTTCTGCATCAAAGTCATTACCTTTGCTTATACATAGGGTGTCCCAAAAGTACTGCCCCTTTTTCCGCAGAGGGCGAAAGAATGCAGATATCAAAATGCGGTTTGTGTGAGGTTATAGTCCTAGTATTTACCTATAAAACAAGACCAAGTTGAGCTCTGTAGCTTAAAATTTGACCGAGATACAGCATTTTGAAAGTGACGTGTCAAGGTGCCGCCTACGAGATTTTCAACATTTTTTACGAAAGAAAAAACCAGGTTTAAGAATGAAACGGTTTTAAAAAGAAGAAGAAGCGGCCAGAAACATATGGCAACACTGTGTTTTAGGCGGCATTTGGCAACGTGTAAGCGCCCCTATGCAGACCAACGACAGGATTGAAAGTGTCCGCTAGTGCCATCCAAGTTGGTCAAGCTTTCCCGGCACGTCAATCTGAGTTCATCCCTCTGTCGTTTTGGAAGTTTCTTTCGCGATGAGTACCGAATTAAGAAAAGAACAAAACCACGTTATTCGTCATTGTTTTCGTCGAGGAATGTCAGTAAAAAACACTTTTAATGAAATGAAAGGCGTGTATAAAGACGACTGTTTGGACAGAAGTAGCATTGGTCGTTGGTTTAAATCTTTTTCTGGCGGCCGCGAATCGGCGGAAAGTCCCGCGAAACCGGGCCGACCGTCTACCTCCAGCACAGACGAATTAATCGGTACCGTTGCTGCTGTTGTTCGAGGAGACCGTCATTTATCCTTGCGTAAGTTTCAGGTGTTGCTTGACATCTCAAAAAGTTCATTGCACCGGATCTTAAAGGACCACCTGCAGATGCGTCGTGTCTGTTCGTCCTAGGGTTCGTCCGTAAAAAAATGTTGAAAATCTCGTAGGCGGCACCTCGACACGTCACTTTCAAAATGCTGTATCTCGGTCAAATTTTAAGCTACAGAGCTCAACTTGGTCTTGTTTTATAGGTAATTACTAGGACTATAACCTCACTCAAACCGCATTTTGATATCTGCATTCTTTCGCCCTCTGCGGAAAAAGGGGCAGTACTTTTGGGACACCCTATGTATGTTTCTAATCAATTCACTGATTTCCAGGTGGCCTCAGGGTGTTTGTTAGCAGTTGCCTCCAGTCATTTCCAGCCAATTACTGTTATTCGATGGTCCAAGGATAGCTCCTTCATTGCAACAGGTATAATATTAAACCCTATCCTCTCAAAACCCTCTGAATTTTTTCACTCTGGCTCTTACTTAGGATCCTGTAAAATTATAAGAAAAACCACAACTCATTTTTGAAAATTATCAGGCCCTCCCTAGAATTTTACAAAATTCAAAATTTTTATTCCCTTTTTTTTGTTTTATCCGAACCTAAGACACGCGCAAAAGCGCAACCCAAAAATTTGTAAAATCGAAATGAATTAACTTTTCTAATGTAATATAAAAAATATAAGCCGTTTTGGGATGTCTGTCCTCTTCTATAGGATGGATTTCATGTTTACATTGCTATTTCGCCTCATTTTATGACTGATGGCTTGTTACCTTGGTATTTTAAGTTATCATTTATTATTATTTTTTCCTCCCTCTGTGTCAGGATTCAACTAGAATGTAGATGACTCACTTCTCTGTAAAAATGTAGCCTCATCTTCAAAAGAGCTCACGGTCATTTTTCTATCTCATGAAGATAATACTTTGTTTTAGGTGGTGAGGATGGGATGGTGTGTTTTTGGCCCTTGTCTCATTTGGTAGCTCAAAATTCCCTGACAGTGGGATCGACATCATCAAATCAGATGTTTGCTGGACAGTCAGATCCTAAATACAATTGGTCAGACCACAGTTTGCCTGTCTCTGATATATTTATTACATATGGCGGCTCCAGAGCAAGATTAATATCAGTCTCAGCTGATCGCTTTTGTAAGGTGAGTCTTCTAATTCCTCAGTCTGAGAATACCCTCAGCTTTCACTTTGTTTAACCAATTTCATCTGTGCCAAGATCAGATTTTCAAACTAAGAATACACAATTTGCTGGACTACTATAGCCAAAGTTTGAAGCAAGTTCATCCAAGGAGACCAAGAGTTACATCCAAACTTTTGTTCCGAAATATGCTGTTACAGCTTTAGAATCTTCTTCTTATTTTCAAACTCAACTTTCTCACATCTCTGAAAAAACACTTTTGAGTACCAAATTTTACATGAATAAAATACATTTTGAGTGTTGATTTTGACAAGAAGCAGTATGCGGAATTTCTATAATCTGACTCCAAATAAGCGATAATTTTAATATATAATGAATTTGTCAATTTTCGACACTCAGAAGTTCTAACCAGGGTTGCCACAGTCAAGAAATGTCAGGGGAAAGGACGAAAACTGATAGGAAAAAATTGTAGTCACCTTAATTTGCTTTCTAGAAGGGGATTTGACGTTTTAAACAACAAAGTTTACCTGAAAACTATCTCAAATTATGTTTTTTTAACCATCTGACTTATCTACAATTGTCAGGGAATTTTACCAAAATGTATCAGGAAAATGTCAGGAAATCTCATTTCTAAATTCTATGGTAACCCAATCTAACCCTCCTTAATGGTATTCCTCTTTAATGTCTGAAAGTGAAGAACTGTTTTTGAAATCTCCAAAACAAAACTGAGAAACTGCTAATTATTTTCACTAATGAGACTTAGTGATTGCCAGAGAGGTAGCCACAATGTTAAGAAGAATGAATGCAACTGCCAAGAGTGTTTGCACAAGATCAGTTTGGTGCAGGGTCATTTCTTTCAAATGTTAATCCCTGATGCCTAACGAGACATTCATGTCCCTCTTTTTGAGTCAATATTTTCCTAATTGCAGAAAATTTGATTTTTTTTTTTTTGCAGGTGTATGATCTTGCAAATGGAACTCAACTCGTTTCCATTAATTTTGATTCACGTTTGACAGCTGTCACACTTGATCCTATTGAAGCTACAATTTTTGTCGGTACGAGTTCCGGGACGATACACTCCTTTTCCATAAGAGAACCGCCAAGGACCAAAGACTATCTTGTTGGAGAAAAAGACCCTAATATAGGCACTCTAATTGGTCACACCAAGGCAATCACTGGTTTATCTATGTCAATTGATGGATCAAAATTAGTGTCAGGCTCTAATGATGAGATGGTTAAGCTCTGGCATGTAAGAAGTGGCCAATGTTTACGAACCCTGTACCAGAAGGGTCCAGTTACAAATATTCTTTTTACTATGGTACCAAAGTCTATGAATTCACCCACTTTTCATCCACTCATCATCTTACGGCCATTTGGAAAAAGCTCTGATATGGATAGTGGGTCTAATCAAGTTTGTATCGAAGTCCTGATGAAAGATGATCTAATTACTCCTGAAACCTATGTAACTAAAAGTACTTTAGATTTTTCCAATGAGGAAAGTTCAGAATTACAAAAAGAATTGAGGAGAGTAAAAAAGATAAATTCTCAGCTATTCCAGTTTGCCATGAAAAAAATTTTGCATCAAAATAATGAGAAAGAAGATAGCCCCCAGGAGATCAAAGAAACTCAGTCTCTAACTAATGGTAATATTTCAGAAGTGGTCGAAAAGAGTGAAAAAAGAAATAAAAAAAGAAAACATTGAAGACTTCCTCAAGAATTTTATCATAAAGGAGAGTCTATCAAAGATATTTTTTGATAAAAAATAAATGTCCGTCAAATGGGTGGTCAAACTAAAGGCTGTGATTTTCCTCTTTTTTATCCTCCAGCCACCCTTTTATTATGTCTTTTAAAGCAAAAAAATTTCCTTGCAACTTCAACAATATTGTACTATTTCTGGCTGAAACCTGGAGTCAAGTCCCACATAGTTAATGCTGAAAATTATGAACACAAAGATGATAATTTGTAAGTTTTCAGTAATCCTTGTCCAGTGAAAAACCTTTCAAATGAAAGGTTTTATGATCTAATAATGTCTCGTGTACCAAATATCTTAAAGATTTGTTATGCATTTTAGGAAAAGGGAACTTCAGCTGAAATTTCAAATTTTGTCACTTTACCTGTTGTCATTAACATTAACCTTCATCTTTGTTTTTAATCAAGTTGTTTTGTTTGTTCCTTAATATATAAAAATCAATGCAATTCCATCAATTCCCATAGTGCATATTTTATTCTACCAACTCTGCGCTGCATGTACCCATACAATTTTTTATCCAGTTTGACTGAAAGAGTACGTGAGAATTTAAGTTTGAATTAAGTTGTCTCTTTACATTATAAAGAACAATAATTTCCACGTTTTTTCATCCTCCTCCAAAAATCCCATCAATACTAACAAAAGGGCACTAAGGGACCCCACACAATTCTTTAAAATGAGGGATAAGAGAGCATTATTGAAGAAACAGTACATAGTAGTTTGCTAACGAACACTTGATCATCCTCTTCTGCTTATTGTTTTTTAAAGTTTTTGAAAAACTGAATCTTTTTTAAGACAGGGTGCAACTGTAGGTACCTCAACCACAAAAAAACAATAAAATAACACAAAAAAACTTCTATATTTTATGAATTTTAAAAGTAAAAAAATTACACTTATCAAAATAAAGGTGATTGTAGCTATTAGTGCCTCTTAGAGATCGTAGGAATTGAAAACAGAATTGTAACGTACTGTTTCTAAAATTGCCTGGTCTTTACAAAAGACGTCTTACGAGCTAGTCGGTTTGATTCTGTTGACAATTAGTTTACACACCAGTAAAGCAATGACAAATGAGGTTGCTTGAGAATGAAAATTATAACTAAAGATCACATTTTATCTTTTGCGGTTAGCTGCAACGTGAGAGAGCATTTTGTTCCCGCAGAGAAACGTTACAATGGCCAACCCAATCAAATACTTGAGTGTTTCAAACATGTTAAGCTTCAACCAGAACAGTGTGAAAAGACCGAAGATAGCTGAAATGATAAATTAAATTACATTAGTGCAAAAATTCAAAATTGGCACATTAAATGTATTGTAGGCTTGACATTTGGAGCACATGGGTAGTGAAACTGCAGGAATGTATAACTCGGTTTGCGATATTGCAGACCAATATCTGTTGAGAACTTCCCTCATTTTCTTCTTTACGCGGATAATGATCTATGGAACTTTTCAGCGCTCTAATTCTTTTCTTCCCTTTAGATAATATAGAATTGGAGCAGAGATTTTAAAACACCGCAAACGAGAAATGCATTTCTACAATCGGACCAATTTCATTAGAAAGGAACCAACCTACATTTTCAAAAAAACTGAGTTGAAAATTTTTTTCAGTTCCACCAGCCATATATTTCCTCCTGCCAAAACTTCAAACCTCTTTTTCTCAGTTTCAACTTGATGTGGGTTAGTTCCTTTCTGATAAACTTGGTCCAATTTAACCATTAAAATGGTACACACAGCGTTACTGGGAACTGCAGAGTCAAGAAAAACTGAAGAACAGGAAAATCAGGGAGAAGAAGCTTCTATTCGTGCTGTGTCATCATTACTCCATTATGCCACCACCACAAATTGTCTGATAGAAAAATTGGTTTCAAAATATATACAGATGGCGTATTCATGAAATGAGGCTTACAACAATTCAACCTTGAATTAACAGAAATGGGACTTCAGTTGTTCAAACCGCGCAATATGCGAACAGAATGTTAACAAACGTAAAGAGCCAGCAACTTGAATATTGAAATTTTGTGTCTTTCTGGTAGACTAGACAAGATAACTATTGACTAGGTATCGACTACCAAGGAGGTGCCTTCAGCCAATCGATTATTCAGCTCAATAGGCCACCTTCCTCCGTCAACCAAACGATACAGCTTTATCTTGTCTCGTCTTGTTTATTAGAGGAACAGAAAATTCCAACAAGATCTATACGTTGGCATAATTCAAACCATAAGAATTACTGCCAGTGCAGAAAGGCCCGCGTAAATTAAAGAGGGAGATGAATATGTGGACGAGTTCATCTACTACTTAGGACAACTAGTTTCCATCGTAGATGTAGAGTACTTATGAATAGGACATGGCATAGCTCCTGGCATTCTATGATTTCTTATAATTATTATTATGAATTTTCAATCTTGTGTGTAATGAAGAGAGTCTTCAGTTGTTCAAAAAAAGGGACTGTGAGACTAATAAAGTAAAAGCAAACTTACCGCCTAGACCCAGATGAAATAGAACAGCACTCAGAGAGAATGGGAAATTTTTAATGTTGACGCCCAGCTTCACCCACTGGAACAAAAGCAAAAAAATATTTTGAAAATAATTATCGAGAACCACAATTTATTCTATGATGAAAGTTGATTGCGATTTTCTTAATTAAATATTGAAACCAAGACCAATCCACATTGCGCATTTGCGCATTTAGTTTGGTTGTTTATCGAGCGGGAGATTTGAAGTTACCGTTTCTGATGTAAACTACGAACACTTATTTCTCACGGATGAGAAACTTTTGACTTGGTTTTTTTTAGTAAATGAACATTTATACTGTTGTAGTAACTTCTCATGCATTTATTATAATTTTTTTTACAACTATGCCTTTGGTTATTGGTGGGTTTGGTAACTAACTTGTTCCTATAATAATTGGTGCTCCTGACATGGCTTTTCCTCGTATAAACAACTTAAATTTTGGACTTCTTGTCCCTTCATTAACTTTCGTATGAACTAGTGTACTGATAATCGTGGGGGTTTTCAAGATATTCATCCTGTTATGCGCTAAAGTCTGATGAAATTCAATAACACATTAGTTCATTTAATTACTTTATTATGATAATTAATACTCACCAGCCCGAGTAAGATTAAAAGGGGCAATATCACAAGACCGGTGAAAAACGTAGATACAGCTGCTCTTGGTCGCGGCTCTGGTTCACGGAATAAGTGCTATAATAGAAAGAGCAAAACATTTATTGACTTAACAAAGTAACAACGTATAAAATAAAGAGTAAAAATAAAAAGAGTCTTACGGAAAAAAAGATAATATTGGCAATCTCATGCTCCGCAGGTTACAAGGCCAAGTAATCTTAACCCCTCAGTCTTTGTCGCAATTGATTGTACATGAATGAAAGACAAAAAGGGAACTGATCTGGGAAGAACACTCAAAGGTGTTTAATTTTCATTTGAGCAAATGAGTGAAGTATAATTACTATGAAAAATGATTATCTTTCCAATTAGATAGATATTGATAAAAAATTTACAGGTGGACAAATAAATATTTAAATCAATGTGCAATGAATTTTACTTTTCGACTAGGTATCTGTCGTAACACTAGCTTAGAATCTCTTCACATAAATTCCAATGGAATTACTTACTTGAATCTCAGGTTTCGGTTTGTAGATATCTGTACTTGATTTGGCAGCATCAGGGGCATCAGATGGGAATTTCAACTGTACTTTAGCCATATCCCATAAGAAGGAGTCAGAAAGGATTGCGTCTCCGACAATCAAAGAAATCATGTAGTCTCCCGATTTATGTTCAAACAAAGAACTCTTGCTATTGAAATCCTGATAACAAAAGAATATTATTTTACAAAATGGAACTGTTAAGAAACTATAGTACTTTAGAAATAAGTTATTGAACACCAAAAAAGGATGTAAATATCACATTTTTTAAAAAGAGAGATAAACATACACCTAACCAAAATTCAGAGAAGTAAAATCTTCTGCTTTTCAAATACCTTTAAAAAAAGTAATGAATCTGAACTGACAGCATTTCAAAATCAAAGACAGGCACAGTAAAATCAAGGAACAGCCTTAACTAGAATTAACCTAACTACATCATTGCCTCTCGTGTTGTATTCCTTTTTCAGTAAACTAGGCAACATTCTGATGTGGAATTTTGTAAGTACAAATCTTCTGTGTAATCTTGGGTCTTACAGAAAGTTTCAAGGCGTTATGTTCATTACTTTTCTATTAAATAAATAAAATATAATGAGAAAATGAAGCGACGTGAAACATAGCGAGGCTGGTTTACAAACAGTTCTAGATCACTCCAAAAGAACAAATCAAACCCAGTTTTGACAGGATCACTATGGGTTTTGGGGAAAATAGGACTAGAATTGGAAATTGAACTTTCCACCAGAACAGATTTATTACGATCAGGAGAGTTGTGATTGAAAGATAATGACAAAGAAAGGTACGACGGAAAAATTGAATACGTACGATATCAAATTTGTAATTATTGTCTGAGGATGACTCGGCAAGGAAGGTTATTTCCTGCTGACTTGCAAGGTTAGTGAATTTGACGAAAGCCTGATGGACTGAAAGAGCTTTTCCTGACGCCTTATTCTTCAAACCGAATTTCAGGATCAATCTTTGAGATACATCAGCTGATAAGACAGAGCCTAATCGTGTCGGGAAAACCAAACTGAAACCATCCAAAACAGGGAATGTAAAATCAAATAGAAAAGTAGAACAGAGGATTTAAGATCGAAACACCTTGATTCACAATAAAATATCTCTGAAACTTTGTTTGTAAGTATTGAAAGATTAATTGTTTTATTATTCAACCATTTTATGTTTAACTCTTTTTACGTTTACTATCTAGTCTTGATACATGGCCCAAAATTCTCGCAGTTTTATTTCTTTTACTTACGGTTGCCTACAGACTGAACCCAATAACAAAAAAATATTACAATAGAAAAAAAGACCACCAAAAAACCTTTTGATTACAGATCTACTTATCATTGCTGGTTACATTAAAAGTTTTATTTCTCACTCTAAACAATCCAGGCAATGCATAAAAATGAGCGAGAGATAAAAGTTCCGGAGCACCAATAAACTCATGAAAAACTTTTGACAAAAAAAATGAATCGATACAGCAGTAGCTGAATATTTGATCAACATTTAGGGCATTAAATCTGGTGGACAAATAAGACAGGTTGTGATCAAACATAGCTTGCTGTTCTGTAGTTTTAAAAGAAAGACATCTTAAAAAAGTATCTGTATTCAAATAACTATGTTAAAAATACTACTCGGATTTAAGAAATTTAATTTTAAAGACTCTTTGATAAACCGAATAAACAGCTATAATGGGACTTTAGATTGTATTCTGTCTGCATAAATGCATTTGCTACTGAATTTTTTCGTTAGGTAAAGTGATTATACAAACAAAGAAAAATTCACTGATGAACTTACTCATTCAACTTGGGAGCTGAGGTCTGGTCTGAATCTACTATGCCGATTTGGACATTTTGGACACTGACAGGACATGTCACTTTAATGATGACCGTCGTACCAACATTGCCAATTAACCGAGGGTCTGCTTTGTTGGGGACTGCACTGATGGAAACACGATACAGACCAGCATCTAACTTGGCATCTAAGATGTTGACACCATAAATTTTACTGAAATAAAAAGATTAAGGGAATAATAATGAATGATGATAAAAAAGAATTAAATGGTCTTGATGAGACACCAAGAAAAATAAGACTGAAACAGCATAATGGAGGTAAGGAAAAGGTACTTTTTCTTAAAGGGTCAATTTATGCTGTGATCAAATTGAAAAGGAAATACTTGAAACATTTATTTTCACAGCTTTTTCGTTCCATATTGTACTACCATTCTCTAGAATAAGAAAGAAGGAAACGAAAAAATGCTTCAATATATTCTTTATGAACACAGGAATAGAGGTATTTGACTTCAGAATTGACTAATCTACAGGAGAACGACTGCAAAAAGGGTCTTCAATTTCTTTCTACACATTAAAATTTAACTTGATTTCGCAGACGGTTTTTGGAGAGGTTTCTCTCTGTTTCTGTTATTCACTACTTATCATGACAGTGAAGAGGAGAAAAGTTTGAAATACCTGTTAGCTGGAGTCTGTTCAAGTTTCTTTTTAGATAAAACAACAACATTATCTGAGAGCCGTGTAGCGGATTCTGCTGTCACAGTTAGAGGAGCTGTCAAGGCATTGCCAAGTACGTCAGATACATGAACGTTCAATGAAGGGTTTGAGGAACTGATTGTTGCAGTTTCCGCAATTTCGATAACGACAGGAATTTGGAACTGAAAGGATGAATTAAAAGAAGTGATTAAGCAAGAAAAAAAATAATGGCCCAAAACTGTATGTAACAAGATGGAGAAATGGTGCTGGGTCCACACAATTCCACAGGGAAATCGAAGCCGAGAAATTCCAAAAATTACAATTAGAGTCGAAAAAATGTTTAGCTCTAATGAGTACCAGTACAAAACTGACGGGGGAAGAGTGTTCAGCTCAGGCAGTTTGCATTGGAATAGTAAGTTGAGGTCACATCGAGAGATCTATACCGGTTTGGGTCTTTTTAGACCTCATCAGTAGATTACACTCGTTAGTAAACCCTACTTAGCATCCCGCAAAATCCAAGACGGCATTGAGACGCCATCATGAATATGACCCAAGACATGACACAAAAGTGTGATCTTCGCTCCATCTACTGTCGCTGTTTAACAACTCTCATAACAAAACAAGGAAAACCCCCAAAAATTTATTAACAGGCAGGTTGGAGATAATCAAGTATGTATGGATAAAAAAACTTCACGATTTAAAAGAAATTCCGTGAATGAGCACTCTCTGTGCTGGTTCATGCACAGAATTTAAATTAGAACAGTATATTGCAGCCCAGAAAAAGTCCAATAAACTGAAAACTAGTCCAATGCTAGCATGCTGCGAGAATTGTCAAATTGTGCACAAATTTCTGAAAATCAGGTTTTTAACATGATTTGCCAACTTCCAAGCAGAATTTCAGAGAGCAATATCAACTTCGAAATCAGTATCTAATAATCATATCATTACTTCACTTAGGAACATTTGATCCCGAGATTGCATCTTTTTTGCAGGCTTGACAAGGATACTAGATTACAAAACTTTTTTCATTTGAGGTCCCAAAATCCTCAACCAAAAGTTAATGGGTAGTTAAAAGGAAGAGCTCATTACCTTATTGTCAGCTAATGTCTTCAAAACATTGAGAAGGAAGTAGGCACCTTTGGGCAATTGAACGGACCTTCTTGACAGAAAATAGTTGGCAAATTTAACAGCTTGGTCTGGAGAAAGCTGAGGGGCTTTGTTCAATGATGTCCCCAATTTGTATGCTCCGTTAATTATCAGTGCTGTAAAGATGAATAAAGACAAAATCAAAGAGTGAGAAAATAAATGATAGAAGACTTAAAGAGGCTCAAAAAAAAAAAAAGGACAAATTTTGTTTTTTGAAATTCAATGTACGTCAAAAATTGGACTGATCCTGTTAAAGATCAATTATCAAGAATACCTTCTGTCTTCCACATTTTTTTTATATACTGCTCTTACGGCAATGTTTAATATGCAATTGAACTGAAGAAGACTATAGCTTATTGTAAGTGGGAAGTTTGGATTTACACATCAAAAAAGGTTAAATCATAAAAATCTTTGTCAAGTGTTGCTTTCCATGATTTTCATAGTACAAATAATGTTTGCCATTCAATTTTCGGGAGTAAACATACATTACAATGCTCAATTTCACACCTCATCTGGTGGTCCACTACAGTTTTAAATACATTCTTTGCATTTAATTTTACCTTGATTTTTGGAAAGGAATACTTGCCTGATGAAAAATCGAGAACAATTAAAAACGAAGATGGGACTTACCTGTGATACTGAGTCCACCTTCAAATTGTAAAAATTTCCCGTCTACTTCGTCAGCCTGAACAATTGCATCCTCAATGCGATTATAAGCAAATGCTCCATTTGAACCAAGGAATGAAGCGATGTGGAAAACATATCCCAGGCTTAAAAGAAAAAAGAAATTTACAATAGCAAAAGTTTAGGAATAAAAAATGAGGTAAAATTTCAAAGATTCACCCCTCTTTAAAATTTAATGAAAATTCTAAATTTCAATAAATGATTTAATTCAACAATACTTTTGAATTTAGAAATACTATGCATCCAAAAATTCTTACAAAATCTGAGCAGGGCAAAAGGGTCAATAGCCCCCTACTTCTCCTTCCTTGCGTCAGCCTACATTAAAGCTGAAACTGCCTTTCACACGAGTCTGAAAAACTATGTTTTCTTTTACCTAACTCAATAGCATATCACCAATATTTCACAAGAAATTAGTCATTTTTTAAAAGTATGATTAAAAAAATACATTGAGAACTTACTTTACTAGGGTGTCATCGGTTTTTAAGGCTGTTTGAATAGTCTTGACAACATCTGTGTGAGGAACTGCTTGGTTGAGATCTTTTAAACCTTGAGCAGCAAAATATAGATCAGGTACAGAAGAGGTTGAATCTGCTAGGACATCTTTGAATTTCTGAAAATCAAGAAAAATTCTTAGAGCACAATCATTCCTTTCACCTGGTATACTGGGCAAATAAATTAGGCCCAGTAAAAATTCCGGCATTTTTGGGCTAACTGAGAATTGCGACCCCCGATCTTGGCGAGGAGCCGCGGAGTCCACTTTGAGATCACCAGGGTATTGTTTCCATTGTGTCCACACAGAGTGTCTTTACCTAGCGGCAGGACCCCTGTCATAAAGGCCATATGTAAAAATATGTTAAATATAGCAGTCTATAAGCTAATCACTATTTTAGTAACAAATTTGATTAATCTTGTTTATCTTATAATCAAAATCAAATCTACGAATGCTCGGGAAAAATACTCAATCTTTGTATGAGGAATAGATTAGATAAAATTGTTGCGATTTCCACTCTCTCTACATTTTTACTTCATTTCAATTGCTTTTCTAATTTTTGATGTAGAATTGATACCTATTCTTCCATTCATATTATCTACTGTTGTCATTTTGTCTACTGTCGTACAAAAATTGCCAACCAATTTTTTTTTATCATTTATGAATTGTTCCTTTACTTCAACGGATTCGAATTCAGCTAGCAATCCTGATAAAAAATGTATATGATTGTGGAAAAAATCAGTATCTTGCTGTGCTAGGATACAATTCTTCATTTGTATTCCATCTTATTTATTGATATTTTAATTCCAGTTTGCATTTCATTTGTAGAACTTTGCTTATAATCTATTCACTTTTGCTTACCTTGATTAAATTAGCTACATGAATTGTTTCCTTGCAATTACTTAAAGCTTGGTAAGTAGAGCTCGCATAAAAGGAATTCTCCACAGAGGTAGTGGTTTTCAGCGAATTCGCCACAAGTGCACAAATAGCCTGAAACAAATTGAATGATTAAATTGTCTGCTTATCTGGAAGGGATAGACCTTGGAGTAATAAAATAATACTTTCTTGATCTTATAATTTTGATGACGGATTGGACCAGTAGACAAGGAAAGAAAGTATGCACTACAGGCATGTTTTCTCATCAGTGTTTCATACAGAGCATGTTCAACACATCAAAAACTTTCAAACTTAACTCATAGGTGAAAATAAACTTAACTAGGTAATTTACATTATGAACAGATAATTTAAATTTCCCACTCGCGAAAAAACCATAATAGATGTAAGCCAAATTATGAATCAAAATAAACTTAAATCATTTAAGTTAAATGTTAGCAAAAAACAAGAACTTAATTATACCAATATTAGTTCAGCACTTGATGTCACTAGAGAAGACTCCAGTTTTTTTGTAAGAGGGAATTGAGAATCAATGAGGACAAAAACCTTCATTTTCTAATTTATGGATTGAATTTGAAAATTTTTAACGCATCCATTAAATTATACAAATTTCCATGAGGAAACATAGAAGAAAGGTACCAAGGCCATATCAGCTAATGCCATATTTGATAGGGTAATTTAATTTTAACAAGAAAACGTTTGTGTGGATTCCTTTGAAAATTTTAGGAAAATTTCTTTGTAGGTACCTACTATGCACAAAATTGACAAAAATTTGCACAACCAAGTTCATGCAAAAAATAAAATCGCCCAATTACATTTGACAATAATAGATGTGGTTTGGTTCCTTTCTATTTAATGAGGTCCATACACTGTGGTTCTTAATTTCGAACCTTGTCTAAAGGACCATTACCAATAATACAAAAGTTCAGGTCATACTTTGAAATTTACTGAAAATAATGAGGTAAAAAACTCCACTTTATCTCCCTCTCTTTGAGGCGGTGTGAATCAAATTTTCATGGAATTGTCCTCCAATGCACCTTAGTTGAAAAAAAAATTATCATCAGAAAAAAAGAACTAAGTACTGTAAAAGTATCAAAAAAGCTAGTAAAAAAATCATAGGCAACAAAAAAAATGTAAGTGAAAATTTTCTGTTGAAGCCTGTAAAATTTCCTCATCTTGACAGAGGTACCTAGATACTAAACCTAAAATAAAAAAGAACCCTGAAGAAAATGGGTGTGGTCCTTGCTGACTTGGGGATGAGAACGGTACAAATATATTCTACTGACCATCTCAAATACAAATTTCATTTTAAAAAAAAACCCAGTCTGGTTGATGAAGTGCTTGACCTTCAAAAAAAATTCCATTTTTAAGATAGAATTTCGCTGCAGGCTTGACAACGAGAGTAAATCAAGAACAAATCAATTGATTCTATCAATATGGCAACCCTATAGCGTCCTCTGTTCCTCACTCATGTTCTCCGGCTTAAAATCAGCTGATAATTTGTGGCCGCATAAGTAAAGTATTGTAGCACTTTAGTGTTGTGGCAGCAATTTTTTTTTTTTTTGCTTGTGTATTGCACAATTGTGCTCAAAAATTTTAGCCAGGGATTATTCCAGATGAACGTTGAAACCGCAAGTAAATTTACTCAAAAGAAAAGAATTTAAAAACTGTATACCTGCTGCTTTGGTATCGCCTCACCAAGGTCCTTCAGTCCTAAAACTGAGTAATACACACTTGCTACATCATTTGAATCAAGTGATGCTGTGAAAATCTGCTTGAATTTGGCTCGATCACTTGGTTTTAAACTGGAAGTGACACTAACAGATAGGGCTGATGCAGAGAGAGAAAGTAAAACTAGAGCTGCAACACACAAATGAAAGTAACTATTCAAATTTTCTGTAAGAGAATTTGCCAGGTTTGAGATACATAAGAGCAATCACTGCTTTCACCACATATTCAATGCCAAGGCAAAAATATCTGTGACACTTAGAACAGCCACTTGGAATGCACAAAAAGTAAATTAGAAGTAAGTAACATAAAACTAAAAGTGATCCACGACTGAAAATGTGAGGAAATTATGAAAAACGAAATGCCATAGGGAAGTGGCCTGAGCATACAAAACGCTAGCAAGTTCTTACTGCAGAGTAATTTCTTCTTCCTTAGACCGGTCAAGTGGTTACTATCAAAATCATGAAATACTACATTTTATCAATGATACGTTTGAGGACCCGCACAAGACAAATGATCGGTAAAATTTATAAAAAACTCACTTGCACGTAGAAATATTAATTTTACGCTGAGTCGAGCTGAGGATGCCTGAGTTACGAGCCAGCGAAAAACGTCCGTAAATTACTATTTGTACGTGTGAGTTTTTTTAAAAATTTTACTGACTACATTTTATTTCTCACCATTGTGACAACTTATCAGTAATCTTTTCTAGGTCTATAACCTTCTGGATCTAAAGTTCACTCGAATGTTGACGTCCATGCATGACCGGATTGACGTGATTGCCGCCCCTAAGCCGTCAAGATTGTGCCACCCCTACGACTTATCCTAGCAGCTGGGGGGGTAGGTGTTAGTCCTGCTATTTGTAAATTATGTGCCCGACTTGTTTCTTCTCGCAGATTTTCAGACTCTGCCATCAGCTATGTTGCGGTCTTTATTAGGCATCATCTTACACCTTGATTTCTTCTGGATAGAATCTCCACATTGTTGCGCCGTCCTTCCCATAGCACAGCTATCAAGGAAGCACCCTAGCAACATATTCCTCTTTGCACAATCTTTTCACCCCAAAAATTTGTCATCTCAGGCTGCGGCCTCGACGACCTGTGTAAAGATCGGGCCATGCATCCATGCAATCAACCTAACGCCAATTCGACTACAGCCACAATCCTAACGAATCGCAACAGACCATAACAATGTGATTTTTGACGAGGCTGCGAGTGAACTTTGCAAAAAGTTTTTAAAACTCCGAATTACGTCTCTGGTCTATTTAGTTTATACTTTAAGGAACGAAATTACCGGCTACTTCCGAAATGTGACAGGCAGGGGTAGGTTATATGATGCGTAACGGCGCGAGAAAAAGGATCAGTTCAAGTAAGTATCAAAGGATCATTTGAAAGAACAAACTTTTTCTTACCTAATTTTAACGAAATCATTTTTAAAACTAAACTTTAACGTGTCATGAGTACAAAAGTAAACTGAGATGTGGAATGTTCGTGGTATCACCTCTTATCGACTAGTAAGCTGACAACACAACATATCCGAATGCGATGTTGTCAAGGAAAGCTTCTGTCGACTCGGGACGCGCTCTGCAGATTGTAACAAAGAAATATATGTAATTTGAGTGGTCAAAATTCGAACTACTAAAAAAGCATAATATTTTTGTTGACCCGGCAACAGCAAAATTATTACCGGTTTGTTTATCAGCCGTGCGGCGCGCTTTCTAGGTTAGGATTTGGTTTTATTTGAAATTTAATTTTGAATTTCATAATCTTTCTCTCAGCGCAGCGGAATCGAATGAGAAACTTTGCTCAGGAGGCTTTCCGCAATCAGTAAGTAACGTTTCAAAATTCTCTGTACGAGTGAAGCAGACCACCCTATTGCGAGCTTACGGTACTCAGCGTCCAAGCATTAGCAAGCACTGGGCGGCTTATCGTGTGATCAATGTGGAAATGTTTAAAAATTAATGAGCCTCCAGGCTCATTAAAAAAAGGACGGCAGGATGGAGGAATTACGCTAATCATATAGGGTCAACATTATCACACTATCTATAGTTAACATTCAAGCCTCGAAAGCTTCCTTTGATGCTTAGAGCACGTACACATCTCTCAAATCATTCAATAACCGAGGAAGAATCTTCGATTTCTAAAACTATGCTCGATGTCCATCAAATTGCGTTTTCTAATGTGTCCTCCATGGTAATAGATGAAACTTATACTTGAAATCAGTGGTTTAATAATGTAACAAGAGGACTAGAATGTCACTTTTTACTCTTCTTAATTGTAGGTACACGAGATGTAATTTGACCGAGTTAGAAAGCAGATACTGAGATAGAAAACCTTACAATTGGTAAAATCCACTATTCTAACCTCCTATGAATCCTTACTGATTGGCAAGAGTGCTGGACTCAATCTACTCAGCTGAAAGGCCAACGATTACACAATATTGAAGATACAGTTTCTCTCTCTGCCTGGTTTGAACTTATTACTCGGAACAAAAAAACTTCAATTATTATCTCAAAACTAAGGATAGGTCATGGCCCCTTTCCAACGTTCAAACAGAAAATGAACGTGTCTCTAACTGACTTGTGCTCATGCGGCCCTGTAGGTGACACAAACCATGTCCTCCTGCAGTGCCTCAATAACAAAAATCAGGATCATGTAAATTTGGCTTTAATATTTGCCTTCTTGTGTCTTCCAGATGTCTTGTAAATTTGAAACCCCTGAACCAAGTACGTCAACTAAGGATAAGAAAAAACCTAGGAAAAGTAAGATGTCAATTTTTCCCTTGGCTGTAACTCCATAACCATCCAATAGTTTTTCTAAAAAAAGATAGGAGCTGATTGTTCGGAATCCTAGTATGTATCTATTCTCATAAAATTTTCAAAATCCATGAAAATAATAAAGGAAGAGGATTTTTTGAAAAACTACCCTTGACAGCATGTCAGTGTACGAAAGAGCAAAATTTATGAAAATTGACCATCTACAATAAACGAGACACACCGCTCAGAGTTTGAACTGCAAGTAGGACTGTGCAAGTTATTTTTTTTCTTCCTATTTTCCTAGATATGCACAGAATGTGGATGTGTAAGTACTGAAGGTCTTATTCCCTTCAAAATAGATCAATGATCCTTTATATAACATTGCTTGCTTGCTCTAAAGAGACATCATGTTGGAAAGGAGCAGAATCTTTGGTAATTATTAGCTCCGTTTGTGATAGTAATATTTGCACTTCTCATCGATTTTTCAGTCAAGCCCTCAAAAAATGAATCAGGAAGTAAAAGGAGTGCGCCAAAGCAAAAAATGAACAAAACTGTCAAAGTGCCAGGTACTCAAAAAAGTAAGACTCAACTGTCAGCCACAAAGATGTTGAGGAGAAAAAAAGTGAAGCATCTAGAAAAACTTGTGAAGTACTACATCAATAGGGTAAGTTACCGTTTCCTCATTTTTGCAAGGATTCCATGTGATAGAATTGCATGTAAACCAAAATTACAATTATAGAGCGAATGATGACTTATCATCGATGAGGGGCCAAGTGCCATACAGTTGATCTCGAGCTATTCACCCTTTGACACACACTTCTAATGCTATCTTTGGGACTTTGTATACACCACTCAAGTTTTGGTGTTTTGTATTTCAATGCCTGTCATGCAGCATGTTGTCCTCAGCAGGGTGATTATTGAAATTGATGGACAAAGAAGACAAACCACAAAAATAAAGCCATCCTCTTAGTGGAACCGGGTGGTTGAAATAGACCAAAGAGGTAAGTAATAGATTAACTAACGGCAACCCTTGAGAGACCCTGTAGTTAGTCCATCATTTTTCCCCTTAGTCTGTAACAATCATCCGCTAGAACCAATGGGATCGTATCATGTTCCTTATGTCTTCTTTGTCTATCAATAATATCAGCCCGCAGTGCTTAAAATGAAATGCCCCATCTGACTGAATGTTGGAGTATTTGGCTCTTTGTCCAATACTCATGACAAGTCTTCAAATGTCCATTGTTTAGAATGATCATCATGTTTAAAAAATCTGTCCCATTTTTCAATGACTTCCCTGTCAAGAGTGTGAGAAAATTGAAGTAGCCTAATAGTGAGCCTGAAAACTTAAAAATCGCTCGTGTTTAAAACTATGTGGTAGTATGGTCTGGCACTACTTTCTGCCAGTTCAACTTATTTTTTTCCTGCTCTAGCACCCTAAAATTGAGATTGAATTTTACATATGCTAACAATATGTGTCTGTTTTTCAGTTATCATTTGACTCAGCTTTATTTTGGGCCCAGCGTCTTCTATCAATAGACAAATCTGCTGAGAGTATCTATCTACTAGGGAGATGTTTATTTCTGAAGAAACAATATCGTCGTGCCATAAATGTCATCAGGGAGGCTGGTTTAGACAAGAAGGAAGTAAGTTTAGTGAACCTCGATCAGTTTCATCTATTTTGAAAGATACTGTTTGTTGTGGCACCACAATAGATTCTTTGGTCGAGTCCAAGCATTAATAATAACCACAATGGGTTAGTGGCACCCATTTTTTTCAATTTTTCTGAAAGCACAGAGTAAACTGAGCTTATAAAAAATTTCAGTTTTTTTTAACCTTACATGGCAAAGAAGCCCTGTGATGAAAATGCTTGAAACTGGAAACAATATCTGCAACAATACTGTTTGGAACCGTTGCAACCGTTTGAAACAATATCTTTGGCAGGCTCTGATGACGTAGCCAGGCAAGGGAAACGGCGTTTGTCGATCGGCTAAGCTTTGCTTTGCCATGCCAACTTGACTGCCAGCTTTTGATTGATCGGATTTTGATTAGCTTTTTCTTACCCTAGAAATAGTTTTTTGAACGTTTTGGTTTTTTCACATGTAAAAAAAACTATGCCTTAACCCTACAAAAATTTCCACTGCCCCATTAAGTACCCAGATATTGATATATTGTGCTGGATACCTACACATGTTCTTGCGGATTCACAAGATATCATTCACATAATGACTGGAATTGAGAAAAGATCTGTATACAATATTAGTCACCAATTCTCTAGAGAATGAAAGAAACAATGTTAATCACTTAGTCCAATCCTAGAACAACCCTTTGTCCAAAGAAGGACATTCTTTTTCTGTAAGAGGATTTCCTTTCAAAAAGTAGGTACCCTTCTTGCATCCTAGGAGCATTCAACTAGTTCTTAACATTTTTTATGTAGTTTTCAGCATAGGGTCCAAAAAATATGTTAAGAAAATGTAGAGCATTGCATGCTATTGATTCTATGGCTGCATAAAGATTATGTATTTTTGCACTGATCGGCAAGTATCTACCATAAGTTTTTTTAAAACTTTTTTAGCCCAATTTAATAATTCAAAATGTTCCCATTTTTTTCTTTTTAACCAAGAGGATTGTTTTAATTATCCATATTTGTTTTGAGGGTTGGTTTTTTTTTCATTGCAATCCATTTAATTGTTCACGAGAGTTTTTCAAACTTGCAGATCAATCCATTATGTTTTTACCTCGTTTGCAAGTGTTTATATATGGTGGGTGACTACCCTGAAGCCCTAGATTTACTCAGTGGAGAACCGCAGAATGTTCATCTCACAGATGCTCCCTTCTCCTGCACTAGCAGAAGGAAATCTAAATGGATGAAAAAATATGGTCAAAAGAAAAATGTAAGTCACGGTTTGTTTGCTTGTTTTTTTTTCTATCATCCATGAACAATTTTTCTAAAAATAAAATGGAAAGAAAATGAAAAAGGTTCCCTTCAGAGGTCTGAGGCAGCTATTGTCATCCCTTGCCATTCACTTTACATCATTTTTACACAAAAATATGATGTTTATAATGAACCAGTTGACATGGTAAACATTTAAACATTGCAAAACACCTTTTTTATCAAAATTTTCACAGTCAATTCATAAATTTAAAAATTATTATTGTTCGTGCTTGTAAATTCAAATATTCTGCTCATTGCAAGACCAAAGTCTTCTTCACATCAGGTGCAAAGCAGGCACCAAAATGATTTCAGTTTGTTGTATAATGGAAAAATTGTCTCGTTGTCTTGAATTTATTCTGGATTAGTTGAACAATTTTGTATTCCAAAGGAGGAGAAAAATTCTGTCAAACCAAACTACACTCGTTTATTTGACATGTAAAATCGCCAATGACTGAAAAGACGGATGTTGAATTTGGTCGATTTTGGTTAGTGTTCAACTTCCTAAATGGGCCCAACGCCCAGTCCACACAGAAAGAATTTTGCAAAACTGCCCTGCCAAATGCGTAGCATTGGAACTGCCATTTTTTCATGTGATGGAAAAGTTTTTTGGGGTAGAAGGTCAAAGACTTTTGAGTACAGTTGAGTTGATGCTACAATATCAGCTAATTGAGGCGCTGGGTCAGGAAGAGCACTCCTTGGTTGCGATGTTTTACAATAACCACTGCGAAGTTAAATTTTAGAAAGGAAACTAGTGGATAATTTGTCTGGAATTTTGTTTATAACATTGTGAAATCATAAAAAGTATTGTGTAAGACTTTCGACAAGACTTATGCATTTGCTTCTCTTTTAATGGATAAAATGTTAGCAGAGATGTTAAGACATCGCAACTGAAAGTGCCGCTCCTGCACCCAGAGTTCTAGAGCTCTACAAAAAATGACCTTTGTAAGTACTTAATGAGGTGGTCTCACTAAAAATATGTTTTATTTCATCTAACATCAATTTTTTTCATATTTTCCTGTATATCCAACAGTCAAAAGTTTCACTTAGAATCACATTATTTAGAAAAGAGGAGAGAAAAAAAATTGAGCTTCTGCGTTAAATTGCCAGAAAAAGTTGAAGTCTTATCAATAAATACCTTGATAATTTATGTGGGCTAAACCTGTTCGTTCATTCTCTTCTCTCTCAGCAAAATAATTTTCATTCTTTTATTACTTTTTCTCAGATTGAACCTTCTCTTACTGTTTTGAAAGCTCAAATTCACGAGAAAATGGAAAATAGAATCGTTGCTGCAGAAAACTATAAGAAAGCCTTGGAGCAAGATATATTTTGCTATGAAGCTTTTTCAGCTTTAGTCAGTCATCATATGATTTCTTCTCAAGAAGGTATAAAATTTGATATTAAACTTCTTTCCCAAATTATCTACTCAATAAATCTGTCACAAACTATTTGCTTAATTAGTTAAATTAAATCTAAATTCATTTACCATGAAAATCCAAAATATTTTCTCCGATCAAGTAAGTCTTCAAAAAGTGAAGCCACTCATTTTCGGAGACAGCTATCAAGGGCTAACGAACAATGCTGCCTAGAGACTGATAGCGGAGGTTGACTCCCGGCATACGCCGAGATGCTGCATATGTAGGGATGCCGGATGCCCAAGTAGCCGAACCTCCAGGTATGCTGGCATCCCTTGCTGGGAAGGATCCCAGCATACGAGGATGGACAGCTGCATTGATATGCTGAGATGCTAATCTCCACCAGGTATCGGCTACCAGCCGGCTACTGAGTGCACTGAGATTGGCCATCACAGTTCGTGGAACTTCCATAGAAGCGCTTTCATTGAGGGCATTGTCTCCATTGTCCATTGCACAGGATTTTCAGGGTGAATGTCGGGCTGAATTTCGATGTATCCAGCTCTTAAGGGATGCTACAGGATCCAGCTACTGTGCAGATGCCGAGATATGTCGGGTCTCCGTCTAGCCTGAATATCTCGGGATCCGTATGCTAAAAATGATATGCTGAGAATCGACCTACCAGTATAGCTTACTATGAGCATGCCCCAAGATCCAGGAGCCTTGAGCATTGCTTAGCCGGTATCCCATATCCGGGCTAGATACTCGCGGCAAAGTAGCCGCTACCAGTCCTGGATGCCGCCTAACTAACAATTTTGGCAAAAATGAGTTAGCGACTTTAGTTTGATGATTTTAGTTTTTTCCAATTCTGTAAGGGAGTGCTGCTATGATGCTGCAATGTATGAAAAATTGCAAATCTAACCTTATAATTACAAAATGGCGAAGTTTTCTCTTCGTTCTGCAAAACCGTCAGTTAGCAGATAGGCGGTATCGTTCCTTAGCCATCGGTATGTAACCCATGACTGCAATCTTTCTACCTCAATAACAGTAGATCAATCAGAAAACTATCCTTCCTTGATGAGAAAAGATTAGGGAAATCCTCTATCCTCTGTCTTGACATTTTCAAAAAGATCCTTAAATTTTAGGATTCCTTTTTCATGTTCTTACTAATACTACCCAGAGATTATTCAGTTTATTTTCTTTAATGTTTCAGAAAAGGCAATCATCAAAAAAATGGATGAGCAGTTAGCTAATAAACCGATCAATCACGAAAAGGCTCTCGTCAGAGAAATTTATCAGAATATCATCGATAAGTATCGTGCTCCATCAAATAATCGCAAAGAAATCGATGCCAAGATATGTCCTACCTCACACAGTTCAAAAGCCTATCCTTCGACCAACCTTTGCAAACATCCATATGTTGCAATAGCAGAAGCTGAAAGACTGTATAATGCTTGTTATTTTGCAGATTGTCTCAGTGTCACTGAAGAGTGAGTGTGAATTTTTGATAACTCATTTTTTTTTTTTTTTTTTTTTGTGGTTTAAAAAAGACATAAAAAAACTGTGAGCAAATCATACCCTCCAATTAATGGGATAAAACGAAGAAAACTATTAATGGCAATCCAATCAAGTCGGTGTCTTGTTGTAGCTCATTCTGTGCACCCCCAGTTTACCAACTAGTTATTTAATCCTGGATAATTTTCCTATTATGTAATGTTGATCTTTACATCTCCAGGTGTCATACTGATACATAGGGCCGTATTCATAGTCATTCCTGAAGTAGCTCCTTTCTTTAAGGAGCCCAGCATGGATTATGTTTCACACTAACAATAAGATTAAGAAGCCGTGAACCTAAAATTGACAATCCTAGAATCCACCATAAGACCACCATAGACCATCCTAAAATTGACAGTTTCTGCAAACCTCGAGTAAAATTCAGAATTGGACTGCATTTTGCAATTCGGAACTATAAATTCTGGCTTATCTGAAAGAACGCTTATGTGCATAGGGAAACTAATGGCACATACGCTGTTTTTAAACTGGGCCAGAATTTTAGTTCCTAATTGCAAAATGTAGTCCAATTATAACTCTGGAAATGGATCCCTACAAGGGATTACAATGATTCCCTTCTGCAATGAGCGCAAAATACATAAGAAAAACTTCTTTGATTTTGACAAACTTCATGGTAAGTGCACCTAAAGTTTTCAAAACTTGCAAAGTATTTGCTTATGTATTCTGTATTTTTTGTAGCAATAAATCATTGCAATCCTCTGTAAGAATCTACTTTCAGAGCTATGATTCTGAATTTTATTTAAGGTTGGTTAGAATTGTCTATTTTATAATGAAATGCTCAAGACTTCTTTAAATCAGTATCTTAATCATAACGTGAACCATTCAGGGACCCCCAAGGAAAGGAGCTAATTTGGAAATGACTTTGAATACGATCTTACGTACAATTGAAATTCCCTTTTTGTAAAATTTACCATTCCAAGGAAGAACCCCCTTTTTGATTGCCGCTAGTGAGTTCAAATTAGCTGTTGTTCTGCAGGTAAAAGAATGTAAAAGTCCTCTCCTTTTTAACCTGCATGCAATTTAAAGAAGTGGGCCGCACTCGCCACCCCATTTTTGTTTCACTCAATGGGTGCCCATAATGAAAACTTGCCTTTCCCCTTGCATTGATTTTACTGTTTAAAAAGTGACCAACTGTTTCCAGTAGAATTTATGTTCTTTTTCCATTTCCTTCCAGAATTCTAGAAAATTCTCCAATGCATCCTACTTGTTTACCGATCCATATTGCTTGCTTATTTCAACTTCGACTGTGCAATAGTAAGTTTCTACCCCTATTTTTTCTTTTCTTTTTATCGGAAGAATTTGATGAAATCTGACCTATCATACAAATCAAAAAATTAAACTCACAGACTTTGCAGCAGTAGAATTGAGCTAATGGATTTCTTAAGTATCCCAAGACGGATCTCTGCCTGCTTAGAGTAATTTAGGACAGTTATATCATTCTTAATGAAGTAGAAAATGTTTATCCTTATCTTGAAATGGATCTCAAAAAAATCCAAGCTCTTAGATGCAGTCAAAGAGAAGTTTGAGGAAAACATCTGTTTTCGTAATTTCAGCACACAAGTTTTATATAGGGTAAAAAATCTCTTATATGTCATGGCAATGTATATTAATACCAGATGTTAACTCTGTCTTTTTTATGTTTGGACAGAATTATTTCAACTAGGCGAAGCACTAATCAAAGAGCCGAAGAATTCCAATGCCTGGTATGCAGTCGGATGTTATTATCTTGTCTCTGGTAGGTTCTTTAAAGCATTTTCCAACGGTATATACATGATTGCAATCTCCCCACATGCCAGCGGGCCGATTATTGAAATTGATAGACAAAGCATAGACAAAGAAGACAAAAGAGATATGGAGGGATCATATTGGTGGATGCGGGTGGTTGCAATAGACTAAGTAACGGCAACCCATGAGGGACCTGATAGTTAGTCCATCATTTTCTCCCTTAATCTATAGGAACCACCCATTTCATCCAATAGGTTAGCTCCATACTCCCTATGTCTTCTTTGTCTATCGCCTTGTCTATAAATTTCAATAATCGGCCTGCAGATAATTATAGGACCCTCAAAAGAGCACCGATACGGAGGTGTTAATTACAAACATAATGGCAGTTAAAATTATTTTTCTGATCATAATTATACTCAGATCCATTTTTCTATTCACCTATCTATGTAGTATAATAAGTACCTATCTTTCAAAATTTTGAAGGTTTAAAGACTTACATGATGACTTACTCAGATGTTGCTGAAGATTTTTGGATCAAATTTTTTTTTGACGTCTTGTACTTGCTTAAATGATTTTTTGTAAAAAGAAATTGGAATTAAGAGTTCTAAGTTTTTAAAGAAATGAGGATATCGAGTGATTTGGGGTGTGATTTTGTCAGAACTCTATAGATTGCTTCTGGGCTGAATTATAACTGTAGTAAATAGTTCCTACTCTAAAATGGTTTGGTCTTAAAATAAAATCCAGATGTTTTTACATGGTGAGCTTTGAAGTAAGAGGGAAAGGAATAAACTGATGAAAGATATTGCTGAATGAGTCTTGGAGGAAAATCTTGGCATTATTTGTTGTGCTGTAGATCATTGCAAGTAAAATTTTGGATCAATCTTAATACTTCCAAGATGTACTTTGCGATGAATAGGAATGGATGTGGGGACTAACTGGGATGCTCTTTCATCGATCAGGAAAATTTGGAATGAATCAGGGTAACAATACAGTGCGACAACATTGCCAGAAGCTTTCTGCCGCCATCGATATTGATGTTGGTTATAATGTATCAACGCATATGTGTTCATGTATGTATGTATGATGTTGGTTGTAATGTTCAATTCTTTCCTCTTGTGTTTCAGGTAAAGTTGAATTATCGAGGAAGTACTTTGCCAAGGCAACGTCAGTAGATAAAATGAATGCTCCCGCATGGATTGCATATGGTCATTCGTTTGGATTTTTTACTGAACATGATCAAGCCATGGCAGCCTATTTTAAGAGTGCTCAATTATTAATCGGGTATGTTTAGTTTAGACCGAACATTCACTTGTGTACTGAATTAGACTTGCATTTGTCTGTAACATGTGTCTCTCAATCTTTAAATTCTTCCAATTAGCTAAGTATGATAATAAGAATACAATCTATGGGAGTTTTTGTAGCATCCTCAGAGGAAATATTTCAAATCAGCGAAAGGTTAATTCTCATTTCTCTTCACTGAATTTCTAATTCTCTGTGATGAAGTTCCTTTTACTTTATTACTTGTCCGAGAGATCATTTCATAGATTCAAACCAAACTGATTTTTTTCAAATTAAAAATGTAGCCCCTCTGCTCATCGTAACTGCATGCAGTGAAGGAGATAAGGCTATTAAAAATCTCTTGTCCTTGAAAATAAATGAGAGTTAACTGAAAATTGCATGAATAGGTCATTAATTAGGCGATTGCTGGAAACAAAGCCGAAATAATTGTTTTAGGAAAAACGCATTGAAAGTTTTATTTTTGTGATACTGCCAACACAAAGCTTGAAAAAAATCTGTATTCAATGTTATTGGGTTGCTCGATTCGTTCTATTGAAGGCTGTTGAGTTGATTTTGCAATAATTTTTGTATTTCACCGAAGTAAGATTTAAAAATTGATTTCAAAATTTGGAGAAAATGGAAAGAGCGGGTGACTTAATAACTTCTTACTCAAAAGGTTCCTCTTGTGCCTTGTATATTTTATAATCAGTATTTAAGTGACTTGAATTAAATAATTTTACTCTATTCTTGTTGGTGGCTGAAAGTGTCACTATCAATCTTGCTTTGCTGCACAGTAAGTATTCATTTGATCTCTTCTTGACAGGTGTCATTTGCCCTTGCTATATCTTGGAATGGAGTGCACTGAAACAAACAATTTCAAATTAGCAGGAAATTACCTAGGACAAGCTTGTCAAATAGTTCCTAATGATCCTTTTGTAATCCACGAAATGGGAATCGTAGCCTATCAAAGCAAAGAGTAAGTTATCTTTTAACCCAAATGCAAAATAAAATAAAATATTTTTGTAACATTGATAATGATGTCAGCGGGTCGACTATTGAAATTATGTCAACATGGTAAAACAAGACATAGCCCTATTTTAACCATGCAATATGTCGCATTTCGATATCTTTTGATAACTTTAAAACTTTCAATAATCGGCCCACAGGCGTCGGTTACTGACAGTGTTCTTAATTTTGGGACGTAGTCAGGCACTGGTGACTGACCAGTACATATTGAATAGTAAAATGATAGTTCTCTTCATCAACGAGTTATACCTCACAGTTCCACTCAACACGGTAGGTAGTTGTTTTCTAATTTAAACATTTCATTACATAATTTACATCATTTCTAACTTCAGTCAGAATATGATTAGCATTGTGACTCAAGAACGAGTCAGGCGCCACTGTTTCATACTATGCCAGTCCCTCGATTATAATTATTAAACAGCACTAATGTACTCAAAAATGAAATACTATCCACAGACTTTCAGTTGGAATGATGTTGGACTGTTGGAAAATTATATTTTTCCTGATTTAAATCATATCTACTGATCAGTTTGTGTAAACCTTCATCAGTATCAAGGATTATTTCTACAGTGAAAACAGGTAAAAAAACTTTATGAGACAAAACTATCACAAATTTGTCCTGAAGTCTCTACAGGTATTCCATAGAATACCCTGAAATACTTATACAATTTCACACCCAATAGAAGTTTAAAAACGTGAAATTGTTCCTTCATTAAAGCCACATTTTAAGCTAAGTTCGTGATTTTTTCTCTCTATAGGTACGCTCAAGCTGAAAAACATTTTGATCTCGCCTTAGCATTAGTACATGAACGGAATCCTGTTATCGTGGCTGAAACATGGGGTGTGTTACTGAACAATCTTGGTCACACTCATCGAAAATTGAAAAATTACGATCGAGCTTTAGAATACCATTTAAAGGTAAGTTTCCATGTTCATGTGATCGTTCTGTCAATTTGTGAGAATATTTAATGCTTTAACTTTTAACTTGAACCTTTGTCCTTTCCTTTTTCCACCATCGGAACGACCTTCCTCGAGATAGGAAATTCTTTTTAACCTAAACGCATAACTAAGTTGGTTGTAAGATTCAAATACTCATTTGATGCCTTGAAGGCCCTTAAATCAAAAAGCTCCAATTCAAGGTCTTGACTGATTACCATGTGATTAGCTCAGTACCTCAAAGAAATGCAGAACCTCCCCACCCTCCGTGTCACGTTATTTCAAAACTCTGTGTGGCAAACTGATTGTAGGGAAAGGATGGATGTTATTTTTCATCAAGCTTTCTATCTGTACTCCAAACTTCGAAAACTTTTTGTCAACCTGCTTTTTCATGGTCTTTAACTCTCGGAATAAGCTGTAAAAAAAAGTAATTAGATTTTACTAATTATTTTTACGGTTTTCTAGGACACAGAAACTGACTGTTCTTTCCTCATTTTTCTTTTTTTATTGATTCCGATGTAAAATTGTCTCGCTTGATTACAGCTGATTTAATCTTTCCTTTAGATCAATTTTTTTATTTGTATGTTTATGTATTGTTGACAGGCAGTGAAAATTAAACCAACGTGTCCAAAAATTAGGACTGCCGTTGGCTTTGTGGAAGCACTTTTAGGTCGTTATGAAGACGCTGCCAAGTCATTTCACAGAGCTTTATCAATACAGTCTGATAATTCCTTTGCAACCAGTATGCTGAATATTTGTTTAGAACGGCTGAGTCATGAGGATCATATTTATCATGGTAATTTTTCTTCTTTCACTCTGCTAAGGCATTACCTTTGAAACTCATTACTCTGACAAGGGACAGTTGTTAAAAGAAAGAAACTAGAATAAACGGTTGGTATAATAACTAAAATAAGCGGTAAATGAAAACTACCAAAATTCGAGCGCTACTAATGGCTCAGAGTAAGATATCGATGGTGAAAGTGCAGAAGTTCGTATCTCGGAAAACACGATTTTCCAAAAAAGTAAAAAAACTGTCTACATTCCTCCTCATTGTCAGTAGAAGGGAAGTAATTCTTGAAGATAGCAAGAATAACATGCCTTTTAGACTCCATCAGCATTTTGAATAATTTCTCAAACTGTTAGAAAATATGGCAGAAATGCTGAGATTCGCGTTTTCACCACTAAGAATTGACACGTTATCATGCGATACGCATTTTTGCAGTTAGTGTTTTAAACCTATAACTGGCGGATTTTCATCATTTAAAGACAGAAAAAATAGTTTCACGCTTATAATTCCTTATCAGAAGCTTCAGATTGATCTCATATGGCCGAATCAAACATTATATGATTGGAAAATGTCATTTGATCATGAGATACGCGCACTTCTTCAATTATTTAGCGTTTTGAACCTGCTCTTGATCATTAAGATCTAAAATAGAGTTTATTCATACTTAAAACTTGTTTAGAAGCTTTCATTGATCCAGTACGCTAGATGAAGCATTGTATGACTCGTTTGACTCTAATACAACTGACCGTTGTGATGAACCGCCAGTTCATGTTTGTTCTGGCCCAGAGAGTGAATAATGTACATGAACGCCTAGCACTGCTAGTTATAGGTACCTTCAAAGAATTGACACTGAAGGGCTCTGGAGTGATATGCATTTAGCAACTTTTCAAAACCAGCAAATTCCTGAAAATAAATAAGAACATAGAACAGCTGATTGCTGCTGGCAGGAAACGCTGAGGAGCGCTTGTTGTGCGTAAGGCCGGATCAAATGATGGGGCCAGAACAAGATATGCATTTCTGCACGTAAGCCCGAGATACGCGAAAAAAGTTCTACCGTTTTAGGTGACTTCCCGATTTTTTCAATTATAATCTCTTGGTGGCAGATAGATGACATCTTCAACAACTCGTCTATGCAGCTAACTCGAAATCGCCAAAAATCGAGGTACGCACTTCTGCGTTTTCAGCTAATTCGAAACCATGAAAAATCGAGATACGCACTTCTGTATTTTTACCATCGATATGAAACGTACATTGATGGCAAAATAACCATATACCCCCACATATCTTGGGTTGCGACGCGATGAGACGTTGCATAGGTATTTCGATTTCTTGTCACCGCAGTGGCGAGGCGTGTATGAAGCTGTGGTAAAGAATCGATCGCAGCATTGAAAAATCAAATTCGATTGGAATTAGGTCACTAAAAAATTACTGAAATTTTCCTTCAAGGAGGCTCTCAATTTTTTGGGAAAGTACCAAAAAAGTGTCAATCAAGGTCCCTTTTCCAGTTGACGGCCCTCATTTTCATGCCTGTAATCGAAAAGTGCGTTTTTCAGTTTGCGACGATAGGTATCCGATCATTTTTATTTCTTAAATAAAAACCACCCAACAGTCTTATCATCATGTATTCTAAATAAATTATAGAAAGCTCCAAGAAAACATTTTGATTAGTAATCCTTGCAGAGAATAAAATATAATCGGAGATTTTCCAAACTTTAAATTTGAGATACGTCTCTCCGCCATAGATACATGCCGAGTTGAAATTTAAAATCTGGATAGTGTCATCAGGTTATTGCTGAAATATGCATGTCGCTCCTCAGCTTAAATGATCCGAAATGCCTCCTTTCATTCATTTCATGCGGGGAGAGGGGGCAAAAATGACTTTTCCATCATGCCCTTTGCCATTTCTGCTGCCACAGTGTTTAGTATTCATCGAGTGTAAATCAAACAAAGAAAAGTTTCAAATGAATTCACAGAATAAGTTGGACCACGTCCAGCAGAAAGGAGCCGAGCCATATCAGCTACTGCCTACTTTAACTGAGCATTATAATTTTTTACAAGAGAGCATTTACTTATACAGATTTTTTTGAAAATGTTAAGGAATTTGCTTCCTATTAGGTATGCATAAAATTCACAGAAATTTGCAAAAAAAAAAAAAAAAAAAATCAGCATAACCGTTTTCATGTAAAGAATTAAAATATCTTCTTGAATGTGGCAAGAGCTGATGTGGCTTGGTTCCTTTCTGCTTAATGCAGGTCAGTTAAGATATTTTAACAAAACTGATTAGAATTTCATCTGTTGTTTTTCCAGAATTTAAAAATGACGACTTTGTGTTTATTCGACCATCGACTAGTCATGGACCTGCAGAGAGCTCCAAGTCTGGACTGTTCTGGTCTGGAAGTCCAGGAGACCTCAGCGAGGATGAAAGTTTAATTTATCAACTTGAAGAAGGTTCAAGTGGCTCCGACTCGGAAAATGGGTTCAACATAGGAAGTGCCTCCGAAGAAGGCTCTGGTTGCAGTGATGTTGAAATGCAGGATGAAAATGTATCATAATCCTCCAAGCTCTTGGTCTTAGGTCAAAAAAGTCTTGTTGTCAATCGAATACGTTTTACATCCTATCCCGAGTGAGACCAAGGTCAGTCCGATAAGTTGTTTATTATTTTAATCACAGTACCGGTCCCTGTAATTTTGGGACATCTAATGTATGCTCATGAGAGAGTCTCAATGCCAGTTGAATACGGGTTAAATCTGCGGTAAAATATAATAAGTAAGAGTATGATTGGTTTGAGAGGCCATTTTGATGAGGGATAGATGAATATTCCTCACAGTTTTGATGGCATGATACCTGTAAATTAGGCAGCAAAAGTGATGGTGCTCTAACTTTCATCCATTGAACCCTGTATCGAATCAATCTGTATTCAACCGGCTTGAATGACATACCTACCCGAAGGCAAGGGAGCCGTACACGAGAGAAAAAATAGTTCAAGGGATGATTGAGAGTGCACCTCATGTGTACTGTATGTTAACCATTACGATTGTTGATTGGACGTATTTCTGTTAAACGGAACTAAGCGCCAAATTGAGTTCCTCTTAAGGATTTTAGAATCCTTGATAGTACGTTTTGTCAAATGGAACTAAGCGCCATGAAAAAGCATTGCAAGTACCGGATGGAACGAGCATCACGTTCCGCAACACCCACCAATCCGAGCCTCCCTCTCCCTTCCTCTCCCGATAGCACGTAGTTCCGTTTGATAGAAATACGTCCAATTATTCGTGTCTGGGGAAAAAGTTAAGAGAAACTCATTTTTGTTTTGTTTGGTTATGTTTGGCAATCTACACTTTAGTGTTCAGCCTGGTTTTTGATGGTACGAGAAAAACTCATGTCGTCGAAAGATGGTGTTGTTGCTTTGTACATATTTATCCAGAATAATGATAATTATGTACAGTTTAAGGAGCCTTAGTACCTGTTCTCATTTATTGAAGTAAATTGTATTTCTAATCCTGTGATTGGTGTTTTCATTAATTTAGTTTAATTGTAACGTTTCTAATAATTACAGCCCAAACATTTTTTTTGTTTTTAATACTATGAGTTCTGTTACCATGGTTGTTTAGATCATATGTATGTTCTGATAAATCCTCTTTTCTCCCCACATTGTGCATTGTGCATTTGTGCATTTGTGCATTGTGACTTTTACATCTCCTTTGATTATTGACTTATCTGAAGTTGCTCTTGTCAACACATTAGCCCCTGCTGATTTAAGCTAATTTTACTTGTTCTATCACTGTCTAAAGTTACGATAATTTTATTTGCATTTCTGCGGAAACCTTTTCATTGGAAGCAGCTTACTCGAATGTTTCTGGCTCATACCTGATGACTGCCTCTTGCTATTTTAGTCTCTTTGAATGGGATTTAGCTTGGCTGTTCTATAGCTCTGTGATCAATGCAATGAGTTCCATATGTACGAAAGGTAGGCAATTTGCAGTGCCGAAAGAATTGCGCCTTATTTCAATTTTATTCCGATAGATTTCAGTAAAAAAAGCCGCTTCAATTGGTGAAGAGACATCGTACACAACTTGCCAATATAATAGCCATAATTTTACCATGTAATAGCAATTTATTGCAAACCTGTGCTACTTGGGCATGACACTTTTATTTCTTTGAAAGTTTTTATTTTTATACAAAAAATGTGTACAAAAAACGTTCCATTATTTTTTGTGGACTGAAGCTAAATAAAACTGATTGAAAATTCAAATCTTTTGTCAAAATATTTTGATGTACTTTTTGTCACTCCCGCACAGTAAACTACAATATGACGTACTGTAGCGGTGTGCTAGTTGAAATCATGACAAGATCAAGTAGTTTGGAGGTTATCGCAGCAGAGCTTATTTTAAAATTCTTCATTAATAAAGCAGAATAAAGTGGATTCTAATTTGCAGTAGATGCTTTTGATCTCTCCCCCCCCCCCCTCCTTGTAGCTACAGTCCTGCCAAGATTGAACATTATCTTTTAAAGTTGTATTTTTCTTTAAACATTTCAGACAAAACACTGTAACTTTATGATCCATCTTCGGAACAACAAATAACAAGAAATTTCACGTTTTATTCAGGGATTGTAACCAAAAATTTATTCAACTTATGAACTACATACAAAAAAAAAGTACAAAAAAAAAAAAAACAATTAACAATTTAATGAAGAACTACCTGTTGGTAACTGAAAAATAGATCATGGTGGAAGAGCATATGGATGTATTTCTGCCAAGCAGAACTATGTGCATTATAATGCAAGCCCTGTTATGCATATATTTTTATGGGTCTCAGGGCTCATGTCTTAATGTACATAGTTCCGTTTGGCAGAAATACATCCATATTTATTCCATATTACTTAGAAATTCAAGATAGTAACAATTTTATTAAAACCGCATTATAGTCAGATCCATCTTTATAGGCTTTCCATTACTTATTTCCTCATGGTTTCAAAGTTATAATTATGGATTAACATCATTCTGCCTATAAATGATTGATGAGTAGCAATTAGCATATTGAGTAATCAATCACACAAACCAGACCTAGTTTGACAAATCAGTTCGACAAATCTGCTATGTAAAAAGCTCAACCCATTCATTGGTCATCATCAGGCCAAGAAAATTCTCAATTAGTCATTCATCAAAAGATGAGTTGAGGGGCTCGGAGGACAAGGCGCATAAGAGCAGTTTTCAGAAAAATTAAAATATTAGTGATTTTAACTAAATCTAGGTTAGAAATAGATGCTGTGAAAAATTCACTGGGAAAATACAATTTTTAAACATTAGAGTGTGAGCTCGAACTTTCTTTCCATCTGAAGGCTTCATATAATTTAGAAACTTTAAACACATTTTTCTCAAAATAGCAAAAATTTCACTTATGTGCGTTGTCTTCCGAGCCCCTAAATTTGAGTGAAAATTTCTGGAAATAAGTTAGGCCTCACCCAATTATATGGCTTGATTTAGTAAAGCAAGATCTCTGCAACATATCGATGTTGAAACTACAGAGTAGAGTATCTCGATTCGCAGCATTGCAGACTTCCTGCCATACCTCATTTTCTACATAAACACACCTATTGTCTACGTATGATTTTTCTTCTCTATGTGAAGAATAATCTATGAAAATTTCAAGTCATGTTTATAGTTTGGTCACCTTTTAAAAATAATACTGCGAAAGATTTTAAAGGGCTGCAATCAAAATACTTATGTTTGCAGTTTCACTGTTGATATTTTCTCTGACTATAGTGTTTTAAAATAATGATGATTGATAAGGATTTTTATGAAGAGTATCCTCAAGTTCCATCATTAAGGTCTCTCTATTTATCTTTTGGTGGTAGTTCTTCTTAAGCACATCTTAAAATGAATGAAATATTTTAACCATGCACTTAAAATCTAATTAAACAAAAAGTAAACAAAGTGGCCTGAAAATCCTCAAAATAAATTACACAAATATGTCACATTTCTTCCCCGCCTCCCACTCCCAAAAAAAGTTGCATCTGACAAATTAAATTTAATAAAAAAAGATTAAAACTTTATTTTAAAATACAAACAACTGGTTGGCTGCACTTCTCATAATTAATTAACCTAAAGTGCTTACATTCGGTTATTGCAAATTTTGTATCACTTCCCTCGAAGTTGTGACGGCAGGGTTTTAGACATCACAAAGTACCAAGAGGTATCTGCTGACCCAAGCAACGACCCAAGTTGCATTTTTCAACAGAAAAATCGCGATTTTCTGCGATTTTATCGGCGATAAAAATGCCAGGATCATCAACATCTGAGCGATTATGCTCTATCTTGTCGCGATTTTATCGTCTGGCAATTATCTCGATATTATCGAAATAAAAATCGCGGTAAATGGCGATTTAATCTTAATTTTATCGACGAAAATTGATGGCGATTTTGTCAAACCAAAAACTGCAATGCATAGCGATTTATTAGCCATTTATCGAAATTTTTAATTTGACAATATCACGATAAAGAGCCACCGATATAATCGCAGTAACCAACCGATAAAATCGCTATTTATCACAATCACAGCTATTTGGGGACCGATGCATCGATCAGAACCAAAAATTAATGATAAGGGTTTTTAACCTATTTGATTTGAAATTTGTACCTCAAAAAAAGGAAGACATTTACATATAAACCACCGAGGACAAACCGTGTGTTTGACAACCAAATCAAGACTTATGAAATTACCACATAGAACAAATATAATAATTATTGAGAAAGGTGTAATTTATGCTGCATGTGAGATATAGAAAAAGAAATGAGGGAGCTGTATAACAAGTATGAATTCTGAATACGCCTTGTAAAAAAGTCCTTGAGATAGTGGGAAAGTTGATAGAAAATGTATTAAAGGGTGGTCATTTTCTCCCTTTCATTTTAAGGGAGTGGTTCAGTGCAATATTTAGCCATTTTTTAGTTTAGATTCACTGGTGGTCTGCTGATAAAAAAATAAATCAGTTCAATGGTAAATGATGGTATTGATAGCACTTATCGAACAAAGTACAATAGGGGAAAATGTTCCGATCAGAGCATTTTTTGGAGAAAAGTTTGAATCCTGCACTAGTTTCTACCATTGTGCTTGACAGAATGATGAAAGTGAGATTATCCAAAACGAATCAGGAAGTGTCATTCACCTTGAATTACATAAACTGAGCCATGTTGAACTGAAATAAGTCATGTCTCTTTAACCATGAACATCGATAAATAAAGAATGACCGCAATCAGACTGATGGAATCAAAATGCGATTCGTTGCCATGGAAAAAACTTCTTTCAAACATACTGTTAGCTCCCATTTTCAAATCAATCAATTTTATGAGGGGATTGGTTAATGAAATCATTATTTTTGAGAACTTGAGGACAGCGCTACTTAATACAATGTCGTTTGGTTAAAGGGACAAACCTGTCACAGCTACTGAATACCGTACATTGGGTACACAGAGGGATAAGTTTATCTTTAGGATGTAAAAATACTGTTCACTGTGCACAAGACTGTAACTTATATCTTTAGAGACTTACAAGAAGAATTAAAAGTGTAACATAACAAAATCACAATACATTTTTACAGGGAAAACTAGCAAAAGCTGGAAGCAAGCTCATTCCTATTATCCTACGGAGAAGTCAAATTCGAAACCTACTTCCCTATGAAATATATTGTTGCATACTTGTGCTCAAGTCTTCAAAGTTCACAAAACACAGAAATAAGAGAGAAAGGCTTGGAAGAATATAGTTCAGGAAAAATGTTGCTGCTATTTTCAGTACAAAATTATTTTTACAGCTAATCTGATACTTTATTAATATGATACAAAATACAAAATGCTGCAAAATTACACGTGACAATTTTATTTTTAAACGACAAATAAAAGCATAAACTGGATGGACTAGATACTTCTCAGGGGTAAAAAGGAGTAGGATCTGAAAAAACTGATCCCTGAGATTATTACTTCTTATACTTTGACTGAGCATAGTTGGCAGGAAACTGCAGGACTTTTAAGTGGCACGCTCAAAAATATTTTTAAAAAAAATGTAGAGCCTAAATTAAAGTTCTAATTTTTCTGACGGGGTCTTATTTTTACAGATATTAAACTCATGATAAATGGCCCTACAAAAAGTCTGGTACTTGAGAAATATTAATCTTCTGAATCCGTGCACCCGAAAATTGAATAATATGACAAATTCTCAATTTTTTAAAAAATGCAAAAAAAATGCATCATCACAGTACGTTCCATTTTATGTAGTTCTTTTTAATTCAATCACGATCCGAAAATTTTTAAGTCATGAGCATGATTACGATAAAGTTTCGATTGTGGGTCAGTGTCCACAGGCTTTTAAAAGACTACATGTGTCAAGTTTTAATGTATCATTTCAATTTTGAAAATCAAACTTTTGAAAATCACTTGGTTTCTTTGTAATGAAATATACTGACAACCTACTTTAAACCTGAACGATTAGGTGAGGTGAATTCGAATATTTATGTGTTACCTGTTTAACAAAATTACTTAATAATTTACATGAGTTACGTTAGGGTGCTTGAAAGCACTGGTGCAATTAGCAACAGTTCTAGGCCATTATGAACTCTTTAATACATGTGATTTTAATACAAGTTATACGATTCTTGACCCAAGAGCAACAAATTGATCTAACAGTGATACTTGAAAAAATGTACATACTGCTGTTTGGAGGAGACATTCTATCTTCAAATTTTAAAAATACAGCCCTACAATTAAATCGGTTTCTGTTAGACAGGCGCAAGTCCAAAAATCATGAGCCCTGGCTTTTGTTGATCATGCAGGATGCTAGGGCTTATGAATTTATGGACTCACCCCCGTCTGATAGAAATCTAATCCATTTGGAGAAAGAATTGTTTAAAACGCTTACTTAGTTTTTCAAGCCTGTTCTCCTATCAGAGAAAAGTAAACCAAATTTTTTCAATTAAGATTGCAAATTTTTAACGAGACAAGCTTTTTCAGAGTAGAAAGTTCTTAATTTATCAACAATCCCAAAACATCACTGTCAGGTAAAATGTTAAAGATCTGTTGCCACTTAATTACTCGGCTTATTTTTCATTATGAATTAAGGAGGATATGTTTTCAAACATCTACTATAATGACTGAGAATACAATTACATGATAATAAAAATTTGATTCAGGAAAGTAAAAACCAAACTTTTACAAATTAAACAGAATATAAAAACAGGTTAAGTATAGATCGTTTTACGAAAGATTGACCATCCCTTTCACAGATAGAAAAAATTGTTTTAATACCTAAAATGAGCTCTCATTAAACATGGAAAGAAATCTCAAAATGTATAAAGAGACAACAATCACCAATTTCAAAATACATAATCCAATCTTTGCTGAGTCACGTCACAAAGTGGTTCCAACTGCATATCACAGAATATAGTCAAAATTCACTTCAAACCAACTCACAGAAAATGAAAATGAAAATGATGCATTATTTTTCAGAGACCAATTGAAGTTTCTGCTTGATTTAAACTAAGAGCAGAAAATTTGCGATTTTGAAATCACAATGCCTAACCCCATAAAAGACTAAATCATTGCATTCTAACTTGGCACACAGCCAAAATGCAAGGTACACTCTACTACAGGTATGGACAAATGGAATTTTAGAAAGTCGTCGAAATGCGTAGATTTGACACTGCGATGCCACATTGAAAACTTGTTTACTTTCTGTTTTGAGAGTGGGTCTCGTCAATTTCGTATTCTCAGTTAAGTTTTTCGTTATTTTGAGTTTTATCAATTTTTTAAATTCATCTGGTAGCTTATTGAAGCTACCAGATCTGCCAAAACCTCATTTTGAACTGCGCAGCAAAGACGGTACGACTTACGACGTCACTCGATGACCTAGATTCTCAGCGCTGCCACTTCAGCACCCCGTTTGTCCATACCTATAGTAGAGTGTACCTTGGCCAAAATGTACATTTAGAGTGTAAAAATGTAACCGCTTAAATCCTCTAGCCAAGAAAATTGGCAGGAATGACTCCTCTTGCCTTGAAAGTTTGAGTGCTCACACAGTCCTCATCCGCATGTATCATTTTTCTTTAAGACAACATGAGAGAATTTATATTAATAGGAAGCACATGAAAAGATCAACACTTAACAATAGTAAACATTTTTTCCTTTGCACTTTTTTTTTCACCTGCATTTTGCATGCTTTGCTGTACCATTTGTAGTTGGTATCGTTTGTAGCCACTTAATCTGTATTAATTTTAAATTAAGCATTCTTGTTTTCCTCTTGCTTACAAATATGCAATCAGTGTATAGCAAGCTAGTTTCAAAGGGCAGGGATGAAAATTATTCAAAAGAGGGTAGTTTTTTGTGAACGAATAAGAACGGTAAAGATGGAAAAAAATTTTTACAGATGAGAAAGGCGCACTTATCTTCCTTTCTCTAATGTTCTTTAGAGGAATCATATTCACTTGGAATAATTGAAATAATGAGATAATGAGATGGACACCAGCAATCTTTCGCAAAACAACCTGGCGAATAAAATTATCTAATATCACGTTTTGGCAAAGAGTTTATTGAAGTCCAGCCCACTCAACATTTGGGGCTCATTATTGATTGAACTGAGCATGTACTCAGAGACGGAAACGTAAACTGCTACTGCCAGGCCGATCACACTTGCAACTATGACGTTTTTCTGAAAAATAATGCATGTTGCAACGCAAAGACCAAAATAAGTCAGATACCTTGTCAGGGTTGATGTTTGTGCCCACTGCCTCGCAGTCATCACTGAAAAAAAAGAAGTGGAAAAACCATTGGAAAAGATAATATTCGGTAGATTCAACGATACTCAATGAACGCAAATGATATCATACACACAATATTCTAAATATTAATTGCTGACAGTAAGAAAATTTCATTTGCGATTGAATTCCTTTGAAGAAGAATAATATAGTAATTTAACCTACTGGAGCCCAATGATTGTATCTGCAATGGCTAAAATTTAAAGATGAAATTCTTTTACTCAATGGACTTTTACTTGTCACTGACAAGGTCTGAGCTGGGTAAAAACGTCACATGTTCTCCCTTCAAATCCTTGCGCAGAAAACGATTCACACAACCAGAGGTTCAGAGATCAACTCCTTCAGAAGATATAAAAAAGTATTTTTAACAAAGATCAAAAAAAGTTACATTATAAGGATGGCGTCATTTGTATTTTTGACTTTTAACCAATGTTAATTGTAAACTTGTATACCTTCTTTAGGAGTTGATTTCCAGACTTTTTCCCAGTTTGCTGCATGAATTGTTTTCCTGGTGTTTTAAAGAGAAAACCTGTTGCATAGTGCTATGATGCATACCTTGTCTACAGACCCATTTGGTCTAATTATGAGAAAAAAAATGGAGAGCAAATTTTCGAAAAAATAAAGACATTTAGAAAAAGATTCAGAATATCCTCATTAAAAATCATCGACAAATAAATATTAAACATGAAAAAATTTCATGTGGCAGATATTTACAAACTCACAGCTAATAAGTTGAAAGGAAATTTTGTTTTAAAAAAAGAGGGGGTGAATGAAAGAAGGGGACAATAGGGCATAGTCAGAAGGAAAGTTAGATGAGTTTAAAAACCCAAGTAGAGAAGAGGAGGAGTTAGTGCCATGATTAAAAACAAGCAATAAAAGAAAATACACAAATATGTAAAGAAATTAAAATGAAAAATAAAAAAATTAAATATGAGAAAATAAAAGGACCAAATACCTCACACAGAATTAAAAGATCTACGGTCCAAGCAAAATACTGATCTAGTTCAGAGGTTGGGACAATAGGAATCATGCCGCAGAAATGACCAGTAATCGCTCAGATGACACAAATGGTTAGACGATCCATCAAAGAAATCTTCTACTAAACGAACAAAAATTTGAACTATCAAAAATAGCCAAAGGAAGTTTAAAAAAATTGCCAACGTGCCCAAAAAAAAGATCAAGAAAAAAAAACCAAGCAGAAAAAAGGAGAAAAGAGAAGGTGATTAGAAAGTTAGTGTAAAAATCATAAGATTTTTACATTGACAAATAAGTTGCCAGAAAAAAATTAAGAGAATTAAATGGAAATAATTTTAAAAATTAATTCATTTGTTACAACTAATGCCTGCATTAATGGCGTCAGTCACGGAATATTGTGTTGATGATTGAAACTTACAGGCTATGAAAAATAATACTATCGATCAAAGTGTCAAGTCATTGCATTGAATGATTATAAAACTTGACAGTTTAACAGATCCAATTATTTTTGGCTAATCCATAAGAACCAACTTTCAAAACACAATTCTGTGACAACTAATTCACAGGATCCAATCAAGTATGTACATGCTCTCTACTGATTCTCTTAACTTTCGTCACGCAGCAGACAATAATTGAGTTGCTCCCAACCTTGAGAAAATGAAATAGACATACATGATCGATGCTAATAGAAATTTCCTTCATCCACACTAAATGAAGGGGTGAAATGAAGCTCTTGCATGCCTAAGAGATTTGCCATTTAAGTACTTCTTCTCACGTAAAAGTTCATGAGAGACCCAATGCGTTAATGGTGCTCCTGGTTTTCTCTGAAACGAACTCCTAAGCTAAAAAAAGCTGCCATTATGGCCATAATGCCATAATGTAGGAGATTGCCTACCTTATGCTGAGAGCAATCAGTGTTCCCGAGCGTGCAGAAATTCCCAAACCGTAAAGACACCCTACGGACTTCAAGTGCATGGGGAAAAGGTTTTCCCTATCTTAAGATTTCCACAACTGCAGTATACATGCATGCATTCTCACAAAAACGTATGCTAGTATAATCATGTTTCAAATGAATATTAAAACTCTACTTCACTTAGAATCAAGAGCTGGGTGATGGAGAGAGGAGTATAATCTATTTATCATTTTCTTTATCTAGGCTTCAGTCCTGTAAAAACCTGGAACACTACTGAGGGTCCACCTGTATATTTAGTCAAACTCTCATGCACTGACAAGGAGTGGAATACATTAGCAAGGTTGCTGTAGCTGCAACTTTGGGATCCCCACACAAGAAGACAACCCTGCTACTTTGCTCCCTATTGATGCATGAAAAGTTTGACTGTATATAGAGTTGCACTCCCAGCAAAGGGTAGATGATTTCCTCTCTTCGACCTTGACTTTGAGAGGTTCTGTTGAGCTAGGGAGTTTGTTTCAGAGGAAACCAATGGCAACATCATATTTCTCGCAAAAGTTAACAAAGAAAAAATAGCTAAATTGCAAAACTCCGAGGCATAAAAGAGCTCCATTTATTAGAAATGATCAAACTTATCTGAATGGTTATTTTCAAGAAAGAGAAATTCTATTTCCATCAATTAAACATTATTAGAACATGGAACGTTTACTACACATGACAAAATAGCTTATTTACAGTCACATAAATGCAGCAAGAAATAACGACACAATCTAAACAAATATGTAAATAAAAGGCTAATAATAAGACAATAGAATAATTAGTGTTTATGACATAGTGATTGAGCTGCTCACGGTTACTCTTTCATCTCAGACATAGACGGGGAAAGTTTTAGAGAAGATACAAAAAAATGTTAAGCACTTACCAACGCAGAAATTATCTTGCAGAAAATAGCCAGGGGCGCATTTGATGCACATATCTGGCCCATCGCCATAGCAGCCAGAACACGCTGCATCACATTCTGAGACAGAGATGGATTATTGAATTATCAGAGCAAACTGGTTAAGATCAACTGTATTTGGATGGAATTAGGCTGTTTGCATCTGACATTGCTTAATTTTTTTTCATGTTTGACTTTTTTGATAGAGTAATACATAACTCATCGCCTTTAGCCTTCCTATGAATTAACGCTAAATTATGAAAAATAACCTCACAAAATGTTAAGTTTCAATGTCGCTTGGTTTTCGGTTTAAAAACTAAAACATCAGAGAAAATTAGGCAATGTCTAGTTGGGCTTCATTTCGCGATTAGGAACTGCAATTTCTGGCTCTGTTTAGAAATAACGCTTGTATCCTTAGTTTCCCTATGCACACAAGTGTTTTTACAAACAGGCCAGGAATTATAGTTGCGAATTGTAAAATGTAGTCCAATTTAATTAAGCTGATTTGGGTAGAATCTGTCCACTCCACCACCCTTCTATATCATCTAATCTACAAGCACAAAATGAAACACATTGATGAATATACTTTGGGACAATGTAGAATCTCAATTTTGGTGTTTCAAAATTTATGATCCAATCTAATTTTAGGAAGAGTAAACGAGCTGAATACTTTAATGATATTTTCACAAAATCTACTGATAAAAATTGCAGAAACTTTAAAAAAATGAGAGATTTTTTTTTAGTTGAAAAGTGAACTGTGACGGTAGACCGGTGTTGTAAATCGATATCATAACTTCCTGGGTTTGGTTTTCAACATTCTATCCGGCGAGAGAGAGATGGTGAATTTATTAGCACTGGAATATAAGACTTCTTTTGTTGTATTTTTAGTCAACATAGTCAATCCAAAAATTATCAAAAGCCAAATAGTAGATTCCAGAAATTAATACGAGTAAAGAAATACTTCTTCAAGGAAACCAGAGATAAACATTTAGAGGATTTGAATGGCAGTGTGGCACATGGATCATATTGTAATTGTCTGTATAAAGTGCCGCTGTAGTTAAGGTTTCAGACAAGATATGATGGTGTTCAGGTCATTTAATGGTGGCAAGACAGCTACAAAAATCTCTGTCATAACTCTTCCAGAGCATAAATGACATGGAAGTCGCTGATCAACTATGAATACAGGCCGAGACTAAAATATTGATTAGTCACTTAAAATGATTCTAAGGTAAAGAGTCTTCCAAGAAGCCCTCATTTACATTGCAGTTTAATCTATCATGAGTCAATGTATCAGAGTTGAGGCTTTGATCTGCCCTATATGGCGGCTCAAATCAGTGTTGCATGGCTGTTGTCAAATTCCAGGAGATTTCGACCGCATGATACCACTGGAATTTTCAACTAACAAGACAGCACCATCTTTCTGGTGCGTTCTTTTTTTCTTTTTTTTTCTGTTGTTTAATGGCTTTGTGACTAAGCACCTGCAGCCAACTTTAGACTAGTGTGTTTCGTGTAGTGAGTAGGTTATAGGTGATTAGATACCGACTTTAGAGGTGTGAAAAGAGAGGAAAATAGAAACATGGAAAAAGGTGAGGGGTTGATAAATAAGGAGAGTTGAGTAGGGAGAGGGTGAGAACCCTTCACCATTTTCACGCTCTGATACCCGGCAGAGCGACTTCCTATGACCAGAGACTGGGTAATGGAAAACAAACAAAGTAAACATATGGAAGGAATTGAATGTGTGAGAGAGAATGATTTGTTTGGAAAAAAGGGTAGATTGAATAAAATAGAGGGTAAGACGGTTGGTGGGAGTGAAAAAAAAGTATAAGAAAATTATTAGTGTAAGAGTGAAGATTTGGTAGATTAGAGGTGGATATCATTTTTATCTAGAAAGAGGGCTATGGATTTAAGGGTATTGAAGTCACCGACCGAAAGAAGATATAGGGTTGAGTAGGGTGGGAAGATTTCAAATTTATTTATAAGTTCAGAAAAAAGGATATTTCTATTTTTTAGCTTATCACATTGGAAAAGGATATGTTCTAGGTTTCCTATGGAACCACATTCACACAAATTAGAGGTTGCTAAGTTAATTCTAAACAAATGAGTGGGGTAAAGGCCATGACCAATTCTAAGTCTAATTAGATTCGTAATAAGGGAACGTTTCCAGTCAAGTCTGTAAAACCATGGTTTACGAGAGAGAGTAGGGAGAAGAGATTTTAGTCTTTGTCCTTTCCACGTACAAGCTATCCAATCAGAATTCCAATCATTAAAGTTTTGTTGGGAGATAAGGGGGAACAATTGCTTAAAAAAGATTTTATTATCAACTGACTGAGCTAAATGAATAGATTTAGTCAATTGGTCAACTCTTTCGTTACCTAATATCCCTGAGTGACTAGGGATCCAGATCAACCAAATATTCCTTTCTCGGTGTCTAAACAGGATTTCTTTAGTTTCTTCAATGAGGGGGTGGAGGTCTGGTTTTTGATTAATTCTGGTGTGTTTGCTAACTACAATATTGAATTGAAGGTCGGAATTATTTAAGTGGACAAAAAAAAAAGATTAATCACTAAACAAATCTGCTCACCAATACAAGAGTAGTTGCCTTCTTCGTTGACACAAAATTGATTGTGTTTACAGACATCTGGTAGAACACATTCGTTGACATCCACACATCCATTTTCTGCTGTCATGGCCCAGCCCTCATTACAAGCTTCACAGCCTGCAAAGACAGAAAAATTAAATCTTACCTCCTTTTGCTACCAGAGAGAATGCATGTAAATATTCATCTACATTTGAATGTTTATATCCGAGCAGATTTTAAGGAAAAATGCATGTAATAATTATTTACCACTGACTACTAAAACTAGAAAGGAAGGAATAAAGCAAAATCCAAAGTACTTGACTGGGTCCCTTACATAATCATGATTTGCAAAGGAGCACTTGAAATCATAGACTAAAAAAATGGGTCTCTAAACCTTGTGCTTCTTATTTAATTTTCTGAAAGTGACAAAAGAGTAGATTACATGGTGATTCATTGCGTATTTATGGAGCCAAAATCTGGAACAAGCCCATTTTTAAAATGTCTTAAGACTCAAAGGAATTTCAAACGCACCGCAAGGGCGGAAAAATGATGTACTGTGGCAGCCAGATTGCTATCTCTCATTTTCCACTAATGTTTGTGGAAATAAATTTTATTTAATTGTAGAATTGCCTTTTACTGGCTACAGATAACATGTATGAGATTCAATTATTTGATTCTGAAGATATAGTTTCGACTTTTATATTTTTTTCATATATGAGGAGTTCCGTAGTTAGACATTTGAAGGAAATCAAAGAAACCCATGCTTGCTTGTGATTGGTGCTGGACGTCATTATTCAGTTTACTATGATTTATTTTAAAACCTTTGGAGAACTATGCATAGCAAAAATTTAACAAGTGCAAGTGGCCTCTTGCCTTGCCACTGTTCTTAACCCCTTTTGGAAGCTTGTTTTTTTCGTTTTTTGCTTTGAAAGCAAGGAGAACACAGAGTTCTGGAAACTACTGTCTGCATGTATCAGAAAAAAGGCGCCAATCTTACCCCCTGGCAGCTGTAAGCAAATGAAGGAGGGACATCGGGCCACCCGTAATCCTCACACGGGGTTGAGGCGAGCTCCATGCTTTAGGAGGTTGTATAAGAACAGATTTTGAAAAAGGAGTCTCACCTTTGGTTCCTGCTTCTGTGCAGTTTCCACTACATGCTGGATGACATTTAGAACAAAGGAGTTTATCATCATCTTTGTATGACTGATAGTAGCCAGGACCACATGCATCACAATATTCCCCTGTGTATCCAGCATCACAAACGCAAGCTCCGTTACCTTTCCTTGTCCCGTCACCCTGGAAAATAATCATTGTATGTCATCATATATTCTCATAACTTTGAATGTTCTTAAGTTGTTCTGGACATTCCGATTCATTTTTTCAGAAATTGAAACATCAATGAATTTGAATGAGCAAAAACATATTTTCAAATTTTTTTTTTAAATGGTTTATCAGTCATCTGTAAAATTCAAAGTATTTTATATTGCGATTGATTGGGATTTGTTATGGGAACAAAGACTGTTAAAAAAATGATTCTTTATAAAGTGCTGTCTATTGAAGAAAAAGAGTTTCCCACTTCTTAGAGAAGCGGTACATTCCCAACATTCTTGAAACCTTCTTGAAGGATAGTACTTGTTTGGCAACATCTACGTACTTAAAACCTACAAGAAAGAAAGAAGATACGTACCACCACATTTTAGTCTCTATAATTCTTCTCCTAAAAGGTTATTTCTCTGATCTCAATATGCATTAAAATTGGTCTTGGGCTTTTAAGTTTTAACCAAAATTTTCTGACATATTTTTTTTTGGTAGCCTAGAGCTTAGCTGACTTAGGTCAAAGTTGTTTCTTATAGCAAAATGAGTCAAATGCATTGGTTTCAGAATCGTGTTTTGATGTGTGACTCTTGTAGATTAGCTAATAATAATAAGATCCGCCCAAACAGCAATTCTCTACATTCAATATTAACCGAGATATCATCCTTTGAAAAATCGGGTTTTCGATATTATCCACCATGGTAGTGACACACTTGGTTTCTTCCACTTTCCTTTCATCAGTCAAACACACACTTGCATCAGTTACTCGACTTGAAACTCGGATGAAACTAACGTCAAAAATCCGACTTTTCAAAGGGTGATATCGCACTTGAAAAGGGTTAATATTGAACGTACAAAATTGCTGTCTGGAAGGATCTTGTTATTTTTGTTAATCTACAAGAATCAAGCATTAAAACACAATTCTGTGACCAGCGCAATTGACCCATTGAAAACCTGAGGGAAAGAAGCTATTGCAGAGCATTGTTTACTTTGGCATCTATAAATGCAGGTGGCCGGCATCAAACTTAAAATACCTTGAAAAAATGTCAACTTGATAACTCATGAGCTATACAACATGTTGATTCGTACCTTGCATTTTCCGTTTCCAAAACAAACTTTGGGGAAACCAGGACAGGGTTGACAATCAGCACCAAAATGACCGGCGGGGCAGCAAACTTTGAGAAGGTCCACGCACAGCCACTGCTTTAAATCAGGGCTAACTTTCTGTTCATTAAACCACCAGTCTTCCAGAAGTGCTTCATGTGTTTCACTTAGAGTCAGACACTGATATCAAAAAGAAAAAAAAGCCATTAAATTACCCACAGGAAACACTACAAATTCACCTAGCTGGATCTTATCTCCTCCGATTCCACTATCACAGGAGTACAACGTTTTTTTCAGAGTCAAACCTTGCATAACTTTTTTTTTTTTTTTTTTTTTTTTCCAAATAGCCTATTGGTTAATCCCGTTCAGTCCTACTCTTGCCCATAAATTTCTTCTTTTTCTTTTTTTTCCAAATAGTCTATTGGCTAATCCCTTCCAGTTCTACTCTTGCCCATAAATTTTATTTATGAGCAGATGATGGCATACTTTTTGTGTGTCTCAACTGCTTAAGGTTATCATTGTATCAGTTTTTCGTGATGTCAAATGATAACGAATACCACAGACAAAGTTGGCTCATACAGCTAGCTGAATGTCACTTGTGGAGCAAGGGACCCTTAGTCCAGGGAGTAAAGAACTTAGGTAGATATGAGGACGCGTAAAGCACCCTGAATGGTCAGTAGTTCATGATTTTTGAAGGGGACAGCCTCCAAGCCTGGGACAAAATTTTGTTGAAACCGGCAGACTTACCTAAACATAAACTTGGGGCGGGTCACAGCCATATTAAAGTCTGCCTTCGCCCTTTTGATTGGCGGTTTGTATAGTTTTGATTGAAAAATGGATGCTGTATTTCAGAGCAAAACTAACGTTAAAATTCAGTCCCTGACCCTGAGAAGAAAAATTTGTAATTAATATGTTATGAAGACACACCTGGTCTTTTCCTCTTTCGACTTCGGAGCACAATTTTTCCTGAATCTCTATCAGCCGAACCTCACTAGTTGCATAGGTGCCAAGTTTTTCTTCTTCCCAAGCTGCATCACCACCAGCAAAATTTTCGCGAGAGGTCCTCTTAACTCCCTGAAAATATTGAGGAAAGTTGTAAAGTTAATTGCATTGTTTGGAAAATAGCCTGAAATATATGCAACAAACAGAAATCAATTAAATTACCAACAGAATCCAGCATCAGAGCACAACAAAAAACGTCTATTGTCCTGAGGACATCTTTAGTTCAAACTCATCAGCAGGTCGATTATTGAGTTTTTGTGTTTGTCGGGCAGACATACATGACAAAGATGGTTTGGCGTAGTGTAAATGGTCAGATATGTCTCATTGCTACTTTGTTGTACCTGCGTTGAAGAGAATAAATGATGAGCTAAAGACGCCTCTTTCTTTCCCAATAGAATGATATCAATTCTACCCGACATGGGCAGGATGAAACAGCAATGAGACATAGCTCACTGATTACACTAGGCCATTTCACCTTAGTCATCTGTGTCTGCCCGATTAACACCAAATTTTAATAATAGGCCTGCTAGTAAAGTAGCATCATGTTACCGACACACATGCTGTAGGCTAAAACAAGCCAAAAAAAATGCTCACCCGGTCAAAGCTTTTATAATTGCCAAGTTAAATGTTCCGCGTCAAAATGTTGTTAAAATCATCAATTTACAATTTGAATGGACCACTAGACAAGGTACGAATTTAAGCAATCTGATACATGTTTCTTAACCAGAATTTCACGTAGAACACGATTCGCACAACGAAAATTATTGAAACCAACTCCTAACGGAGATATTAACGTTTTTATTTCACATTGGTTACGAGGAATTTGAACTGCCCGCTCACAAGAAACTCAAAGCTCTACGTGAGTCAAATCGCGCACTATAATGGTTTCAGCAAGGTTCTCAATTGAGCCATGTTCATTTCCTACCATGTGTTGTTTAAACTATAAGCAATTTACTATAGCTGAGCCAAAGCGTCAAGATTGAGGTTGCCAGACTTTTACATCGCAGAGACTGTCATGATAATGTTTAGTGCGCGATGTAAATCACGTATAGCATTGAGTTTTTATGAGCGGGTGGTTTGAATTTACGATCATGAATCATTAAATATCTTCGTAAGGAGTTAATTGCAGTATTTTTTGTTGTGCGCATCGTGTTCTACGTGAAATTTTTGTTAAGAAACATGTATCAGAATCCTGAAATTCTTCCCTTGTCTAGTGGTCCATTATTAGGATATAAGATACATCATCAGGAACCAAGTGTGGATGAAAAGACTGACAAAAGATACTATTGTTAAAAAATTACCTTCATGAAAGATTCAACCAATACTTTGCAACTACTGCATGGTGGGAGAATGTCATCATGTTTGGTTTTGGGTTTTAAAGAGCACCTTACACAATGAAGATAGAAGATGATCAGTAAAAGATACTTCGAAGTTATCATTCCGGCAAGAAAGTACGAGGTATTTTGTAGCTTAAATTACCAAAAATTCATGATAAATAAAAACTATTTTATCGAAGAGTCCGGACAATGTTAAAAATGTTGCCGCTTGGTTACAGACAAGCAGACTGGTCGATCCAGGAGACTTTAAAATTTATCACAATTCTGTATTGAGGCTCTGAGCTCTGTGGCGAGTAAAACGAATCATCATTTTCAGCTTAAAAAATACTTCTACACTACATACACGTTTAAAGAAGAGAACTACACGTAAACATTCCGCTGATGCTGATAACAGATAACCGGGAAAGAATAGATATATACACTCTAATCTCGCCACATTGCAGATTGCACCTAAACAAACTAGAGGCAAGAATAACTACTACGACGTGTACTCTATGTATTCTATAGCGACAACCAATGATCGTTGCCCAGAGTTGTAGTCTGTATTATCTGCCAGCCAATAGGATTCTTCAATTCAGCTCACTCGGATATAGGCAACCTGACGTACAATGAAATGAACACACTCCAGTTTACGGACAGAGGTGGAAAATTTCATGAAATTTATCTGCGTGCAATTTCACAACATTTCAACTATGGGGATGCATTCAAGAGGCCAAGAAACGCCAATTGACACTTGACAGTGATTCTCGATTTTAACATTTTGCCCCCTATCTCCCTCCTCCCTACCTGGCACCTATACTCTAGCACATATCACTTCCCTATTAGCCAGGGTTGCATAGAGAAAAAAAAGGAGGTGTTTGCATCTTGAGGATTTGTACCCACCTACGTCATCAATGTAAACAAGACGCTCGTTGAGGGTTATGTTGACGCTGTAAAAATGGACCATAATGTCCGATTTTTTTACTTAAATCAACTCTTTATATAATTTCAAGCACTTTTTATAGAATGACTTTTTCCCTTAAATTACACCATTTCCAAGAAAATCGACAGGATAAAAACGTCGCTGTACCCAATGACGTCATCAAAGCTATAGATACTCTATGAAAAATTCCAAGATGCCCGAAATGCAAACACCTCCTTTTTTTTCTCTATGCCAGGGTTGTAGGTAAAAATCTCTTCAAAACCGTGTGAATTTTTTTAAAAAAAAAAACTCTCGATAAAACCTAAAATTAACAAAGGAGAAAAACCTTTCAGGAATTTTTTTCAACTTAAAATTTACCAGAGGCCAAATTTGAGTAGGTACAATTATAGTTTAAAAAACTGTTGAATGTGATGCGCTGTTTTTATAACGCTTTTTTAACATAACTTTTACTTTAAAAAATTGTTTTAAAAAATCACGTTTTTTAAAGAGTTCTTTAACACTTACTATATGCCTAAATTTTGCCTTTTGTTGAATTTACGTAAAAAAAATCTCAAAAAGGGTTTCCTTCTTCATAAATTTTAACAATTCTTTTAAAAGTTTTTTAAAACAAATTTTAACAGCCGATGCTAGTATAGGGTTTTCTAACAGCTTAGTTTGCATCATATTTGATTCAATGTATCCTACATGATCTTACCTAATTATTCATAATGCATTGACACTCCAAAAACTGGATACTTCACTGGGCGAAAAATGGAGGAAATTCTCTCAAAATTATAACACAGCATCCAAACGTTTTTCCAAATCTGCTTCTGGCAAAACTGAATAATCTTATATTTTTAAAATTGAATTTTGTATAGGTGCCATCCCTAGCTAGCCATAATATGATGCATACCTATTCAAATAGCTGTTATAGGGGAATATTAAATAGCTGAAAATGGGTTTAAAATATGTATTACCTACCTAGGTATCAAAATGTCATATGAAAGGCCTTTTTTTCAGATGTTACATCAATAAGTAAAACATATAAAATAGATAGAATCCAAAAGCCATAGTAATGAGCGCAACTGCTTCTGGTCATACGGTGTTTTTGCACTCACTGATTGGACGTGGCATTCTTCGGCTCATCGGAGGAACGCATGCGAATTCATAGGTGCCCAAAAGCACTTGGCATTTTTGTAAATTCTCTGTAAATATTATATTAATACTTATTTTTCAATGAGTTTTGTTTTCATGGAAGGGACTGTAGAAAATCCTTCTAGCTCGTTTTGTTACAAGAACAAAACCGAAATTGGAAGATAGTTGGCTGAATTGGAAGGAGAGTATCAATAAATAAATACAAACAAAGGCCATCTAGGAAGAGTATCATATATATTTAACTATATTGTCAATCTTCATAAAGGTGAAAACAGAAATAAAAAATTAAAAAAGAGGAAACATAGATAGTGAATATTAAAATCAAGGAAAAGAAAAAAACGACTATTAAATAGACTACAGTAGGTAATGACTATCGATGTGAGAAAAAAAGTGGGAAAGTAAAAAGGCGAGTAACAAGAGTACAGCATAGAATATTAAATGCTTATCAGGATCAAGGGGTACACATTATGCAACATGAATGGCAGAATAACCAAGATTATTCTGTCAAACAATCTGATGGTATTTGAAGTCAGTTATACAATCATTAAGTTTCAGACACTGCTAAAGTTTTCAGAAATAGTCTAAGTATCTAAATTAAATCGATTTTCTTCCTTTTATGGGCTTTCTTCAAGAAAGTATCGGTATTTGAGCTGGGGAGACATTTGCATCTACCAATGTATCATTTACTGATCTTTGTAACAGCTGCAGAAAAGTGTCATAATCATTGATTTCAACAAGGCATACAACCACCTCTGACTACAATCAAACTCATTACTTCACCAACTGAGGATACAAATGAGCTGAATGAAAAACGTAAAACAATATCCTTCTACACAATTAAAAATCATTTTTTCAAGGTTTCAAAAATCTATTGTAAGCGAAAAAGCTTGATACACGACATAAATAATGAGATTATGACAAAAACCGAAAGAGCTTATCGCAAAATTTCCAAGATTTTTGTTAGTCTAATCAAAGTTTATTGTCTACTACTAACAGTCTTCAGATGGATATTCTACTTTTAAAATAGAACCCTGGGTACATTTGCACTAATTCTTTAAAAATCTGTTCAGTTTAAAATAGTGAGACATGTCTTATTGCTTTCACAATAGTTTTCATCATCAAAAGTTTGCAGCATTGACTCCTTTGAAATCATATTGAAAATGACAAAAAATTATATATTTTAAGAGATGTGGCATGAATATCTTTTTCGAATAAAATTAGGTCTAAAACTGACTATAGTATAGGAGTACATTGTGTGTTAATGGCCAAAAAGCGAAACCACATAGCTTCGTTTGCAATACTACAGACTTCCTGTCATACTTCATTTTTTCTTTGGAAAACTAGTCAATATGATGTCTTGAAAACTTCTTTGATTCTCTTTATCTATTAGCGGAATATTCTGGATAAATTTCCAGCTCTGAAGTTGGCATGTTTCTTTCCGAAAAATTAAAATTTTCAAACACCGCGATGGAGATGCATGGTTTCACACTTTGGCCATTGCTATGTTCTGGCTGATAATTCAAAAAGTCTGGGCTCCCACAAGGTTTTCTCCTATGTTCCCTACTGATGTGTAGAAGTCACAACTCACCAAATTAAAAGTTACAGAAAAGTCTTATTTGGAAAAATTGACATATAAGATACTCACAATATTCCACATTTCAATTAAAAACAAACTCTTCAAAATTCTTGAGTTCCATAAATTTTTGACGGCAGAGTAAAATACAAAATTAAAAAACTTTTGTGGTATAAGAAAATTCAATGGGAGGAAAATATATTATTTGTAAAATTGTTAACAATAGGTTGAGCATTTCATTAAGTTTGAAACTTCATGGTTTCTAAAAACAGTGGAGATGAGAGCAGTTACAGTTTTTATGATTTGTTGAAATTAGATTCTAAAATTAAGAATCATTTTAGCGTAAAAAATAACTGCAAATGGATGCATGAGATGTTGGTCATTGGCGTTGATAAGAATAAATACATATTTAATAAGATCTTTGGTAAATTTATGTAGATGAAAAGTAACACAGTGTAAGCATTGCAAACATTTTCTTGAGAAAATTTACAGGTCTACTGACAGAAATAATTGAAAAGGATAAAAACAGGAGTAAAAAATTATCAATTTTATCAAATGATTCAATTAAAAAATACAGTACATATATACATATCGATTAAAATTCGAAGTCATGATTGAAGTCAGTAGTTTATTTTCTCTGTAAAATTTATTTCACATTTTAGTTTTAGTAAAAGACTAGATCTCCTGTCAGAGAAGTTGGCAGTTCTTTAGTTTTGACCGTTATGCGCAGTAGACCGATTCTAGAGGCTGCGCTTGATATAGCGGTGCGTACGGTCAATTCTTGATTGCTATTAGACAACGGCAGTTCGGCCGCTCACATACGGAAAATAAACAACTGCCAACTTATTTGATACAAGTTCTTAGCCCTTTAGTACAACATACAGAGTTGATGAATCATAATTGCACAGGCTACATGTTAATTGAGGTGGCATCAAATACCGACCAAAATCTAACAGAGAGTTTTGACCAATAGAGAGATAAAAAAGAAAATACTGGATTAAACTTTTAACCTTGTATAAAGGACGGATCCTTTATATTTTACAAAAACCAGCTCCACTGATTGCTGTATCTTCTTGAAACATTGACAAAATCTATTTGTTATTTATGTTTGAAGAGAACATAGACAATGGGGTTTGATAAGACTTTAAGATGACTCACACATGTAGAGAGATTCTTTGACGATTTATCCAGGTTTCACATGTCTTCATGGCAATCTAAAAATTTTAAAATGGCAGTTCCTAAAAATTTTAAAACATAATTGAAATTTAGACTTACACCAAAGTTGTGAATTTTTGGTCAATAGAGCTTTTGACAGTTCTAATTATGTAGGTGATTTTCTTTTAAAAAACTGTAAAAAAAAAAATTGAAGCAATATACAAAGCTTCTATCTACAAGCGTTTTTACAGGATGATTTAATCAGTAACAAGTTTCATCCGAAAACTTTAATTAGTTTTTTCAGTTTTCACCACTTTTTTTGCAAAACTAGAGAAAAAGAAAAAAACATAGAACAAATGATGCGCATTTATTCAATAAAGAATATCTAAAACTTTAAACAAGAGAGAGAGCTTCTCATGATTAATAAAAAGAAAAGAAATTCTTCTAACTAGTATACATAAAAATAAATTATAGAAAAAAAGGATTAGTCTATAGAATTAGAGTGTTCATCGTCTCAATCAGTTGCAGAAAGGAGTGTTCATTGAATTTCAACGAAGAAAAGAAAATGTCTCACTTTCAGCAGTTGTTTGAAATGAATTCCACTTGACATAGTTTCATCGTTGGTGCTAAGCACTGAAATAGAATTGATTAACTAAAAAAACGATACCTCAATACAAGGGTAAACATAAACATTTCTGAAGATAAATAGGTGGTTCAATTGCAGATCATGAATGGCAGGTCTTCATTTTGACAACATTTTAAACATTAAAGAGGACACATGGAGCCCAATTATTTTCTAAATTCTCTTTAAAAAGAAAGAAAGAAAAAATCAAGAAATGAAATGGGTTAAATAGTTTGTCATACTTATCAATTAACAACTTCAAAAAAGGTCTAGGGAGTATTAATACAAACAAAAGTGATAGGACAGAGGATTTTTCCTAAAAACTAAAGAAAAGCAGGGAATAAAGATGGTATATTACGACCTCTTGATATGATGGTAAAACTGCTTCTTTAGAATTAAGACAGGATACAACATAAATCGAAGTGTACAATTCTTCATGCAACTATCATTTTAAATTTCCATTACTTCTCTTGTGATTCATTCCATGGTTGGCATTGTTTAAATACTTAATTAATGGTCTAAAAAACAATGAAAACCTCTTGAAATAAAGTAATTAGCTTCTTCTACAGATTTCTCTTGCTGCCATTGAGGGCTCGAATTTCGATGGCTACATCGACTGCAAGCTGCAGAACCTAACTTTTAAAATCTATTAAAATTCGGGAAAATTATGTTCTAAATTCAAGCTAAAAGCAAGTGAGGCACTTTTCTACAGCAGGATCGAACAATCCTTCATTCCTCAAGGGTGCAAACCATTAATCAGCAATCGAATAACAAAGTCAACATTCTTGCCTCAACTTAGTGCGCATCGCAAACTTGCCAACAAAATTCGGCCCCAGAAGAGACATTCGCGAGACAACAAACTACAACTTCACGGTACAAAGCATTAAAAGCAGCTTATCTTGTTAGTCAACCTCAAATATTGATTCAATGTTTTGAATCTCCTCTACGACAATGGAAAGTAGTTGAATATAACAGAAACAGTATAAATACCGCAGGATTTGAATTCTCTTCAGGACTTAATGGGAACAAGAGAGAAAAATGCCTATTAGTGCTACGTATTATCCAAAGTTCAGAACAATTTTGCTGTAAGAAGTGAGAATATTATAAATTCCTGCCATTTCATGACATTTACTTCTAATATAGATTTGGTTATACATGGTAATAAATTTATTAAAATTCATCAAATTTTATTCTTTCAATTTTAAAGTCACAATCATCTCCTAACTAAGCGCTAGAATCTTTGGTCTTGAAAACATACATATTATGCACAATCGATGGTTGAACATAAAAACTTTTAAGAATACTTGATTCATTTTCTAATTATTTCACAATTAGATTCAGTGTTAGGATACAACATTAAATAGAAGAACAATTCAATCTGCAAAGATGGTTCTATACTAAAAATCCAAGAATTGATCCAAGAATGAAATACTTAAAGGGCCTGCTGCACTGGCTCCTCATTAATCAGGCTAAATAAAAATGTGTTATCTTGGAGCCTCCTTAAGTGCACTGCTTTGGACATGGAAAAAAGTTCACACCTCTCCCCTAAATTATTGGATGTAGTAAAAGCTACAGCCTTGGAGCTCTAACTCAGTAATGCACTTGGGTGCTCATTATTAACAATGATGAAAATCACGCTTTCATGTTTCCATTAATTGAAATATAAGGACACATAATTGATTGCAGACACACTCTAGAAATATCAGTTCTCTTTAGATACCTTTGGGAAAATTATGCAACTGAGATTATCCATTCCTATGGGCAAAGAAAACTTGATATAAACTGTATTTAATGTAAAAGGTTTTGCATCTAATTGTTTTAATAATCTGTAAAATTAATAAATTCTTCATTAAAAAGAACTGAGAGGTAATGCATCTTTGTTCTGCATAATCCACCAAACTCTATTGTTTTTTCTTCAAAATGTAATTTTTAACTTTAACTATTTGAAAACCTTTAAATCGTACATCTGGATTTGCAATTGTTGCAAACTTTCCTTCAAAAAGAAACTACATGCATGTAATTGGTTCAGAGGCTATTTCTGAAGGAGAACATACTGAAAAAATCGATTCATATCACAACAGATGACAGGGGACCTCTTGAGGTTTAACAATTAAGGATTGAAGTAGGATTAAAAATAAACCCTTATAATCTAACGGTTGATGAGACACGTAGTTTGATCAAACCAGCTGTAAATCTCCAAAAATGACTCTTGGAATCCACAAGAAACCTCCATTATATGGCAAAAACTCTGTGAATAGAAGGAGAGAAAAAAGTAAGTACAATTAATCATGGCAAAAGAAGAAAAGTATCATTTAATCTTTTTAACAAGAGAGACTTAAACAAACAGCAACAGCCTTCGTCATCATTCCAGGAGTATGGGAAGCTATTAGAAAACTGAGAAAAGTTAAGAACAGATCCATTTGTAGACTTGGGAGTAAGGATACATTTTGAGAGATTGGAATCGTTACAGTAATTATGAAAGTTTCCTCTGAGCAGAGCCGAGTAGCTCTCTGATATTGGCTTCTCTTAAGAGACGCGGAAAAAAGGAGCTATCGCTCAGTTCATCTTCTGCCACAGTATGATAAAAAAATTACAAAGAAAGATGCAACAGACTGATCATGCCAACAAGTAAGTGAAGCTTGCTCATGGCTCAAATTCAGAATTCATAGAGAGAGACTGAAAAAGTGGGAGAAAAGACTCTGTGAAAAACTAAGTTGCACTGTACGCGACAAACAGGTCGAAAAAGAAAAAAAAATTCTAACATCGCTCAAGTCTAAGTACAAATCAATTCAATGTCAAAAATGTACAACTTAAATACACGGAGACAAAAAAATGTAAGCAAAAATGGACATTCTGAAATGACTTACTGGTTTATTTGAATTGAATTTCAGAAACTAAACAAATCTATGTCTAACTATCGCAACTAGAATCTCGACCAGGGCTAGGAGGAGTGCTCGGGTTACTGCTATTATTTGAGGCAATAGAGTGGCGAGGGCTTGTATTTTGATCCTGGAATCAAACAAAGAAACAAAAATTGCTCAAAGTAAGATGGATTCAAAAGATTAACAAAATTTAGTGCATGAAAAAAGGAGGAAATGGAAGGGAATGCACGCATTTAGAGTAGTTATTTAAGAGCCAAAAATTTTATCGGGGATTATGATTCATTAAAACACATTAAACAGCAGTTACCCACCTTGCGATTGAAGGACAGTGGCAGTTTCTCTCCGAAGCAGCAACATGAGCATTACCCTTTCTAAACCAAAACAAATTGCTTTCGAAGACTTTCCATAGACTTCTGAGAATTTTTTCAAAAGATTTGACCATTTTAATGAGTGGTAAACAGATTATATTATTTCTTTGCATGTATCCAAATCCTCTGTTTCTTCTCAATTTTGAAATACTCATGAGTAAGACAGAAAAGAAGAGAGAAAAGGCCTAATATCTAAACCTGATCAAAGCAAAGGATTTGCAAAATTCTTCCCTCCTCTAGCGTAAGGGTGTACCTCAATTTCACGGTGAGCCCTGTTCTCTGTGTAACTCTATGCGTTTTGGAGCTTGTGTAGAAATAGAGATATACCTTTATGTCAGAGAAGCGACGAAATGTGAATCAAATGAGCATAGGCAATAAAGAAAAATAGATTTAGTATTCTAGCACTTGAAAAAGCAATGATTTAATTCCTTCAGAGCTTAATTTAGAGTAAATTTTAAAAGTACAACTTTAAAGTTTCCATCTTCAGATGGTATACAGAATAAAAATAAAACCAAAAAATACATTTAACTGGGACATTAAAATGGGAGAAGTAGGTAGTGATCAAGAAAAAATTTGAATACAAAATATGTCAACTTTAAAAAAAGATTCTCAAGACAGATCGACACTATGATCATAAAAAAAAGGGGTCAATGCTCCTTGTTGCAGAGGTTAGGCAATAAATGCTCTATTATGTTGAACTCTAGACCGGTTCAAAAGAAAACAATATCTCTGTCTTTAGAATTCTTTCTCAATGTGATGAATACAGAATAATTTTTCTATTCATTACATTTTTTTAAAAAAAAATGCCAAAGAGAATCAAATTTGATTAAAAACATGGTGAAAATGATGACTTACTTTAAAGTCGTGATACAATGATACGCTGTCAGGAGTGGGTCGAGGTGGAGCAGGTGCTCTCCTAATTGAGGAACCTGCAAAGAGAGAGATAAAATTAGCTAATTGAAAACGTAACACTAGTGATAATAACGAAAGAGGAAAAAACAAGAAATAGAGCAGTAGAGCACTTTAAAAACATACCCCACGCAATTTTACATTAAATATAGGGCAGGAAGAAATATAACAGAAAAGGTACTTTACATTTGAAATGGAAATGGAGAGACCAGTTGCTGCACCTGCTAGCAATAGGTCGTTATACTTAAGTTTCATAGCCAACGACTGGTCTTGAAGCAAAAGTACTTATAATTTGCCACAAAAAAGTAAAAATATCATATGATTTGAAAACAACGAGAGGCCTTAAGTTCCAAACGTCTCGTATTTCCCAAGGTACACTCTACTACAGGTATGGACAAACAAGGTGCCAAAATGGCAGCGCTGAGAATCTACGCCATCGAGTGACGTCGCAGGTCATACCGTCTTTGCCGTGCAGTTCAAAGTGAGGTTCTGGCAGAGCCTGGTAGTTTCAATAAGCTATCAGATGAATTTAAAAAATTGATAAAACTCCAAATAACGAAAAACTTAACTAAGAACACGAAATTGACGAGACCCACTCTCAGAACAGAAAATAAACAAGTTTTCAATATGGCATCGCAGTCGTCCCTTTGGATGCTGTCAAATCTACTTGTTTCGATGATTTTCTAAAATTCTAAAACCAAAAAACTTGTCATGCCAAAATCAATCCATACAACCACCAAAAAACTTGGATAAACTTGGCATTACAATTATATGGATCATTGACAGCTTATTGATGATTGTCCTATGGAGAAATTTGGAGACATTTTTTTTATTACTAACCATTATGGGGAGGATGCATGGGTATTCTAGGTGGGGGGTGTCTCGGAGGAGGGTGACTCATTTTCAATGGCACTGGAGGAGCATGTAAGACCTGGAAGAAAGAGTATCAAAAAATTAGAATTAGTGAGATTAAATAGTTGCTCAGAGATATGACCGATTTCAACAAAATTCGCTGGAATAGGCATGAAACCCAAGAGATGCAGGCAAAGCCTGAAAGATAAAAAGATTCATAACATTTCAGGAGTCGATCTCAAAATGTTTACAGAGATTATTTCAGGCAATGGACAGCTAGCGTTTGACATTACTAAATTCACGGAAGTGAACCTTGAACGTGGATCCAAATTTTTTATTAGTGTTGTGTTTTAAACAGAGCTTTGAAGTGTCTATGATTTTAGCCAATCCATTGAATGTTGTTACATTGAGGCTTTCCAGTAATTAATAAAAACAAATAATTCAATCAGAAAAAGAGCTTAAAAACCAGACCAAAGAAAGCCAAGCTGTATGACTCTTCCTTGGGATGCAAAATGGTTTCTCTCCCACAAAAGGGATCTCAGTTGCAAACTCCAGAGAGCACAGAGCAGGGTAAAATGGACAAAAGTTACTGTCATACTGTACACTGTAGAGGCCTCAAAGAAGTACTAAAACTTGTCTCTATTTTACAATGAATCCAAACTAAAAAAAACTCTAGTTTCTTGGACTTCTTATAATTTAAATGATGAAAATCATACTTACTTTGGGATAAGGTGATGGAGCATTATCAGCGGTTTCAATTGTGGTGGGTAAATCCAGAAGACGCTGTACCTGTATACCATCACCAGGACCCATATGACTGATGTGGTTAAAGTTACTTGGTGCTGATATCATTTTAGATCTCCTGTCAGGACTGTCGAAAAATATAGATTCAAAATTAAATTAAAATATAAGCACAAAAGAATAATAATATTTTTATGAAAATTTACAAAATGGGAGAATTGAATACATCGATGGCCGAAGTACAAAACCACATATCTCCATCACGAAGTTTCAAAATTTCCGCTCCTATTTTATTTTTCTCAAGGAAAACAAGCCAAATTTTTAGCTTGAAATTTATACAGAATATTCTGTTAACACAGAAAAAAAAATCGAATAAGTTTTTAAGAATGGGTCAGTTGTGCTGGGCACAGATTCGTGTATTGATGTTTGGTTCTTGTAGATTAGCTACAAATAATAAGATATGTCAAAACAGCAACTTACTATTATCTACTCCGGCTTATCAAACAGCCATTGAGTCTTACATAAATGAGGATAAAAAATGTAGAATGGAGAGAGGAAGAACAATTCAATATCGGGACGCATTTTATTAAAGTCCGCCAATTGCTGGTTACCTGAGCAAACAGTTACTACTGCTAAGGCTTCAGAATTAGTATTGTAAGAAAAACTATGAAATTAATTTGTATCAGTATGAAATTTCAATCGGTAGGTAAATGAGAAAGGGGAAACTTACGCCCGTGAAGCACGGTTTCCTTCACGCAAAGAGAATCTTCTTCGGGTTCTTGGTATTTCACGCCCGCTTGCATCGAAAGTCGTTAGGTTCAGCAGCTCCCCTAAAAGGAGCATACACAAAAAGTGAGAACAGTCTTGCAAAGCAGGGAAGAGAACACATCAGATGAATTTAGACATTTAAAATAATTAGAAACAAGAGTCGCAATAAAATAAGAAGGAGGAGATTACAGCTCCTCATAATATGCTTACGTGTTAATGCACCAATAGCATCATCACACCTTTAACTAGTGTAGATAAACTATGTGTACAGTGTCATGGGAATGTGACTTTGTAATTTCATGAATAAAAAGTAGTTTCCATGAGAGCGTAATCTATCTGCCTTGATATTTAGATCCAAACCCTTCAGTAAAAAATCTATTTTGTTGGTTTTGATTAACAACTTACTTTCTCAGCACTTAGGTGTCTTTCCTAGACAACAGAGAGCATCAGAACAAAATAATTTCTTACACTTAAATGTATTTAAGATAGTGCTCTATGGATGCACATTTAGAATGCTTCGTGAATTTGAGAAATGTGTAGAAAATATGACTTACGCTGGTGCAAATTGTGGAGATAGATTAGGTGAGTTAAATCATTGACAAGGCATATTGCAAGAGAGCCGTGAGTGTCAAGTGGCAGAGCCCTTTTGGTGTTGAGAGTCTGAACCCAGTCTCCTGTCTCAACATTGAACACATCGACATGGATTTCACTGAAGACAAGAAGATATCCATCATTGTAACCTGCAAAAAATTAACGGAAATGATTATCAAACAATCGAAAGAAACCGTCATACAACTCAAGCATCCCCCGCAGTCAGTTTGAGTAAGACAGCTTTGCCAAGGCATATGAGGAGCTGTTTGGATAATCGCTCACTAGATGGTGCAAGTTTACTTGCCGCCAGCGTCCGCATGCCCAAGTCTCGGGCTGGTTTTCACGATCTCTCTGAGCTTGGTAGCAGAAAATTCAGGAGGCTGCATTGCACTGAGGATTGGCCCAACAAGGCCGAAACGCGTCTGCAGTTGCCTTCCTGAATGATTGTTACTAGCGTTGCACCTAACAACGTATCACTTTGAGGAAAAATTAAGCTGTGTTTGAGCTTTTTTTCTCTGTGGTGAGATATCAGCTTAGTGCTGAATTTAACGCACATTGGCTAAAAAACTCCAACATACAGTCTTACAACTCGTGCGTCCACCGCAATCAGTTTGTGTATAATCGAAAGAAACATCATGCACAAAAGATTCTTATTTTTTTATACAGAGAAGCTTAAGGGACTGCGTTTAAAGTATTTTCCACAATGATTGCAAAATTCTGATCAATTTTTTTTCATTTCAGCTTTTTATTTGAAGTGATTTTTCAAGAAACTAGGTTTAATTCTACCTGCATAACTCTGTTGACCTAAAAATGCAATGGCACAGAGATGCGGAAAGTTCCTTTTCCTCCTATTTAATAAGCCTTTTATTTCCCAATATTTTCTAAATGATATATTTTTCCCTTCTCTTTCATCTTAGCTTAAACACTGTGGCAATTTCCATACTAAGGTACATTAGACTTCCAAATTTTTCAAGCACCCTGATGATGTTGAGCGCCATTGGGAAGTTATGGCACTGTTGCAATGGTGGCCTGACTATTTTACAAGAGAATGGATCAAAATCATGAGGACGATTGAATGATGAGAAAATAACTTACTGACTGCAATAGGGTATGCAGGATACATGATTTCTTTATCACGAGATTTTCGACCCTGAGAGTCAACATAAATACCAAGTGTTTGGAAGACAAGAAGGAATTCACCACGAGGGAGTTCTATACATTTCAGAGCTTCTGAATTTGAGTACGATAGGAAACTAGCAACAGGATTATCAGTTCCAATCAGTGCTGGAAAACAAATCATCGTAAAAATTAGAAAAATTGCAAATGACAATTTAAGTACTGCAAATCACAAAAAATAATTCAGATAAAAATAAAAAAATAGGGGGAAAAATTCAAACTTGGTCCCATGTGAGTTTATTCGATTCTTTGGGATTGCTCATTAACAATCTCTGTTACTCATCAGTGAACTTTCAACAAAATTAAACATTGTACGAAGTGCAATCAATGAACATAAATCACTTCTTCTAAGTAAACTTTAGTTCAACTTCCACGGGCTTTTTTTTCCCATTTTGATGTATGAGCAAGAGTCGCATTTGGTACAATGGACTTATCTGCAGGTGGGTTAAAAACATGCATCTTCTCCAAGTACTCCTAGTTTCAGTCTGTCCGTTTAAAACGACATCCTTCTATTCTTACCAGTCCTAAACTATAGTCAATTTCTCTTTCTTTAAAACCCTTGATGTAGATAGTTTTATACAGCTTAGTGACATCAAATTTAAGATTAGGATCCAAAATAACTTACGCATAGCCAAATGGTCACCAGAAATATTGTAAATTGAAAAACCGGATTGATATCCGACACACAGCCTTGCTTCTGAGAGAACCTGCACTGTCTGGACCTGAGTTGGGATCATAACTTCCCTCATTCTTTTGTGCCTTTGACGAGTCCGCGTTATTTCATAGATTATTATCTGCGATGTATTCTGTGACATGGATCAAAATAAAAATATGGTTGAGATATTATAGTATCAGTTCAGTAAGCCATAATTGAAGCAATTGCTCATACAAGGGGGGATTAGGCGATGCTCTCTTTTATTAGCAATCAATGATTCAGTGAGAACATATCCTTAAATTTGTATGTTCATCTGTTGATTCTGTGTGGCGCTAGAGGCTAAAATTTAAGACACCCTCTCCTACGCACCCCTGTCCTTCTACCAGCAAATAAGATTTTAACGAGTATATGTTGTACCTAGAATTTTTTTCGTACTAAAACTTGGAAATTTTCTAATATATTGAAGGTTGAGTGAAAGTAAGAAGACAGGCACCGTAAACGACGAAATCTGCATTTCTGATTCACATGTTGCAAACATAAGATGGATTAGAGGTACCTTGCACAATACAAATGCCCTTCTGCGGTAAAACTCTTCTACTGCTCAATGTCCAAAGCTCGGGACACTATCTCTGAACTTTTCCACAATGATACTTAAAAATGACTGTCATGGGAATATATACTGCAATGGATTACAATCTTACTTTGCAAAATGCAATATCCTGAGGGAGGTAAATCAACTGGTGCTTTTCAGACTGTCAGTGAGCTCACTTTTTAATTTTAACAGCGACCAGTTCTATAGGACCCTGGACTCCCATAAGAGCAAATGTAAAAATCCGTGAGCAGTTACTAGTGCTGAGACTTTGCTTAGGATCCTCGCAACTAACTGCTATTATCAGTTGTTGGACTTCACAAAAATCCATCGGCTCACACATATCTGCCAAAAATCGATTTTTTCACACTGCTGGGAATAGCGGCTAGCCCTGCCTAGTCGCAAGGGGTCAAAAAACGCCAAAAATATACTTATTTGTCAAGAATTCAGCCGCCTTGTGTGTTATTTTTCAAATTTTGGCTTAACCTCACTTTTGAAGCAAGCGATGGATAAGTTGAGGTTCAGAGGGAAGAATCCTCTAAGTTTACGAGGATCTTACGCAAGACCACGCTGCAATCACCTGCTCACAACAGAATGGCGTCCTGCAGAACTTGTTCCTGATTCAAAAGGCTCTTGTCTGGGAAAAATGTACAGACAAAAAGAAAAACAACGATTATAAGGTATCTCTCAGTTTTGATACCAATCCTACAGGGTCCTTGCTTCAAGTTTTGAAACCTAAATAAGCCTTCAAACTTATCATGTTATTCTTCAAGTCTTGCGACCTAAAGTATTCATGGTTTTTTCATCTATCCCAGAAGTAAAGATAGACTTTTCCCCGGTTCATATTGGACGGAAGCAAAATCACAAACCTGTCTCTTTATTGCAACACACAAGCAGTGAACATTTCTTGACAACTGACCAACAGCAAAAGTGATGCAACCTTTACTTTCGGTAACTTTGATCCACTCTACTTCATCACCATCTAATGCTCTGACTGGTATCAGTCGAACATGTCTTTGTTTTCCACTGAGTACAAGCAAAAGTTGCTCCTTTTCTATGTACTCCATTTCGAAAACTTTCTTTCCTTCACCAACTCGTGCCATCTCTAAAACAAAACGTAGATAATTGTTTACCTAAAAGAATAAATGAATGCACAACAAAAAAAGGTATGGAGCATAGCGTATTTCTCGATTCATACTAAAATAAAACATAAAATTTGCCAAATCAAACTAAATACTACATATTAAAGCAGGAGCATCAACATTCATGACGATTGTTAATATCTAATACAAGAATAGAAAAGCTGCTTTGACTTTGACATCGATTCTGAAGCCCTCCAAAAAGATTGAGGAATATCAAGGAGCCAATGCAGTAAAATAAAATATTAGCAACGGTTGCTACTAAAAAACTACAAGTGCAGAATCTCCCCACATGATGAATTAAAATTTAACTCAAGCTTCAAGGAAGATTGTGTAAATTTTTAATAATGAAATGTTTCCATAATTTCTCCACTTTTCCAGTCCCTGACTTTTTTGAATTTTCCTTAACTTCAAACTTTTTGAATATCCTGTATTGCCCGGCAGATTAAACTGGTCGATTGCACACAAGATTCAGCTAATCAATTGAGAGATAATTTTTCCGGTCAATGAACAGATGATTTGATTTTTCGATCGACAAAAAATTTGATTGGTTGATCAGTTTACAATTTGGCTGGGTAATTGACCTGATCAATAAAATGGAGTATTTGGTTGGTGAAATGAAGACAACTCTAATAGTTAATTAATAGACAAATGATTTGGCTCTCAGAGAGCAGATGATTTGACAGGTTCATTGAGAGACGATTCAACTTAGGATTGACAGATGATTGACCAGTTACAGGGTTTTCATTTTTTCTTTATTTTTTGACTCTCTAACTTTTCTCTGGCTCCAAAAATTTCCAAATTCTCTGACCTTTTTCCTGGCTTTCCCTGGCCTTCGATTAAAATGTCCTCTTAGATTTTCTTACCTTCAGATTATGCTCACTTTAGCTAAACCATGGACAAAAACTCAGCTTCTTGAGACTCAAATTGCGGGAAAAGACTTTCTAAAGTTGTTTGTGCTCTCTTCAATGGCACTGGCTGAAGTTGCTCAGCAGAAACGCTACGCGTAAAGTTCCCTGATTAATCCTGAGAATTCCATGACTTTCTCAACTTTCCATGTTGCATAAATTCCCTGACTTTCCAGGTTTTCCAGACAGCTAGAAACCTTGTAATGGCTAGACACGCTCACTTTTGTGAGTATTTAAGTCAGGGTTTTTTCTAGTATAGGAGCAAAATCTTGAAAAAAAAATGGTCATGAAAAAAGGTTGAGACAATGATACTAGGAAACATACCTGAGTGGTCCAAATCAAGACAGAAGAGTCCATCCTCTGTGCCAATGACTAGACGATCCGGATCCACTATGGCACCAGACATCACAGCTCTAAGAGTACTGTCCATGACTTGTTTAGCTTTGAACACCTAAAATACATGAAAATTGTTAGAGAAGGTCAAGCAGATGATTCTAGTAATTCATGGAAAGAAATTATAAGACAGACCCAAAGAAAAATGAATACAGTGATCCTTAGATCCTTGGCAATGGAAGTATTTTCTGAAAATTTTGATGCAAAATAGATTGTTGTGATAGATGGAGTAACAGTCTGAACAGGGGCTCTGTAGAAACTTTAGGGAACATCAAGATCCATGGATCTACTTGGCCTGATACATAGGGTGTCCCAAAACAACTGAGACCAAGTCTGTAATTCGGAAAGTATGATAGAGATCGAAATGAGGTTTGTGAGAGGTTGTAGTCCATACTATTAGCTATCAAATCTCAAAATTTGAGCTTATTCGGTTGAAAACTCACCGAGTTACAACATTTTTTCGGGGACGAGTTGCGCAGAACCCTCCACTATTTTCGAGTAATATTTTTCATTTCGCGAACTGTTCGTGAGTGGCTCTGCAGATCGCGACGCTGTGGATCAGGTGGAGGGATGAAATGGTCACTGTTCTGAATGCAGGTTTTATCCTGTTAACATGTGTTTTCATCGCAAACGTCCGCGGGAAAGCTCAGTGCAGCCGAAACCGTCAATTACCGAGTGTTTTCTCGCGAAGCGCAATGAGTTCGCCCGCTGAGTTGAAGCAAACTGCCGACTCTTGACCGTCGGAAAAGCATTTATGCTAACGAAGAATGGTACTTTTCCCAAGTCGATTTAGTCCATAAGCAACTGTCATCTCATTTAAAGTATCGAAGTCAGAAAGGCCACGGCGAACGGAATAGCGAATGGCATAACGTTGTTCTTGTTTCAACTCATCGGGCGAACTCATTGCGCTTCGCGAGAAAACACTCGGTCATTGACGGTTTCGGCTGCACTGAGCTTTCCCGCGGACGTTTGCGATGAAAACATATGTTAACAGGATAAAACCTGCATTCAGAACAGTGACCATTTCATCCCTCCACCTGATCCACAGCGTCGCGATCTGCAGAGCCACTCACGAACAGTTCGCGAAATGAAAAATATTACTCGAAAATAGTGGAGGGTTCTGTGCAACTCGTCCCCGAAAAAATGTTGTAACTCGGTGAGTTTTCAACCGAATAAGCTCAAATTTTGAGATTTGATAGCTAATAGTATGGACTACAACCTCTCACAAACCGCATTTCGATATCTATCATACTTTCCGAATTACAGACTTGATCTCAGTTGTTTTGGGACACCCTATGTATGTCATACCAGGGGTATAATGACAGACTATCTAATGTAAAGATCCTGGGAAGGAGTTCATACAGCAATGACTCGACAGAATTTACTTGATGACCCAGTAAAATTTCAAGCAAGCACAGACAAGGAGTGCAAAAAGCCAATTCAAAATTCTTTAATTTTCACTACCCCTCTTCTGAGGTTATCATTTTGCCTCGCATCCTGAGATTTGATTGATGCACACCTCAAAATTAACTTCTTGTTTACCACTATCTGCCACCTTTGATTTCTGACGCAAAATTTTAGAAGTGATGAGGTGATGTAAAATCGACTAAAATTAAAGAAAAATTGTGGACATAACTTACTGTGGTATTTGGTAAATTATTCCTTTTCAAAATGCGATGCAATTCACTTAATGCTACGACCCACTTGCTTTTTTCACTTTCAGTATCGGCTAACATCAGCGTATGATTTTGCAATTCACTTGGCTCTAGTAAAGAAGTTGTTATCTGTAAAAGTACAAATAAAATCTATCAAAGATACAAAGGAAAATGGAAAATTAATAAAATTAGTGAGATGTGGGAGCCCCTTCAAAGAAACTACTCTGAGGCAGGGAACATACACTGTGACACAGTGGGAGACAGATAAAGCACTATATCGAAACTTGGAATTTTTGGGAGCGTATTATAAAGGAGATTTTTCTAAAATGGCTTTAGATTCTTGTAAGCACAGCTACTTTTGGGACCAAAGAGAGAGGTCAAATTATGTAGCCTAACATTTTGAATTCTGAAGTGTAGATTTTATTGACCCCATTTTTTTTTTAAAAAAGTGTAGATTTTATTGACCCCATTTTTTTTTTAAAAAAAAGAAAAAGAACAGAAAATACTCACTCTAAAAATACACGGTATATCTTTTTTCATGGCATGAATTACATCTGACTCGCGGACTGAAGAGACTGAAAAATGTTCATCCCTCATATCAAGCACTTGAGAAACTTGCACTGATGGTAAGGCATTCCTGTCCGCTGATATGTCGTACAAAAAGAGTTTGAAATCACAAACAACAACAAACTGGCGAACCCATCCTTTTTTGACACCGCCTGCTCGGGGTACTTTGACATAGCCTTCATAGGCAGTTCCAATACCACGGGTTGGATCAATGCCTAGAGGTCGCTTTGCTGAAAAAGAAAGGTAAAAGTTACATTTAGTATAGAAGGATAAGCAATAACTAAATTAAGAGTGATATAAAAAAAATCCTTTAAGTTAAAGACGGTTTTTGAAAAGTTAACATCCATCAACAGGGTGTCTACTAAAACAGGCTGGCCAAAAATCAGTACTTCTACTGTACTTTTCCAGTCCATTCCCAAGAAATTCAGTACCTCCTCATAGGAGAAATTCAGTACTTTTTCAGTACCTTCAATTGACGAAATTCGAAAATGTTCAAAAATTTGAATTTCTTGCTCGAATTGAGACAAAAATTCCGGACCTTCTCCCGAAATTCCGTACTTTATCAGTACTTCCGGACCGCTCTTAAAAAATCTGTACTTTATTCGGCCTTTCTGGAAATTCCAGACTTGTAGACACCCTGATCAAACAACAAAAACTCGTGATAATATTTTTGGAGAGAGAGAAAGGGGAAAAAAAGAAAACAGAGGCTTCCCTGGAACAAATCTAATGCTGAAATTACAACCCTCATTTATACTGGCACCAACCACGTACAGACCAAAAGCTTTTGGATAAACACTACCCTATCTTAACCAGTCCTTACGCCTGATGTCAGAGGATGACAAAGCAGCCAATAGCAGGGAGAGTGGCAGAGCGTCGGGACCTTGCATGCAGAGCACCAAGGAATACTGCTTCTGATCAATGTCTGACTGAAGGTCATGGGATAAGTTTCCATATTTTGCCTAAAATATTACAACTCCGAGAGAGATTTAAGTTAACTTTCTTAGTTGTACTTGCCCTTCAACTTACTTTGATCAGGAGGAACTGGACAGGCTATAGGTACTTTATCACAACAGGTAGTATGGCAAGCAAAACCACAGACTTCACAAACGACCCCTTGTCGAGTTAGCCCGATCATTAAAGACGTACAGTGATTGCATTTTGTCGGAGCAGAGAAAGTCCTGATGAGAAACTGATGCGACTTAGCAATCATCATGTTGCTACTTAATACTCTAGGCTGAAGTTTCAGACTTGGTTGCTCCTGAAAAGAAAAAACATAGTCATTCATTGACAATGCTGGTTACAGACTTCCGTTAACTGGATATCCTCCTAAAAACTCAGAAAAAAAATATTTTCACTATCTTCAAGTCCAGTAATTTAAGAATATTTTCGGATAAATGGGTAAAAAGCATGGTGATAATGACACACATTTTTTTTTTTTAGATTCAATGATACAAGACAAAGGAACATAACGAAAAAGTCCTTCAAATGCAGTTTAAAACTTTAGTACTATAGACAAATTCTATATTCCTGCAAGGCTCAGCGGCCGTCTGATATCAAGACTGAGATAGATACTGAAGAGCGCAGATTAGTATTTCATAAATATAAACCTGAAAGAAATGAAAAAGAATAACAGGAGAGGTATCAATAAAACGAAAAAAAAAGGACTTCATGATTACCATGTTCATATCCGAAAGATTTGTCTTACTACTTGCAACAGATAGAGTTTGGTTGTCATCTAGGTTACCCTCTTCGCTTGTGATGGAGTCTCGGAGCTGTCGTGTAACAGAGGACTCCTTCAAAAAATGATCTAGGTATGACATTTGAGATCCAGGTCTTTCTAAAACTGTGAAAGAAATTCAATAAGAATAGGTTAGGAAACAACTTCATGAAATTTTCTTTTCGATGATGAAACTGAAAAGCACATTGCCATACCTATTGAGAAATAGTGTCTAAAATTTCTTTTGAAACAACGGAGTTTTCTTTTTCAAGTGAGAGATGATAAAAAATCGACAAGAGAAGAGGAATATTGCCTAATGCCAATGACCGAGCAAACTAAATGATTGTAAAAAAATTGTCAAAAAAAATAAAGTCTCAGCTGCAAGAAATAAAAAATGAAACAAAGAAGTAGAATGTAAAGAAAAATATATTATTTTAAAAGAGATCTCTTTCGAGATTCTTCAGGAGAAAGGAGGGTCGCATTAAGTCTGCTCGCGTCCAATGATTAAAGAGATCATTGCTAAAGAAGAAGTTATTAATAGGTGATACTTGTCACATTCATGGCAGATATTTGTTGAATATTACTGCCTCTAATCGCACGTTGAGAAGTAATGAAAATCTTAGATTGATTTTTCTTTGATAATGTTTCTACTTTTGGCATTAAATCTTCAATATTGTGCTGTGCCATATGAAGACAAAATCGACTGAAATTTTACGCTAAGGAAAGAAAAATTCTCAATTAAATGCAGAAGAAGCACCAAATATTCACTGTATCAGACAAGATTGCAGGCGAAAAGCAATACAAAAATAGATTCCCAGACTTTCCATTATAATTTTCCGCACTCTTCCAAACCACACTAAGATGATGGAGATGAAAATCATAGCAAAAGTGAAAAATTTTAGTTTTTTCTGTAATTCATAATGCATGTCAAAAAAAGATACTGGAAAATTAGCCAACTTGGAAAATGATGTCCAAGGTGAGAAAACACTGAGAAGTTATGGCTTGGATCTTCGTTGATCTCTAGTGTGAAAAAACTAAAGGCTACTCTCAACATGCTCCTCATTATGACAAACAATTTTAAATATTTATGGAGCCACATTTCTTTGATATCATCTGGAAAGATGTAACAAAACGAGAAAAAAAAAAATATGTTCAATGCAGAATTTGAAACAAGGAAAAAATAGGGTGAAGGGAATGCTTTATCATCATCAAAGTGATTTACCGTGTTAAATGAAAAACTCTGAATTAAAGAGTTCCCTACAAAAACCAACAAATGGGTGAAGAATAGAGAAAATTCATAGGATTGATTTTTTTTCCCTTGGTCCTTTTATGAGCAAGAGTATTAAACAGGCAAACACGCACAAACTGCTCTAGGCTGGGTAAAGCAATTGAGAATGCACACAAATGAACAATCTGCAGCACTGTAAGAGGGACTCACTAGAAAATATACAATTAAATTTTTCACACGAGTAAAAAAAATAAAAATAAGCCCGGGCAATTGAGATAAAATTGATTTGGAGGGAGGCAATAAAAGATATGGTGTTCTAAAAATCGCGAAGTTTAAAATCCATTGAGCAGAATTTACATTCTTCTACTTTCATGAAAAAGTTACAGTTTAAAGAAAAATTTGGAAAATTTAGGATAAGAACTAGTACCTAATAGACGTAAAATTAAATAAACACACAGTTTGGGGAACAATTAAATTAAGACTTCCAGAAACCAGAAAATAATTGTTCAGGGCACAGTCAGAGCAAAAACGGAACTCGAAAGAGGAAAAATACAAGACAGCACTTTTTGTGAATTTTTATCAAATGGAATTGTGATAAAAGCGATCTGATGTGTTGGATGAAAAGGCCACTTTTCATGAGTGAAACAATAAAAATTTGAAAATTAACGAAGGAGATATCTCGTAAATATAAACAGAGGGAATTTTTAAATAAATATTTGAAGTCATTGAAAATTGTAAATTATATGAAAGTTTCAAATTATATTCAAACCTATAAGAATGCTCGATACATTAGAAGAAAACACAAAAAGGTTTTTATTGAAATTTTGAGCACACATCCACAATCCACATGTTGTGATATGTAAATGCAGTTGTGCCTTTCACTTTGTTTTATAATATGAAAACCAGTCCACTAGTCTTATCTTTCAGTACAGCGAAAAGTTTATATTTATTTGGTGAAATAAAGGCAGACAAAGACAACTGATAGTTTCAGAGAATATTTTTCTTGGCCACTGAGAGTATAAGATCATTAATTGGCTGCGACTGATAAAGATGAAAACGAACAGAAAATAAACGATACTAGAGCTCCCATGAAATAAGTTGACAGTTATTCACTTTCAGTTCGCAGATTGCTGCGCTGCTGCCATCCCATGGCAACAAGGGATTGACCTGAGGTAACAACATTATGCCATGCCGAAATATGTGAATCAGTCAAAAGCGCACAATGGCTAAAAGTGAACAAAAGCCAACGTATTTGACAGAAGCTCTGATCTTTGAAGACTGGAAAATCAGGCACTCTCAAACTTTGGAAGCAAACTTTAAAATTAATTGTTTCTATTTATTAGGATTGAATTACTTTAGAGAAAAGGGGGAGAGGGAGGTAGGAAAACTTAAAACATCGACTTATACAAAATTGAAAAGGTAGAAAGCACCTTCTTCTTTATAGCTATGCAGCGCTAGAGGTACGCGTTTCACTGCGAGAGAAGAACTATATTTATTCCATTGTTTATGGTTGAAAAAGTAAAAATAAAGCTAATTTTGCGACAATTAATCCTTGCTAATGCCCTTATCATGGAGAAAGATATGTGTAGGTTGTACTTGAAAGGATTCATTAAACTGATGAAATTTGAAAACATACCGAGATTTTTTCTCTCAACTGCACACAAGAAAGCCAGAAAACAAAAAGAAAATAGGAGAAAATGTTTAGACAGTAAAAGTTGAAATTGGCAAAAGACTATCGAACTGGAATGAAGGGGAATCTTTGTACACGGGGAACAGGGGTTGGGCTGCATGGAATTATTTCATCACCGAGGAGGTTAAAAGGAGTGGTGCAGTGAGCAAGAACACAGCAAACGAAACGAGTGAAACACAGGGCCCATAGTTACTGAAATTACGTTACCGAAGCAGAAGAGGGTGACGTAGAGTCAGAAATATAAACGAAAAATGAGGAGAAGAAGCCCCCACAGGCAGCTTGTCACACCGATAAACAGTGGCATTTTGTCTACATCAAGATAAAACAATAAAAATTAACAACAAAAAACAAAAGTCATTCCTTTTCATTGACCGTCTCATTATCTTGCCAAAAAAAGAGAAAAAGACAGAGAGAGAAAAAAAAGATTTAAATAGACGGAGGAAAATAAATACTAGAGATGAAAGAAAAAAATAAAAGAAATAAAAGAAACCCTGGAGGATCTTTCCAAAAGACAAAGGGGGACTCGTTCCCAAACTAAATTTTTATCTTCCAAAATATTAATAGGTACTCGGGGAAAAACTGTTCACTCTTCAATAGAAAATTCTGAGAATAAAAAGGTTTAAGTGTATTTGAAGGATCTCAAATAAATTTTAAGAAATACCCATCAAGAAAAGAAAACAAATTCAAAAGAGAACAATAGTTCTTGATTTCAAGCTGGATATCAAGAAAAATGGAAATTTAATACTTTTCAGGCCTCACTTTATACACTGGCAAAATAGTGAACATTTATCACGCAAAAATAGATTGAAAATCTATAGCAAAATGTGCCTTACTCTTTAATAACGACACATGGTTAAAAATAAATAAATAAATAAATAGATAAATAATAGTGTGTGAGAAGTAATACAAAATTAGACACAGCGTTTTTTAGAAAAAAAAATATCAGATTTAGCTTCTAATCCATACAACGTTAGATAATTATGATGAATTTGAATTGGTAAAATTTTCTTGATACATAGCTCGAAAATTCAATTCAGTATCATGGCAGATGCAGGGAGAAAAAAATGCCTATCAAAAATCAAATAGTCTGGACAAAATCTCTCTAACACTTCGTTCCACTTTGAAGGAACCGTGCCTACAAAGGACATCAACTAGACTGCTAATGAGCCTGTCAAGAGAATGAGGTGCATATAATTATTTCATATGTATAAAAATAAGCAATACAACTTTCATTCTCTTAAAATTTTGGCTCACGGCAAATACCAGCAATGGAATTACATCTTTACACAATTTGTTGATGGCGAACACTTTTATTTAAGGGGGCTAAATTCATACTCACTCATGGAGTGGTGATGCTCTTATTGGACACTAAATTGTTGGCTATTCAAGAAAAGTTATACACATATTCAAGGAAGAGGTACTGTGAAAATGACATCCAATAAGGCAGTGGCAAGGAATTTTTGCAGCATTGTGGTAAATTTGTTCAAACATAAAATTTCAAGAAAAAACCAAAAAGCTCATTAAAAAGTCAAAAAAATCAATCCAGGGGGGAGGGGGGAAGCTGATTAAAATCCGACTAATCAAAAGCTGACAGTCAAGTTGACATTGCAAGGCATTGCCTGGAAATGAGTTCAGCCAATCAGCGAGTGTCATTCAGCCCACCTGACTATGTCATCAGAGTCCGTAAAATATATCACTCTTAACCGGTTTTAGTTTTTGTATTTTCAAAAAGGAGCTCCTTTGCTATAAAAGGTAAAAAAAAAAAAAAAAAAATCTAGAAAAATCCTCTACGCTCAGTTCACTTGTGCTTTCCGAAAAGTAATTTAAAAAAAAAAGCCACCAACTCACTGCTTCATTGGTTAAGATGAGTGAGGTCTATTATCTTTGAAAAACTTAAGTAGTACATTTTATAGTCATTTTTCTAAAGAAAACTTGGGAGAAGTTTACTTTAAAAAATTAAAAAATTAAGAAATTAAGAGAACAAATCATTTCCTAGGCCTGTTTAAGGGTTAAAATGTGCATTAATGTTAAAAAAAATTATGTTCATTATTTACAGTGATGCTTTTTGTCTTGGAACTAATTTCTCTGAGTGTTGAAATTGATTTTTTGCTGTAAAACAACACTCATAACCACAGTCATCAAAAGTCAACTTTTTGGGAATATTTAGAGATCAAACGATGAAAATCATGAGTTCTTAAAACAAATCATTCTATGGTGTAATAGTCATAAATGCAAAAATGCTGCAATAAAATTTGAAGATGAAGAAAGTTGTTATAAAGCTCTTGTGTAGGTCAAATTATTAGGCATAGACAAGTTAATTAGGCTTTTAAATTAAGCAGAAAGCGAAAAGTTAAGTTATCAGCAAGCAAAAAACACTCCTAATTTCCTTGAAAAACAATAAAATAAATACATTATACGATAAATAAATTTATTGTGAACTTCATTCTTGAATTTTTTCAGAAAAAAAATTTAAGCATACTCATACATTTTTCAATTATAAATAGTTCAAAAGTAAAAGGTACATTCACAATAATTGATTGAGGAGAAGTTATGAGTTTCATGTTTAGAAAAGAATTCAGAAAATAACACTTTCGAACTTTATGTTAAAGAAAATTTATTAATCAAATCACTAAAAAACAATATGGAGAAACGACAAACAATAAGATCTACAAAAAACAAAAGGAGGTGTTAGGAAACATGTTGTAGTTAAGTTTGAGAAGAGTAAAATGCTAAGCTACAAAGAAATAGAAGAGAGTGTGAGCTAAGCTGCAGCTGAGAAAAGATTAGCTTCAGATAGAATTTAACAATCCGCGAGATGATTGGTTCACAAGAGAGAACAGAAACAGATTTGCACCTTCAAGCCTTTCTGACGATCAATGATATTTTTTTTGAAACCTTGAAAAATTAACAAGGGTAAAAAATTCAGAATTCGAGTTTCTTTAAAATTTTTGAAATTTCGGTAGTAAATTTTTGAACAGCTCTTTTCTACATGAACTTCATGCTACTATAGATTCAGGAAATAAATCTAAATAAAAACATAGGAGCTCTGCATGCAGCTTTCTCATCTAATGCAAATATTTAATGATATGTACTACAGCCAATATTGACTTCTATCAATAGAGGATTTAAAAAGAACAATCTCAAAATTTTGACTAGATAATCTTCTAAAAGGAAAAAAGAAAAAAAATGAGTAAAAAACTTAACAATGTGAAAAAATTAAAAGTATATACCCGTAAGTAAATAAATGAACAAAAAATGGACTATCACATTTGAATCGCCAGAGGAGTAATTTAGGAGGCGAATAATTTTGATTCGGCAGTACATAAAGTACCTATAAGAATAGGGAGAGTAAAATTATCTGTACCCTTTTGGCACGGTGAAATTACTGAAATACTTGCTGATTAATTACCCCATATTTCCCATTCCTAAATCCCTAAAGGAGTAGTATAAAAACGGAGACAGTTTTAAAAGTGCTGAAAATTTATTAGTTGCCTGAAATGATTTTGCGCAAACTTTGTTAATATTTGTATTGGATGGGAATAAAACTTTTCCAGTAAGTATTATTTACTGCACCATGAGTATTGTTTCTCTCTCAAAAATTGAAACGTCATCGACTTAACATTCAAATTCCTTTAGGTTGCATTTTCTCTGATTGGTCTCTAAGATCTCAGTGAAAAACCTAGAAGTGGTGAACCAACCAAGCAAGACATGGCAAAATGATGCCTATATTGGTACTTTTGTTATACAAAACTTTCAAAGCAATGTACACATGCATAGTTTTTCAGAAAAATAAACAAAAAAACTGAAGGGTGCAAAAAGCATGCACGCTAAGCGAGTAACCAAAAATGGACAGACGTCACTTACATCCTTCTCCAGAATCTAACCGGGCTTGTAGTTCCTTTAGCTGAATTTCTTTCCTTTTCACATCAACAACTAAATTATCAAACCTTTGATGAAATTCTCTCAATTCTCTGAAAAATACATGAAGAAATTAATGTTGTTTGTCTGCCTCAAAAAGGAAAATCTTTCTTAATAACACCTTTTTTCCATGGTTAAGGCTGTATTGTTTAAAGGGAAATGATAAAATTTTTAGTGTGTAGGAAGATCCAAATTGGTAAAACAAAAAAAAAAAAAGGGCGGGAAAATTTCCATGATTTAAGTCCACTCTCTACTTTTTAGAGATACAAAATTTAACCCTTCTATTACCGGGCTACATTCTGAATGCGCATGCCCCATAACAGGAATTGGTTTGCCACGTAAACAAATCAGAACGCACTCTGATGGAGAGTGTCTAAAGTCGTAGTCCAGATCTTCTATATGTACAACAGAATACTTTTGAGTGAAGTTTGCTGAGTCTTGAAAAAAATGCAGCTAGGAGGATGCAATTTTGCTAATCGAAAATGCTGCGTACTTTGTAATGAAAGAGTCAAAAATTACTGAACAAACTTATTCTTCATTAAGATTGATGATCAGGAGCTGTGATTTTAAAAATATTGAAAAAAGAATCAGTAGTTTTCTTTCTCCTCATCTCTTCAGATAAAGTGAGAAAAATAAACTTACTTCTGGGCGGCGATTAATTCTGCTCGGGTTCTGCTCAGTTCGTCTCCAATAGTTTGTTTGGCTTGAATTTCTGACTGAAGACTACTCTGCAGATTTAACAACTCCATTTTTTCAAGTTTTTGACTTCTTCGGTTTCGCCAACTTTTGTCCTGCACACAATGAGAAAAGTTTAAAAAAAATTAATAAACCAAATAAAGATATGGAACAGTAATAATTTTGTTCAAGTAATTTTGCTATTGCTTTCATGGAAATTCTTTTAAGATCCATTCTCAATATTATTTCAAAACAGAAAATTTCTCACTTCTTAGAAAACTTATCCAAGATTTTTGAAGTTCTCAGCCGAATCAAACTGCTCACTTAGCGGGTTTCATCATTTAGCAGATTTTCACTTATTGCAAATTCGATATCATAATGTAAATGGGCAAAAAAGAGAGACCAGCTGATCTTGCTCACTTTTCAGGTGCTTCTTCACCAATGCAACTTATCACTTAGTGGGAGTTGACTACATTGGCATCAATTAAAACAATGAAAGAGGTATGTTTTTTGTATCTTAACATTTTCCAACATGCTAGGTTTTGTTTTTCTTTTTTGCGGTCTTTTGGAAGCATGTCCAGATTTGTTTCTTTGTTAATGATATTAAAAAAATAACTTGCCGTAAGGTTGTTACTAAAATTAACAATGAAGTAAATGAAATGCTTCATTCGATGGAAATTTTGAACCGAATTGTGACACAAATTAAACACAAGTATACAAAATCCTTACCACAGTATTAGTAGACACTGCCGTGTGCTTCAAATATTCCAATTCTTCAGTCATTTTAGTTGCAAGCGCTTGCAAATATCCCCTTGCATCCTTCTCATCATTGACCCTGGGACAGAGAGAAATTCAGAGTTATGCAAAACTTCGAGGACAAAAGTTTAGGGGTCCTCAATTTCCTCGGCAAGGATAGACTGCTGATGCATTCCCCTCCCTGTGTAAGATCTCTGTCAGTCGTTATGACTTAGAACCCTTCATTGCTTGCAGGAAAGAAATCCCCTCCTTCCTTAGGGAATTCTGGGAATATTCTTAGGGAGTCACAAAGAAGAATCTTCTTTCCTGCAACTATGCTATTAAGCTGAGGCCAATATATAAAAAGGATTTTGGTTACTCTAGATTAAAAATAAAACTTGGTTGGAGGAGGCTCCATCAACAGTATCATTTATGGTATTATTGTAAATTTATCATGACCAACAAATAAAGAGTAAAAGAAATACCTGAGATTATTCACTTCTAAGAAGTATTTGAATGATGGAAAAATGTGAGCTCCAAAAAAAAAGACTAATGTATTATTTTGATCTTAGGGTCCACCTCCCAATTACCTAAACCTACCTCAACTGTGTTGGAGGACTGCTTTGCTGCCCAATTAGCATGACGATGGCTTTCCTTCCTTTGAGATTACGGTCCCAAATGGCCTGATCCAACTTCCCATCCAAAGTTAGCTTCACTCCTAGGCACATGTATTGTTCGCAACTCTCGATTTGCAGACCATCGGTCACAATGGACCACTAGACAAGGTACGAATTTCAGCATTCTGATACATGTTTCTTAACCAAAATTTCACGTAGAACACGATACGCACAACGAAAATTACCGAAATTAACTCTTTACGAAGATATTTAATGATTCTTGATGCGTGAATTGAAACCACCCGCTCATGAAAACTCAATGCTCTACGTGATTTACATCGCGCGCTAAACGTTATCATAAACGTCTCAGCGATATAAAAATCTGGCAACCTCAGTCTTGACGCTTTGGCTCAGCTATAGCAAATTGATTATAGTTTGAACAACACATGGTGGGAGATGAACATTGCTCGATTGAGAAGCTTGCTGAAACCATTGTAGTGCGCGATTTGACTCACGTAGAGCTTTGAGTTTCTCGTAAGCGGCCAGTTCAAATTCCTCGTAACTGATGCGAAATAAAAATGTTAATATCTTCGCTAAGAGTTGGTTTCAGTAACTTTCGTTGCGCGAATCGTGTTCTACGTGAAATTTTAGTTCCGAAACATGTATTAGAATGCTAAAATTCGTACCCTGTCTAGTGGTCCATTTGACGTATTTCTACCAAACAGAACTATGTGCATTATGATGTGAGCCCTGTTATGCGTATATTCTCATGGGTCTCAGGGCTCATGTCTAATGCACCTACTTCTAGTTGGCAGAAATATGTCCAATTACGCTTTGTTGAGCACTGCCAACTGACATTATTTCTGTCTTACGGATCAGCCTATCGATAAAAATCGTAAATTTTGATTGCTTTCAATAGAAAATCACTGGATCCAAGTCTTCCTTTCTGCAGGAGTGAGTGCCATCAAAGAATAAGAAGATATGAGGATAGATGCAGGCAATATTCATAACACTAAGCAAAGAAGAATGCAGAGGTACTCACCACTGAATGATTTCTGAGATTTGAGCTTCCCACTGAGCAATGCTCTCTTTCTTGTTGCCCATTTCTGTTTCTTGCAAGCGACCAGCATTTAACTGTCACAAGAATGGCAAAAGGAAATAATTAAATAAAAGGAAAATAAAAAGGAAAAACAAAACGAATGAACACATGAACAAAGAGAGGACCTCTGTAAACACAGCTACTATTTCAGGTGGAATCATCTTGCAGTTGGAAAACTTAGTGATGTACCTAGAGGTGAACACAGATATTCTTTTGATGCTAGGAACAGCTAAGAAAAAAAATGTCACAATTGTCAGAGGACATTTACATAGCACTAGTTTCTTTCAAATTAATTGCCGGAAGACGGTGCCAAAACAGTAGTAATTTGATCATATGATGATGAGAATAGGGTATAAATTGTAAGGATGACTGGTCCAAAGGAGCAAAGTCCAAATTATTGACAACTGAGCAGGTATTATTGACACAATCAGAAGATGAGTCTGATTACAGTTTGTAGAAACACTAATGATAACAATTTTTGTTTAGTTCTATGTGGATATTGAGCTGCTTTCTAAATTAAGAGAAATACATATGTGCTAAAGCAATAAAATATAGAAATACTCTGATAATAATGACGCTTAGCAGGCTTAGTTTTAGGTAAAATAATGGAGAAAAGTAAAAATCCTAGAAGAATGTTTACTCATAAAAGTCATCATCACCATCATTATCATCATCGTCAAAGTTTTATTATTCATCATCTTTTACAGATGTTCCCGCCAAAGGTTTGTGCCACCCTCCCTCCCTCCCTCCCCCTTTGCTACTCTTCTTTTCAAAAGATTTAAATTTTTTCATTTGAAAAAAAAAATTAAAAATCAATTAAAATGCAAAAATAATTTGTGCAGTACAAACATAACATTTTTGGTGTTTTCAGTGGTGTAAATTTTAAAAGTAAAATAGTAGTAGTGTAACTAGCTCCAAAGAAGTAGTCACATATGCAATGATGCTTTTAGAGGGCAAAGCAAAACTTTACAGAGAACGAAAGGTAAAAGAAGCTGGTTTTATTATGACTGAATTATCATCTAATTTTTCAGCAACAGTGTAAAGTAAAATTTGGGAATTAATCAAGTGTAGGTCCACCTTATCAAACCAACATGGTTCAGAATCTTTTGAACATATCTTTAGAGTAATTGACTGCATCTGAAGGGCTCAAATCTATTTAGAGGACACTATTGTGGAAAGCTAAAGAGTAACTAAGGGGCAAATTTGATTTTTTAGTGATCTGATGGTAAATGTTGTGTGATGGAAATTGGCACGCACATGATGGAAGCTTCACAGATACAGTAAAAAGAAATGAGCCACGGATCTCAGCAATGCGGATAAAGACTCTTTTAGATGAAATATTACAGGTGTGAGGCAAAGAATTAAAATGTAAAGGAAAGCGAAAAACTTACAGTATCTACATCTAGGGCAAGCCGTTTATTTTCCTCAAGCAAACGCATTTTTTCCGAATCATGCCTACGAGCTAAAGTAGCGAGAGCTTCTTCATTTTCTGTTATACTTTCTAAACGAGCTGTATCCAGTTTCTCTTTAGCAGCAGCAACCTGTGAGACGATATTTAACGAAAAATGACAAAGCTTCCTCTTAGTTAGATAACTGAGGGATAGGTGAACTAAAAGAATAGTGTAGAAAACACCAGTGAATCGCCAAACAAAACCAAACTATCTTCAGACTTGGAAGGATAAAATTCCCCTGGCTTTTCCAGGATTTCCCGGACAAAATTGATCAAAACTCCCAGGTTTTCCTCAACCTTCCATGGTATACTGGTTGTAGCACTGGTCCTATAACCAAAAGGTCCCAGGTTTGATTTCTAGCCAGAAGCCCTGAGTTTGATGGTCTTCATTCGATTAAATTCCCTGACTATTGCCTAATTTTCCTCACCTGATGAAATTCCCTAATAATACTCGTTTTTCTAGACCTGTAGACACCCTGTGAACATATTGTCAGAGATACTTCCCTAGGGCAATATTCTTGGTGACAATCTTCAATTTTAAAATATTTGTCAAGGTGTTTTGTAAGTGTGAGTTTCTCACAAACAAAAACCAAAAGAGACCGAAAAAATAGGACCATTTTCTATCATTTTGAGGTGATGCAGGGGCTCGTCTAAATTAATCTATGGTAAAGGTTATTGGTCTTTCAAATTTCATCTCCACAAATAGGATGACTGAAAGGACTCTAGTACCATCACACAATCAATGAGACAATTTTCGAAACAGATTCTAACCCAACTGCAACATTTGAAGCACTCGAATTCAATCACAAGCGTTGTCTCATTGTTAGTCTCTACAATATCAAAATATGTGGGTAGAGTGGTTTGACAAGCTGCATTAGCGCAGCCGTATCATTTCCTTCTTTAGCACTTCCATAACAATGATAAGTGTCCATATAGCTGGCACATAATGCAGTTTGATGCAGAAAGATAGATATTTACAGATAACAAATTTTCATTCCACTGGTTGCTACACAGCCAATTCTTCTGATGACAATAAGGACTTGAGTGGAGAAAATACAACAACTGGCTGAGCCTCACAAGCAAAAGCATAAAAATGAAATCTTCAAAGCAATACATAAATTTTTTTCCTCATTGCGAAGGAATAGAAAATCTTACCTCTTTTTCTAAGACTTCCTTTCGTGCTTCAGCCTCAAGAAGTTGCTCCCTTAAATTATTAATTTCTTCTCTATGTCTAGCCTGTTGTTGTGACAAGTTATCACTGTATTCAACTTCTAGAGTTTCCAATTCAGTTTTTAATCTGAAATAGAAGATTAAAAGGAAGTTTATACGTTGACTATGAATTTATGAATAAATAATAATAAAAAAGGAAAGAGACAACATTAGTCGTCTGACAAAAATTAAGAACAGAATGGTTGATTCCACAGACAAAAACGTGGGTATCTTGCTAGGAAATTAATGGACCACTAAATAAGGCACGAATTTCAGCATTCTGATACATGTGTCTTAACCAAAATTTCATGTAAAACACGATACACACAACGAAAATTACCGAACTTAACTCCTTATGAAGATATTTAATGATTCTTGATGCGTGAATTCAAACCACCCACTCATGAAAACTCAATGCTCTATGTGATTCACATTGCGAGCTAGATGTTATCTTGACAGTCTCTACGATATACAAATCTGGTAACCTCAATCTTGACGCTTTGGCTCAGCTATAGCAAATTTTATAGTTTTAACAACACATGGTGGGACATGAACATTGCTCTACTGAGAAGCTTGCTGAAACCGTTGTAGTGCGCAATTTGATTCACGTAGAGTTTTGAGTTTCTTGTGAGCGGGCAGTTCAAATTTCTCGTAACCAGTGTGAAATAAAAATGTTAATACCTTTGTTAGGAGTTGGTTTAAGTCATTTTCGTTTAGCGAATCGTGCTTTGTGTAATTCTGACTAAGAAACATGTATCAGAATGCTTAAATTCGTACCTTGTCTAGTGGTCCATTTAAGAAATTTTTACTGCAAGCAGCATTGTGTAAATAAAATTTTCATAAGCATGATGCTTAAATTCAAGCTCTGTCTAATAATCCATTCTACTCTAAGAAGCTTTGCTTATGAAATATACATAATATTAAGACAATTTTTAAGCGTCCTTTTCATTCATCTTTATGACTTCTGATTCCTTTTAACTGACACAACAACGAACACACATTAAACAACGATCTTAAGAAACAATTTAAAATTCCATTATTCTACTAAACCCTCCATTCAGGACTAAGGTACTTAGTTAAAATTACCTATTGATTTCCTGAATGTTATGCTGTGATATAGCACTGGATCCATCTCCACTTCCTGTGTCTCTCCGTTCTTTTAGTTGCTTCCACTCGGCCTTCAACTGAGAGAAATAATAATGAAATAAATTAATGTTGCGAGAGAAATAGGTGCAATCATCACAATATCTTGCTTTAAGTTAATGGTGACAAGGTCCTCAATGGTTTTCAAATGATAGTTGTACTGATAGATTCTGACAGGTCTGTGAGAAAGGACTTTATCTTCCGGTAGAATATTGTCCGTAGCTTTAAGCGAATGCACGGTGGCAAAAATCTGGAGATTTTGGCGTCAGTTTGACCCCAGAAGCTCAAAAATTGAGGGAGATATGAGCCCTAGAGTTCAAAGACAACATTTTTTAAGTTGTAGGAAAAAGGGTTCAATATTGCTTTAATTGATGTAAATACTAAGTAGTAAATTTTATACATCAATCAATTACGTGCCTTATTAACACACTGAGATGAAGTTCACTGCTTGTTTATTGTATTGTTCCTTTTATTAAGATTTTCTTAAATCCAATTTAATTGTTAACAATCACTGAACGCAGCCTTGCTTTCCATCCCTCTCCTTCAAGTTAATAGGTCCGTCCCAAAAGATTAAATACACAAATAAAGATGACCAAGCCACAGGTACATGTAGACTTTCTCTTTGATCAATAAACCATTATTCTACTTTTTCACATTTACTGGAGTCTTAACAGTGGAACTTTAAGAACCTTTACTAGAACCTGCGTACGTAGGAGGGGGAGGACCTCTTGTAATTGAAAAAGTTAAGCTCACCTGATTGCAATACTCTTCACTACGCTCACGTAACTTCCTTTCTTTGGTAGCTTCTTGCATGGCTTCGTCTATCCGAGCCTCCAGCTCACGACGTAACTTCTCACCTCTCCGCATATCTTGACGCAATGAGTCTATTTTTTGCATGGCTTGCTCCAGTTCTTCTTCTTTATCTCTCACGATTCTTGACAGTTTTTGCTTCTGTTGCCGCAAGTCGGATAATCTAAGAAACAAGGGAGAAAACAGTGTTTAAAAAACGTAAAAATGTTAAAATCACTATCTTACACATTTCAAATAGGATTTAATTACTGAATACTTCATGCAAGGTTTAGCTCCCATTTCTTAGAACTTTAATCGCCAACTTGTAGATTGGTTGAAACTGAGTTCTCTAGGTAACACTGTGAAACTGAATTTGAACTCGTGTCAAATGGGTTGAGATAATGGAACTGGACATGTTGTTAGCTGGATCAATTTTATAATTTTAATGTACATGTATAAAAGGTTTGAACAATATTTACAACTTTTTATAAATGGTAAGTGTTGTATGTGGTGATAGAATGTTTTGCACAACTACTCTATTACAAAACACATGACAATTCTACACAGACATTTCTGAATCTATGTTTATGATACATAATTTCATATCGGCAAATTTCTTTGAAAGATTCAAAACTTCTGGACAGAAATACAGACGGTACCCGTAAGAGCCGGAAATCTGCTTAAGTCAGCACAAGCACCTAGTCCTGTTTATAGCCCATATACCACAATGCTATAAAAGTCCGGATAACTCGGAATCGCACAAGTCAGAAACCCACCTAAGCTGATACAATTTTTGGTCCCAACTGAAAAAAATAACGTTTAAACGAGGTTTTCTCTCATTTTTGCGAAGCCTACCTTTGTTTTTTCCAATTTTTTCATAATAGTTTCTTTGCTTTTCCTTTGCTATCGTTTGCAGGGATGCGAATGAGGCGTGAGCGCGACCCTCCGCGCTCACTGAGTGACTTTTAACTATTGTGTGTGTGTGCACAATGAATGGTAAATGGTGCATCAAAACATTGCAAGCGCCGCAGGTCCTTCCTTCCCTATCGCGTGTCTCCCACTCTATCCAATCTCCCTCTACCCAGTACACACTGTTCACGGAATCTTGCCCGCACGCGGCCACCGCCGTTTGTTGAGCAGTGTCACTTGTAGCATCGTCTGTGCACGCCCCGAGTAGCGAGAAGGTGAGTTGGCGGCCCGTCGATGCCGTCCGACTTGCAAATTCACCAACAGATGCTCTTAATAAAAATGTAGCGCCCTTGATCAGTTGCAGTTGATTAAATACTGCCTAAAATAACCCCTTAAGCTATCTGTACATTATGTTTCAGCATTAGAAAGCATTTGTCAAAATTTGAGCATTCGAAATGCGAAATTCGAATATGCGGATAGGAAAAAGACGGAACCCGTTTAAGTCAGCAACCCGCTTCAGTCGATAATCTCCCAACATCCTGATCGAAAACGTCTTAGCGAGGTTTCACTGTGATATGAATAATGATACATATAATAAAATGAAGTATCAAAATATCCAGTGAATCAAAATTTGGCTGAGTGAAAGGAATTTAGCATTTTGCTGTGGTGGAAAAATGACAGGAACTTGGAAAAAATCCGTTCACCTACAATATCCTGTAAATCAGGTATCCAATAAAATGAGCTTTTACTATAATCAAGGAGGAGCTCATTCAGTTGACACCCTTGACCAGGACTGAATAGTTTACTTAGCCATAGAAGAAACGGAGGAATATTAGAATTCTTACTTGTCGGATACTTCTGAATATTCAGCCATAGCAATTTTTTTCTGACTGACGGCATCTTTCAGCTCTTTTTCTTGTAACTTCAGTTTTTCTTCAACTTCTACTTTTTCCTGAAAACAAAATTAAAAATTGAGCAAACTATATCAGTTATGAAAAACTCAATCTAAGGTGGATATGTAAAAATAGGGGACTAACCTAAAAAAAAGGACGTACTGAGTGACAAAATAATACCTTCACTATTAATCGGTCAGCATCTCGGGTCACGGAATTGCGTTTTGATGGTTTAAGCTTGTAGATTAGTAATAATAAGATCTGTCGATGCATCTTATTTTGAAGTTCATTACGTATCAAGATAGATACTGCCCTCCGAAAAAGGTGTGTGATGTCATTCACTGCAGAAGTGTCTTTTTGCAGCCGTGGTCTCTTTCATCATAAGTCCATTCATTCATTTTTGGTTTTTCCGATGCATTGAAAATGCAAATTTTCTTAAAATAATATTTCCTGGAACCGATAAAATCTTGCTTAGGATTTGATTCATGAATTTTTCATTGAATCAACGATTACGTACAACATCTTGATTACTTGATTGGGAAAGACGAAAGATTAGGCTCTAAATTAGACATTGTCCAGTTTCCTAGTAATCCATTCAAAGGGGTAGGAAAGATTTTGCTATTTGTAAGTTTGAAAAAAACAAAAATTTACGAACTTTGTTGACTTCTTCTTTTTCTTGTTTCAACAATCGCATTAGTTTTTCTAGCTCTCGTACACGCTCATGGCCTTCCAAATCCTGGAGTTCACTTTCTAGCTCACAGTTCCTCTTGGTTAGAGTATTTATTTCATCCTGTAGTTTCCTCAAATTTGTTCCGGTGCTTTCTGAGGTTGGAGAGATTTTCCTGGCGTTGTTCAGTGGCTCTGCTTTACAATCTACGCAAAAGAAATTGAAAATTTACTGAAAGGGAATTAAACGAAGCAAACAATAGGTATAAAAGAGCTGTGGAAAAAGCCCACCTTTAGGTTGATAGGAAAGATTTTGCTCTTGTTCCAAAAAAAAAAAAAGAACACACAATACACATGCTGTCTATATTGCATGAAAAAGATGAAAGTCACTGATGGAAGTTAACTAAAAGTCACCTAGTAAGAATTTCCATGAAGATTTATTGAGTGAAGTTAAAAGATTCATTTTTTGTGAGCTTACAAATCATCCTTATTTAGTATTCTAAAAATTAAAAGTATAGTGTGTGGGCAGCTAAGAAGGAGGGATGGGACAATTTGTTTTGCCTTCACATTTTCTCCATAGATCAGATATAAGTATTTACAATCAACATTTGATAAATGGCACAAGTACAAATGACGTCATTTATATATTCAATTTTCATTTGACCTGTGTCTGACATGTTTGTTGATACTACTTTCAGGAATGGATCTCTAAACTTCCCATTGCAAGAAGTATTCTACCTAAGATTTTTCCAAGGGAACATGGGACTTTTCTTCTAGTTCAGGCCTTGTCTAATGACCCATTGAGTTCAGGTTCAGTTCTGAAATAACAAGCATGTACTGGACTAATCCATCTGTAAAGTTCAAATAATGCTATACCACATAAAATTAAAGTAAAATTAGCTCACCTAATTGATCCTCGTGAAGTCTCATTCGTTTGCCACCAGCTGACATTCGTATGTTAGAATCACTGAATGTAATACAACCTAGATCACCCACTCGACTGTAAAAAATTGAACAACAATTAACAGATGTTTCTTCCTCCAGCAAAGAACTGAATTCATTGATCACTTCAAACATGATTAAAGACAAATGTGATCATTGGAAGCAAAAGATAGTTTTCTCCTTTTGGGATCAAAATTTAATTGCACTTGTTTGAAAAAAAAAGGAAAAATACGAGAGTTGTAAAAAAAGTAAGGTTCCCTCATCTATGTCTTCTGATCTGCATAAACCAGTCAAGTCAAATCAATAGGAAAGCACAACAGGCAAATTGTTCAGCTGTGATACAAGCCTGATATTCTGAAAATTAGTCCAAAAATTTGCTGGAAAACATAATTTTACTGGGACCCAAGTTTCCTAATTTTCCCTAAAAAGGAAAAGAGACCAGAGGCAACAATTTCTCATTTATTTTTCATCAATAATTGGACTGCATTTTGCAATAAGGAACTACGATTTCTAGCCAATACCTAAAAGTACCTATCTGCAGAGGGAAACTAATAACACAAATGTTGTTTCTAAAATGAGCCAGAAATTTTAGTTCCTAGTTGCAAAATGTAGTCTAATTAATCATTGTCACACTTAGAAAACAGAAGGTATAAGTTAAGGACGATGGTGTTTTTAGAATTTTGGGGTAAAAGGATGATGAATGGTCAACTGTGACTTCATCCCCTTGGTGCTTTCCTAATTAATCTTTCATAGAGGTTTACATACCTTCCTTGGGTGAAAGTAAAACCAACAAAAGGCAGATGAAGACCCGTAAAAGCAGGATTAGAGGCAGTGGGCGGAACAGAGTCTGATGTTCGGATATCCATATCATCGACATCGAAATTACTAGTGTCAGTTGGACTGGATACCTCAGGTAAGTAGGGAGCTGTGCTGTCCCGTAGTGAGGACCAGTCAATCCCCAGGAACCAGGCATGATTCTACAGATGAAAAAATCAAAATATAATGACATACTGAGCCAGGTATCATACCCAAGATGATTAGTACTAATACATGTTAGAATATGATGTCAAGCCGACGACTATTTTGGTCTGGCTTTCGCATTTCACTGTACAGCATGATAGAGAATTTCAGCTTTATAATAAATCTGAGAGCATAATTTCTATACTACCTCTTTTCTGTCTGAACAACATGTGCTTTGAACTGTGACAACTCAAAGTGAACACAGCCTTGCCGCAGCTTCAGTAATGCTGTTTGAATAATTGCTCACCAGATGGCAGAAAGTTCTTCAGCCACCATGGTTGCTTACTCAATCGCTTACTCTTGGTTCCCAGAACCTTTCTGAGCTTGGAGGCAGAAAATCAGGGTGCTAAGCTATGCCGATGATGAAACAAATCATTCCTGAGGCGTGTCCAAAATTGCCTTACTGATTAATTGTAACTAATGTTGCACCAAAGAGCATTTCTCTGTGAGGAAAAAGCTTGATGAGCTTGTGCTTGGATGAGCTTGATCTCTTGGCATAAATGAGGATTTTGGCTTAATGTTGATTTCAACGCACAATGGCAAATTTACCATCTCATTGTCTAGACAGCTTGTGTGTCCAACGCAACTGCACATAGTTAACACTGCCTTGCCAGGATTTTAGCAGCAGTGTTCGGATAAAAGTTCATTTGATGGCAGTAAGCTCTCTTGCTGGCACAGCCACTTGTCCAACAGTACAACACTCAAAAATTTGGAAAGATATTTTAAAGTGTTAAAAATCAACTGAAGTAAGACATTTTTCTAGCCCTGTTTGCTATGAAACAACAGCCATCCATTTTGATTCGCATCACTTTTTTCAGTTTCAGATGGATAAAACTATATCTTACCTTGAAGTCCTCCACTCCATTTTGACCTAGCCTATACTCTGCACTACAAATCAGTCTTTTCATAAGATCTTTGGCATCATTTGTTACTTCCACCGGTAAATCAGATGGAAAATCAAAACAATTCTGTAAAATTTGCAAAAAAAAAAAAAAAAAAAAAAAAAAAATCAATATTTAAGCATGATCAAAATTAGAGGAGACAGAGTACAGTTATACAGAGAGAATTCGAAAACAGTTTAATTGTTGTCAGTTCACAAAAAATCCTAATTTTTGGACGGGAACCATTAGATAATCTCTTACCTAAACTTTGTGATACCTGCATGCGCTTATGGTGTATTAGACATTTGACCTCATCTGGAAAAATGGAATAGTATCAAAATATTCTTTCTGCCAAACATCCTCATTTTATCCCCGCTACGAGTTGAGAAATATATGAGGACATATATGTAACAATGGCGGTTGCTGGCATCCGCCATTTTTAGGGCAAACGCTTTTTCCGAAATCTAGAGCCTCCAAGAATGCCTGTGCAAAGTTTCAGACTTCCAGCACAATTTTTCGGCAAGATATGAACTGAAAAACATGTTATTTGTAACAACAGCAGATGTGAGAATCCACTGTTTTCCCCGGCCGGCGCGGCAGGACACTGTGGAATTTCGAACCCACTGTAGCTGACACTCAAATTATACGTATCGGGACTGTCTCGCCAGAATTGTTGAATTTTTAACTGATTTTAGAATTTTTTCCTTGTTTTTGTTGTAAAAGTAACAAACGGTCTAGTTTGTTGTTCAATTTTGTTAAATGACTCAGCATTGACTTACTTTTGGTTCATTTCAATCGTTTTACCACCCTTACCCTTCCTGAAAACTTTGTTTCATGCATAAAAAAGTGTTTGCAGTAAAAATAGCCGATGTCACATTTTTTTCAAATCGCTGTTATTCCTTCAATTTTTCACTTACATACATCGTAAAACGTGTGTTTTTTACCGGAAGAGTTGCTCTTTATGAAAATCTTTGTAAGAATCCCCTCGGTTCTACAAGCGGAAAAGTGCAAAGCTTCAAAAACTTCAAACGCGATTTTCGCACAATATGAAAACTCGACATCCGCTATTGTTACAGATAAGTCCTCATATACAGATTCTCTAATTTTTCCCTAATATTCCATAAAGTTTTTCATTATTCCTTGATGAGGTTCAGCTGTTACTGGATTTTTCCGGTCCTAAACACCATGAAGTCTTTTGTATGTGGTAATGATATTTTAAACTGTCATCAGAAGAGATTAAGAGGAATTGAATTCATAAATTTTGTACCTTATGATTCATAATTTTTCCATACGTTTCTACCAATGATTCTGCATAAAAGGGAGTTTCTCCGTACAACATTTCGTACATGCACACTCCAAGTGACCACCAATCACATTCCGGTCCGTATCTACCTTGACCATCTTCCATTGCCTACAAGATGAAAAGAAAATTCCAGAAATTAACAATGAATTATATTCTTCCTTTGCAAGGTAACATTATTAACATTGAATAATGAAATGAAAAGTGGATAATGACTGGAAGGAATTTCATCACAATAATTATAATCCATTATCCAAGTAACAATTTTTGCAACCTTGACATACCATTCTAGACCATACAATATTTTGATGGCCCAAGAGCTAGACCACTTATCTCCATTGCAAAGTTTCAAAATTTCCGCTATTTTATTTTTTCACAGAGAAACAAGTCAATTTAATGCTTGAAATTTATTCAGAATATTTTTGTTACGGAGGTAAATTCATGGAGGTTTTCAAGAAACCAGGTTGACTAGTTTTCCAAATAAAAAATAAAGTATGATGAAAAGTCTGCAACGTAGCAAACGGAGTTACAAGGTTTTGCACTTTGGCCATTCATTTGGAACATCAGATTTTTAGGTGAATACTAGCAAGTTCAAGAAAATTAATTTTAAGTACTCTGAGTTAGTGAGGTTAGTAGTCTAAGAAACTGCAGGATTCAGTAAAGTTGACCTTTGGTTCTAAAAGATGTCACCAAGCTTATTTTCCTGCCCTACTCGATGCTTTGTCACAGAGGATGGAGGAGCCAGACTTATCTATTACGGACAAGTCCCGCTTGGTACCAGCATGATAAGTTTTCATTTCCCAAATGTAACTTTCTTTTTCGCTAGAAAAAGAACAAGGTCCTGTTCTCAGATTTCATCACAGCTGTAATTTCTGCGACATACTTCACCTATGAAATTTTCTTACATCTTCATCACGCTTTTTTAGTTAAGATACTTATTGAGAACCATGGTGAACATCGATCGGCATTATATCTTTTTTGCAATTTTTTTTCATTAATTATTATGAACTATGAATTTTATTTGGAATACTGATCATCATACTGAAGAGAGGCTGCCAAAAAAGATGCTTGATTGGGTTCCTCCTGGGAGGAGACGTAGGGGACGCCCAGTGAGAGGTTGGCGACAGGGGGTGTTGAGTGAGATGAGGGAGTGTCAACTCCCTGATGACCTGTGGGAAGACCGAGCTTTGTGGCGATTGGTCGTTGTAGAGCGCCGAAGAGCGCTGTAAAAGCGACTCATATGTATGAATTTTATTTCATTTTCAAGTTTATATCTTTTCCTTTCAATAAATTTTCAATTTTTTTGATCTTCCACCTCTTATTATGTTTAGTTATTACTTGTGAAATTGTTAGTAACATGAATTACCCTCAGGATTTCTGGAGAAATGTAGTCAGGAGTTCCAACCGCAACATTACTTTGAACAGTCCCATCTTCGCTCAGTTTTAAGCAAGAGCCAAAATCTGCCAATCTGATGTGCCCATTGGCATCCAAGAGTACATTATCAGGTTTAATATCCCTGAAGAACAGAAATTAGACATCAGAGATTATGATGGATCAAGCATCAGAGATTATGATGGATCAAGGATGACTTGATATGGAACTGTACAAATTGTGTAGGCACTTTGAATGAACGGATGACAAAAGTACTGATGTTGTACTGCCATGATGAGCCATGATAATTTTAATGCTACTAGCATGACACGGTTCATAATTTGATAAGCATCTCTCACGATAAGCATAGCAATGGAATAAGGAATAATTTGGCTCTAGGCTGGATTTAATTAGCTCTGATAAATTGGACACTCTTCTAAAATTTTAATGGTAATATAAAAGCAGGTTTTGCATAATGATTCTGCCCAGTCAGTTTTGAAACCTGTATTCATGACGAGGCCACCATTAATAATTTTAAAAAAATGTCAGAGCATGTTACCGATCGTTGCAACATGAAGTGATTATGGTGGGAGGAGGGGGCTAGCAGTGTTATGAATAATTTAGCACAATTTTGAATTTGAGTTCACTTCATGAATGAAAGATTACAACATAAAAAGATTCCGACACAGTCAAACCAAGTTATGTCACATTGAGAAATTTGATATTGTCGGCTAAAAACAGGGTGACCATAATTTCTTCATCTTCACAATTCCTGACTTCTCTGTGCTTTTCCCTGACTCCAAAATTTTCAGATTCCCTGACATTCGAATAAAATTTTAATCTTGATTATGTCCATTAAAAGTACACTTACTTCTGCTTAATGTACCTCGCAAAATTTCCTGGCTTTTTCTGTGAATTTGCTGATTTTTTTTGGTCGCCATAAAATCCCTGACCTTGGTTTTCCAGACCGCCAGCAACAATGCTGAAAACCTAATGGTCTAGTGTTTTGGTACTTGTGTATTGGGTCAGCAGTGAAAATATTACAATAAGTTCCTTGCTAATTTTAATATTTTTCTGAAATATGTGAGAATGAGGTCGGTATTCCGATCTCATGGTTTTGATTAGACCTCCAATTACTTACCGATGTACATATCTTAGATCATGAACTGATGAAATTGCAAGGACCATTTCTGCAATATAAAACCTAGCCATGTCTTCAGGCAGTCTATCTTCAAATTTGCTGAGTAAGGTTAGGAGATCTCCTCCGCAATAATAATCCATGACAAGATACTGAAAATAACACCATCAATCAGATATGATAGGACACATTTGGTATTTGATTTCCACTTATGATTTTATATGTATTGATTGTAAGTATACTGATTGTACAGAGATTATTGCGTATAGATTGTATAGAGATTGCATATAGATTGTGAGAGAGAAGTTCAAGATAAGATTGGAGCAATGAGCTTATTTAAGTTCTTTATTTTTGATTCTTTGAAAAATAGAGGAAGTATTAACTTAACAGAAATTTTTGCAGATTTTTATAACGCTCCAATCCCACATACAGCCAGCTCTCAGAGTTGTATATTTTGAGCCCCATTTAACTCGCATCACCAAGAGAGCTAAGATGGCATCCAGAAATATCCCTCCCACTACTTCCTTTTTGACCTGCCTCTGGCACAAAAGAACATATTTTGATGGCACAATTTCAATATTCTTTGCTGAAATTTTTCCATTTTTTTTTTACGAATAAAAAAATTGTCACACTAATTTGCAAAAATTTTCAGTAATTTTTTTTCACCCTTGCAGGAAAACGCACTAAAATTTTCAGAAAAAAGTTAAATAATAGTTCTCCCATGAACACATAAAATTATCAAGTAAATACTGAAACAGCGCAGACGCAAAGGTGCAGAATCTTCCAAGCTTCCACATTTTCACGCACCCAGAGACCGCCTTTCCACATTATTCCCATCAGTTTTCCACCAAATTTCCCAAAAACGACTGTTTTCTTCTGTTTTCTGTTGACTCTCAACTTTGGACCCTTCAAAACGTTCCCTACTTCCACACTTTTGGGAGCTTTTCCACATTTTCCACAGACGGGATATTGACAGCATAAGTCCGCAATCACATATCTTGTTTGCGGTGTCGGAAAATCTCCCCCTCTATGTTATTTTTTCAAAGGAGAAAAAATTGACATCATTCCTTGAAATTTATGCAGCATTTTCTTAGCGCAGAGGAGAAAAATCACGACAGTTTTAAAGAATTGCTATTGAGTAGTTTTCCATTTAAAAAATAAAGTATGACAGGAAGTCTGCAATGTCGCAAAGCGAGTTATGTGATTGCTGACTTAGTCCGTTGATATGTTCCTTTGTGCAGAAGATGACAAATTGCATCTGCATTGTAAGGCTCTGCATCTTTTCACAAAGAAACTGTTGCTATGTAGAAGGGATTTACTTACCAAGTTTGCTTCATCTTGAAATGCATAGTGCAAGTTAGTGATCCATCTCCTATCCCCATACACTAGAACATCTCGTTCTTCCTACAAACAAAATGATATGCAATTTGTCAGCTAGCCAAAATAAAATTACCAGAGGGAAAGGATGCAATACAAGAGGAAAATTTTATTAGATCACAGAGCCAAGGCCTCTAACCTGCATTCCTTTCCACCAAATCAAAATCAAGTTAAACAATGACATACAAATTTTGAAACGCATATGTCTTGTTTTTAATTAATACACCTTAAAGTTTGTCTTGTGACAAAACAGAACTTTATCAATTTGAAAAACACCTTCATCTAATCGAACTCAAGATTCACACAGAGTCCGTATTGAAGGGAGAGCCACCTTTGGTGGGCCTGTTGAAAACTTTGGCTAGAGGAAAAAGAAGCATAATTTCTTATAAAAAATAGAAAATGGCTCAAAAATCACGAAGAGCAATTCAGGAAAGTCTGAAGTACACTTTTAACTTCACAATCTGCGTAAGAAATAAGCATTTCTTTAAGCCTCTCACTTCAAAAACGATACTGTTTTTTTCAATAGACTGTTATCATAGGCCAAACTTTTTAGGGTATGATGGTTGAGTCTTTTCATCTTCAGTATGCAACATCAAATTTACAATCATCTGAGGTTGGAACTAAGGCTTGAAATTTACTTACTTGAAAACATGCAATTTCTGCTCTCCTCAGCATTTCCCACTTGTTCAATATTTTCATGGCAAAGACTTTTTCAGATCCTTTCATCCGCACCACAAACACTTCTCCAAAAGCACCCCTCCCGATGACTTTTACCATCTCAAAATCATCTCGGGAGAGTCTTAGGTTTTTTACACATGTTGCTACCGGTTTGACTGAAAGCAAAAAAAAAACTATGATGAGAATCCGAGACAGCAAAATTAAGTTCGATAAAGCCGAGGTAAAATGACGTGAACCTTGAATGTAAGTAAGAGAGATACTTATAAAATAAATATATTTTAGTGCAATGGTTCCAGAAATGGAAAGAAGTAAGCAAAACGGTCACATCTATATTCCGGTGTTTCAAAATCTCATCTACTATTTCAATTTTTGGGGGGAAAAAACCATAAAAATTTCCTCTTAAAATTTTGTTGAAATACCCTTCATAGGGCCAAGAAAAATTACAATAATTTTCAAGTAGGATGTTGGTTGTTTTCCTTCCAAAAAATTAAAATAGGAGATGAGATTTTGAAACACCGCCATACAGATGTGACTGTTCTGTTTAACTCTATCCAAATAATGAAGAGGAATCAAATAGGTAAGAAGATCCATGACCAGGAGCTTTCCATAACACTTAATTTATTCAATATGTCCACTGTGTTTGACATGAAATTTCCAAAATCTTCATTGTGTTCGATATAATATTTTCAAAATTTTAACTGTGTTAAATACAAAATTTTGAAAAGGCGAAACACATTATGACTCCTGGTTTCAAACCTTGCCCGGAATTTCGCTGCTACTTCCTATAATCAGGAAGAGAAATGTAGAGTACCTATATTGAGAAAGTATGGCCACTGGGCCCCATGGAGAGGCTTAGGACCCAAAAATGGCGGTGCTTTGATTTGGTTTTTTAGGATGGGAGGGGGGTCATTGCCAACTTTTGACGGTTACCACCAACCGTACTTGCTGCCAACCTTACTACATCTACGATAATTTTTCTCAAAAATTGCACACGATTAGCCTTAAAAATATGTAAAGATGTTGCAATAGTGCATTTGGGTAAATTTCTCGTTACGATAAGCAAAGAAAACTACATTTTGAGTCATTTTGCATTACATTAATTTATGGCGTCCGCCATTTTTGGGTCCTAAGGGCTCCATTCAGCCTAAGATGGCTGAGCCAATCAGAGGTGGTAACCCCAGTGGCCATACTCTCTCAATATAGGTACTCTAGAGAAATGATAGTAAATTGCAACTCACCAAATTCAATGAATTCAGAGACCGTTTTCTCTCGGCGCAGAGAGGAGTTAGTGCATTCATCATAAAGTACAAGAAGGATGTCGAGGAGCGTTTCAATACTGAAACATTGACCCCGACCTTGAATAGGCCCTCCAAGAAACAGAGCCTCCAACTCCTTTAATCTCCGCTCACCTGCTGCAATAAACAAAGGCGAATAATTTCAAACAACTGCAATTAATTTTGATCATCTGAATTACAAAACGTGATGTAAGTACCTGAATGTACGCTGCTTAGTTTTTTCCTATTTCCTGTACTGTGCCAACACTATCCCAGTATGTATTGGAACTTGTTTTGAATTTGAATTTTTAACTCCGGCACTGGACTAGCATTTCAATGCACCCTTCTACCTTGGGTTTCAGGAAAAAAATTTCCCACAAACTTGTGTGTTCCTTTTAATTTCTTTATACAAAAAATCTTGACGAGCGAAGGAGGGGTGAGCTCTGCCACTCAATAAAAGATCTTAGGTTTTAATTCATAGCGAGGGTATGACTAGAGGATTGGCATCCCCTCTCCTTCCCGCAATCAGGAAAACTTATCTCAAGAAAGGACAGATTATATGAGGTAATATGGTACTATCCGGTTTTATCAAAAGCTATCATTTCACTTACAGCTTCTCGTAAGTTTCTCTTACATGTTACAGTTCATCTCATAGAATAATACATGCAGTGCTTTTACTTAACTTCTACTTTAATTGGACAGATTTAACAGGAACAGTCTATCTGTATTTCATGTTGCCCAATTTCCTATCGTCTCAGTTTTTTATAAAAAATGTGGACAGGATAAGACCTTAAATTCTTTGGGAATCTAAGCATAGTGTAAAGAATACAATCACAAAATTTCAAGGCAAAATGTTCAGGGTCTTCTTGAGATAAAATTAAACATGATAAGAAATTGGGCAATGTTTGATACATTGTCGACAGGTTTCGTCCAATGGAAATTGGTCCAACGTAAATGTGTCTAGAAAAAGTTGTCCAAAAAGATCAGGCCCAATAAAATGAGTCCAGGGCACACTTTGTGGGAAGTCAACGTGTCCAACAAAAAATGTCCAATTGAAGTTGCATTGTAATATTTTTTTTAAAAAAAAATCTATGTAATAACAGTCATATAAAGAAAGAAGATGCGAGTTGACAACGCGCTCCCACAGAAACGGATCTATTAATTTTTTCCATTGAAGTTAAATTTTCGGTCAGAAAATCTTGAGTATGTAGTTTCTAAATCACGGTTGTATAAAATATTGTGTAACGCCTCTAAATTACTATTTGTCGTGTGGAGTATTGGATCTAAATTCTTATGCTTAGTGAAATCAATGTGATTTATTACTGGAACAAAAAGGAACTAATGGAAATGTTAAAAACTCAGAGGGGGAAGCCATTACTGAAGCATCGTCTTTATTTGTATCACTAGTATGCTGTTGCATACCACCTGAAATTAAACAAAAACCTCCTGCGCTTCCTCCCCCTCACGCTGGACCACCAGTAGAACCCTCCAACAAATAGAGGGAAATTTGAGTAAAATTTACTTACTTCTCTGCATATTTTTTTTACTGTATTCTTGAGAACATGCCAGCAATGGACGCATCATGTTTGGACTTTATTGATAGGACCTTTTTTGTCCTTTACAACTTTGTAAATGGTCGAATCATATTTTGTACAACAAAAACTTATACATTTTTTGTACGACATATTCATATTTTGTATACAAAACCACCCTGTGGACGAATTTTCATTGGACGAATCTTCTGTAAACCGTTTGATGTAGTTAGGCTGATTCTATTTAATTCAATTAATTAAAAAAATAATAAAATTAATTAATTCAATTAATTAGTTTATATTTGAAAAAAAGATTTGGTCTTGACAAGTAAGAAAAAAAAAGAAAACGAAAAAGATAACTAAAAATTTATAGAGTCCAAAAATAAGGCAAAAGTTAATCTCCAAGTAGTTATACCTGATGAGGAGGATAAAGCCTCAGTCATTCTCTTTTTCAGTCTGTCTCCTCTGCTTCATCACAAAACATCCTATAAAAAGTAAAAAAAAAAATACATGGCAGTTCATTAAATTATTGCCTAAAAACATTTAAATGTAAGAACAACCAACCAATGATAAAAAGAAAAAAAAATAAAAATCTTAATACCATTTTTCCTACGCCTGGACTAATCATCACCACTTAGTTTTAAGTACATAAAATACACCTGTCTCCTTTGTGTTTTTAATAATTTCAACACATACAAAGGTTGTTTGGTAGCTAAAAAACTTCCGAATTGTGTAATAATTCTATTCAGATCTCAGACGAATTGAGTTATCCAGGAAGGTTTTTGTTATTGATTGTTGATAGGATCATGATCTGGTCTAGAGACCAAACGGCGCCGGACGGAGCTTGAGTAGTGAGTGGAGGCAGAAAGTAGATTGCCAGTCAATAGAAGGATAACTGGACAGCATTTTGCAATTTAGAACTATAAATTCTGGCTCTTCTTGAAAAACACTTATGTGCATACGGAAGCAAATGACACATACGTTGGTTTTAAACAGGGCTAGAATTTATAGTTCCAATTTGCAAAATGTAGTACAACTGGACTTCATTATGCAATTAGGAACTACAATTTCCCACTCATTTCAGAAACAACATATAAGTCATTATGTTCCATATGCAGATGAGTGCTTTTACAAATGAGTCAAATTATGTAGTTCCTATTGCAAAGTAAAGTTCATTCAGCACTGCACGAGCCTGACTGTTCACCTAATTCAGGTCTAGGTATCTGGGGGATTCAGGATAGAATCAACCTACAATTTTGATAAAAATTAGGTCTGCTCGTCTTGAGGTTAACTAATCGTTCATTTTATGCTGTTACAACATTTAAAGGCAATACAGCATACATGAAGAGTACACTTATGAGGGGCTTGGAGAACAAGGCGCATAAGTGCAATTCTTGCTATTTCAATAAATATATGTTTCAAGTTTCAAAATGGCATGAAGCCCTATGGCAAAAAGAAGATTCAAACTTAATTGATGCTTAACAATTTGATTTTAGCGGTGAATTTTTCACGAGATATATTTTAATTCTGGTTTTAGTTGAAATCATTAATAACTCATTTTTTCTAAACTGAACAAATGCACCTTGTCTTTCAAGCCCCTCGTACATACTGTAAGAGAATATTTGGCTGAAACCATATCTTTGAGATTTGGTCTTTTATGAATGAAATTTTAAATCTTTGTCCGCAGTGTTAACTTGGGAGGAGTTAATTTCATTATATCAAACACTCTCTATCTCCAGTGCAGATATCTTGAGGTGCACCTTGCGCAATCGCACTTTGGCGACTGTAAGTAGTTGGTAGGTTTTTCAAAATAAAGATATTGAAACGGATGATGATGCATTTGCGTACATGTAAGCTGATTTTTCACAAATATTGCACTTTGTAGGATTACAATACACACTGACTTTTTAAAATGAAATCAAGGAAATTTTCAACATAACTGTAAACTAACATTTACCCTCAAAATTTTAGTGACTGAGGGAGGAGGAATCCATTTAGCTTAGAAAGGTAATGAGGTGTCTATACTATCCATATTTTTTCTATTAAGAAGGGGTAATGCATTATTAAGAAATGAATACATTTACTGCTCAGATCTAAACTTATCAAAGCTGAAATTAGGAAAAAAAAAAACAAATACACTTGGATCACTTCAGTTTGACGGAAGTGAATACATTACTTGACTGGATATTGAATTACCTATTTCATTAATTTCTGAGATAGTAAGGATTGATTATAAAAAAAACACATGACCACAAAATTACGGAGTTCCTCTGAGCTATTCAAGAGCTGGAGGAGTCAGGCTTGAGCCACATATGTCTATCGCGTTTGTATCTTAGCTGTCACATGCATAAAATTTTCAGATTAGATTTAAAACGTAATAGATTTCAAAAGTTGCACATCTCTTTCCACGAGAAAATTCGTTGATGTAAGTACCTGAAGGTAGGGTTTCATTGATAGAAAAATACTAAATTCTGAACTGCTAGTGCCCAACTTTACGTGGACTGCGATATTGTTCCTTTAGGCAAACCCTGCCTATAATTCATCAATCTTTCAATGTGATGTGTCGTACATCCAGCCGACCAGCCATAGTCATATTTGCAGCAATATCCAGTGGAGGTCGATTTGAAAAGGGATGAGAATCAAAATGATTTCACAGAGGAGTAATGATTCAAGGAATTATAAGGGACGAAAGGAATGGATTTGAGTGGACAAAGTAAAAATACTCTCTGAGCAATTCCAAGACCTTGGCATTGCAGCAAGTCTTAAAATAATATAAGGGCAACTAACCTCTCAGACAGAAATGAAAAAATAGAAAACGGCTGGCGGAGCCACCAAACCCGATGTAACGAAAAAGCTTCAATGGGATGAAATTAATCACACAGGGATCAAGGGCAACTTAAAATTTCCAATTTTTGAAGTGAAATATTAATAAAATGCAAAAATACGCTTATCAATGAACTGGGTACATTGTAAACAAATAGAAGATGTTAGGAGAAAATAGTGATGGATTCGGGCGTAACATTCACAACTCAGTAAAGAATTCCAGCGAAAAGAACACGAAGGGAACTGATAAACATTAAATTAGCACGGAACCTGCAAAACAGATTAACAATGTACAAACCTGCAAATCTTCAAGTGAAAAAGTAAATAGATGCAAAACGAACGAAAGATGGCTGCCACACCTTGAATGGGGTTCTTCTTGCAGGCTAAAAATAATGGGGAAAACTGAATACAATCTGACATCATTGATCTCCACTCTACAGGGTGCTCCAAAATTGCACCCTCATTCCCTCAAACAAAGTCCACCCTCTAAAATCAAGGCATTTTTCGGTAAAAAGCATTGACGTATGTAAAAAGGCGTATCCTATTGAGATTGAGGCCAAAGATTGAGGCATTGGGTGCAGAGTGGGCATTTGTTGGGCATTTCTTGGTTGCAATGTTTCAGAATCTCAACTTAATTCATACTTTAGAGAGGAAACTATTGAGTGAATTTTCAGAAATTTTTCGTTTTCAGCATTGTAAAATCACAAGGGAAATGCAGTCGAAGTTTCCATGAATTCATTACTTTTATTTTAATTATTATAATTTCTGAAATGTAACGGGAGATTTTGAGACATCGCAACCAAGAAATTCATTTTCTGTACCCAGCATATCGATTGTGCGACGCAAGGACTCTTGTAAAAAGTATCTTACCCGACAGTTCTGCTCCGAATTTTCAGGAATTTTTCCCTGAGTCTGCTCCGAGATTTTTTGCATGATTGTGAGGAAGTTAATTGACTAAGAATGAATTTCATCTGCCGCAAACGTTAAAAAATTGCACAACCTTGGCATCAATGCCAGGCTAATACGCTCTTTTACCGCAAAAGTCCTCAATTTTACTTAATTCATAATTTGAACCGAAAATTTGGGGATGTTTATGGATCAATGTGAATCCAGTAACTTTTGGTGCCTCAACGGGGGGGGGGGGGGGGGGGGGGGGGGGCTGCGGACACAACTGTTTTGTTTTAAATGGGAACCTTCATCTGGTTACACGTCCATCGAAAGAGGATTCAGGAAAGAAAATTTTTGGCGTAAATCGTAGGTTTGCGAGTCAAAATCTGGATTTTGAACCAATTTTTAGTTAAATTCTAGGTCTGCAGCAAGGGTAGCAGTAATACATTATTTTTACTAAGTCTGGCAGCGCAGGCATAGTTGGCAACACCGCATACCAGCGTCATATTGTTCAAGATGGCGCTGAACTGACAGTGAGTTTATGGGAATTAAAAAAAGTGTTTAAAATTTAATTTTTAATTGTCTGATTCTTGGTGTACAGTCTTTATTTTTTGTCATCTAAGCGTTTCTACAAAGTTTGCCTCTATTTGAAGAATAAAACATGTATGTCTCTTTGTGTAAAGTCTGTTTTGCCAAGACAACTACTGGTCTTTAGCCTTTCGTGTAAAACTCTTATTTTAGGCTTGTTTATCACATTTATTTCGTCGAAAGGAGTGTTTTAAACTTCTCAGGATGTTCGAATGAAAACGGTAAGCTGCAATAATTTTGTTCGCACCGTAAGATTTAATTTTCAACTTAACCTTTGCGCTTTGATAGATTATTGTTTTGATTGGGATATCAGTCTCATACCCTATCAAGACAACTTGTTGATCACTATCTATCATTCGAAGAAGAAAACTTTGTTGCATATTTACTGTAATTGCTTCAAGCCATCACATTACATATTCTAACAGTGGAACTAACCCACTAGACTTCCTCAGTGGTTTTGAGACATAACCACCTCATTTTACTCTAATTATAGAGTTTGCTCCATGCCCTCATTTATCCTCCCTCAACCGCGAGTCCTACAATATTTTGGTTCCCTCAAGATTCTCTACTGCCCACAAGAGGCTTTATTTTTGTGGAGTTAGTAAGAAAGACAGCAGTTCTTACCTTTAAGAACACTCTGGACATTAATACGCTGGTGAGAGGAGAGAAGTGTTCATGCAGGCATGACACCATCTACTTGTTGCGCTAGAGATTGAGCCCCATTACTTATTGTGATGCACAACCTGAGAGGTGACCAGTCAAGACATTGATTTATAGCTGTCAAAGCTGTAAGTACTTTATGTTATGGTGATTAACTTAGGACTCGAAAGCTTTTATTTCCATCTTCACCCTCATGCAATGATCCAATATTTTGCTTGCCAATCAGCACGCCAGCATTGAAATACCCTGGTACCAATTTCTCATGCCTAGCCATGCTGTAATTTGCACAAGTGAATGTCAGTAAATTTTACGGAGGTTAACAGTTGGGCCAAGAGTGGCCTGGGTAAATGTGAATTTTCACGTTTCAAATGTACAGTTTCACCCCTATTTCCGTTGTGAAACTCCACTTTCCTCAGAATTTAATCATGACAGTTTTGACTAAATGCATGTCAAAATATTTGGGAGAACTTGCAAATGAAGCTGGAAACTTAGACCCTTTTTCAGTCCCTCCCTTTTACATTCATTTGGCTGGCTTGATCTGTGCTCGCCCTATTTTCCTAGGTTAGTTTTACTTTCATCAGGAAATATCGTTTTTCTCAATGTAAAATACATTTGGCTGCCTGAAATTTGAATCAATCGGTCAATCTAACCTAGAACTTAAGTGTCAAATTATACTTTTCCCAAAGATTTACTTTCTTTAATGAAATTATTTTAAGTTCTATTTCTAAGATCCTATGTACTCTCAGTAGACTCTTACACAACAGCAAACTAATGGCTAGAAATGAGTAGTTGAGGTGCTTGGTGCATGAAGCGTATTACTTGGGTGCAGTGTGTTAGAATCTCCAGTGCTAACTTTTTATTTTAGAGAGGATACTATCGGGTGAACTTTCTACGTTTTTTTACGTTATCAGCATTGTAAAATCGTAGAGAATATTCAGTAAAATTACGGCAAGTTGTATACATTTGCTTTATTCATAATAGATGAAATGTTAGCGAGGTTTTGAGACACTGCAACCAAGAAATGCCCTTTCTGCCGTCGTCCCCCTCCCCCTGCCTCAGTTGGTATTGAACGTACCCAGCTCTTTTTGTCGAAAAAACTAAAGTACCAGTACTCACCGCAGGGATCTCTATGAATGACTCCTTGCGTGTAAAAAAGTTTGATAGCTCCATCTAGTAGTGGCTCTGAAACTTGTAGCTCTAAAGATTGCAACTTGCATCATGATGTGTATGTCACATTACATTATAATCAATTAGGTCGATGGACAGTCATGTTCTAATATCTCAGAATGACTCGAGCGGAGCTAGAAACTCTTTTGCTGTGAATCACTGATTTATATTTGGGGGGGGGGGGGGGGGGAGTTTATCATCCCATTTAAGTCATCATATTGGCCCCATGTCATATGTATGTACTGATGGACAGAAGCCTACATCAACTTAGGAGGAGCTTTCTAATGGGCCAGTTTACGCTGGTGACAGAATTATGTTTTGATGCTTCATTCTTGTAGATTTGCCAAAAATAAAAGGGTCTGTCCAAACAGCAACTTTCTACGTTGAATATTAACCGAGATATCGTCCTGTGAAAAGTCGGGTTTTTGCCGTCATCCACCGCGGCAGTACAAAACATGGTTTGTACTACTGTAGTGTACGGCGTCATACACTGCGGCAGTACATAACATTGTATCTGCTACTGTGGTGGATGACGTCATAAATTGAGTTTTTCAAGGCGCGATATCTCGGTTAATATTCAACACACAAAGTTGCTGTTTGGACAGATCTTATTATTTTATTTTTAGTTGATCTGCAAGACTAAAGCATCAAAACATGATTCTGAGACCAGCGCAACTGATGCATTGTATGTTGAAATAAAAGGCAAGTATTGTTTATGTCACCATCATGTTGTGCCACTCATTCATGTCACTTATCAATGGTGCTGTATAATTGCACGTATTAACCTGTTGAGTGGTGCTAATTTGGAGCCAATCAGGAATTGACATTCGTCTCAACTAATAATGAGCAAACCTTTGAAATCCATGGCTGGATTTGAACATTTTTCCAGGAGCTCCTCAAGTCCTTGAGTTTGAAACTTTTTCAAAGCCCTATTTGGTTACTAAGCTTCAATTTGTATTTTTGTTACAGATGAAGAGAACATGGCCCACCGTTTATCAGTAACGAGCAGATGACAGGATTTTCCTACTTTTTGCACAAAGAAAACGTTCATGGTAATTAAAAAAGGCAACACCCCGCCAAAATTGGCCCCAGTGATGGAAGAACCAGCAAAGAAAAAACCTAAATTTGAAGGTGGAGATGGGAGTTCTAACCAAGACTTAGAAATTCTACAAGAAAACCTTTTGAATGAGTGTCTTTGTGGCATTTCAGAAGCGAATTTGCGCAAGTCTTTCCGCGGAATGGGTGCAGATGGGGAAGATTCTGGAGAATACTGGACTACTGCTGTAGCCAAATGGAGTCGGGACAGAGTTCTACAATTTGTGAGTTGCATTCAATTAGTTTGTGAAATAGCCATCAAACAAAATAGTCGAGGGCTGTTATGCTCGCGGATTGGAGATGTCTGTGATGTACTCGTCAGGAATGAGGAAGGGCTCGTTGATCAACTAATAGAACTTTCCTCACACAATGATCCATTTATTTGTTTTGCTGCAGGACGTGCCTTATCTGCTTTATTTTTATTAGGAAAAACAAATATCGATCAGCTATGGCTTGATCGTTTAACAGATAATATTTTATATTCTACACCAAATAGTATGGCTTTTTCACTTGATGCAATAAAAAGAGTCATAGAGTGGAAAGATGAAGAAGAACATCCTCTTGAAGTGAGGCGACCAGATGACAGGCCAGTAGCAAATTGTCGGTTAATTTCAATAACAGATCCTGATTGCACTGATAGTAGTCCTGTTAAATGTCTGTGTATCAAAGCTCTAGAATTAAAATGGCCTGCTATTGTTACAAGGTTTGAAAATTTGATTGCATCTCATGATTCTAAATCTGAAGAATCGACAATTGTGACGTTTCTAGATTTATGGGAAGCTATCATATCAGTGAAGGCAAACTTGTCTGTCAGTGACACCAAACCATTCTACTCTCACCTAAATCAGTTTCTTTTAATTCTAAATTCAAGAGTAGGTCCGGTCATCTGGAAACATACTTTAAGTTTGTTTAATGAAGTATTATGTTACGGTAGCACATTAGCTTTACAAGATATATTAGCAGAAGAACCTTGTGGTCTAGCCCATTTAATAGTTAGGAGCATCAAAGATTGGCGACTTTTAGAATCTTTACCGTACAGGGGAGGTAGTGGTAGGTTTGGTGGTGGATCAGGGGATGGCAACAAACCTTTACTGCAAAAAATGGTACTTCTCGTCTTGAAAGCTGTAGCTGTAACTGTGAAAGAAACTCGCTGTGAATCATCTAGTGATAGTTCGCTTGGATCTGAAGCAGAAGATGCTGATGCTGACATGGCCGTAATAGAAAGGAGTATCAAAGAAGTTCTGAGGCAGTTAGATAATTGTGTTAAAACTTTGCTGCCATTCCATCCTGAAACACCTCTTGCTCAGTGGGTCGTACACTTGTTTTCAGACCAAGATGATGCACTAGTTGAGGGCATGGTGTGTTGTTTGGATGTTGCAACAGGGCTTTGTTATCGTCCAGGTGCCTCACTTGATTTGAGGCATTCGTTAAGTCCATCAGTTACTTTTGTTCAATTTTTGCGGACCGTCTCACATGATCCTGATGTTCTCCTAGACCTTCTAATATCAAATGAAACATGTTTCCTTCTATATTTACTCCGACTACTGAAGTTCGTGAGGCACAATAGGTCAGATTTTATAATGCAATGTGGTTTTGATGTAGACAGTACAATGAAAGTTTTCAAAGATTTAAGGTCCGCCATTGATAGACTCGTTGCAAAAGATTTATTCCCCTATAATATTAATCCTGTGCTGAGACTACTTCAGCAATGCGAGCAGGTTTAAAGCAAGTTTGCAAAGGAAACTTTCTTGTGTCTGAGAAATTTAGCTCTCAAATTAATTAATTTTATCAAAATTTTGTACATGTTTAGACCATGTAACACTTCTTTATTATTAGTTTAATATATTTCTCTCTGGGTGCAGTTTAATTCCATCAAAAAATCAAAGTGTTTTTTGTTGAGTTAATTAAAACTTTGTGTCCATAAATTAGAGCAATGCTTTTTTAAGCCCCATATAATTTAGTACACATGTACCGAAAGGCTTTGAAAGAGTAATTGATACATGGAGGCTTAGCACTAGTTGCATTCCATACAAAAGTAACAACACTAAATTTATATGAGAGTATAACTCTAGCCAATGACTTGTTACAAAGCAATTTGCCCACTGCCTGATTTAACAGTTGAGTAGTGAAAAAATCACAGCAGTGCCGCAAAATACAGTGTCTTCTCATTAACTCAAAAATTCACCTTACTTTAGTAGATCAAGTGCACGTGCTATGGTTTTGGCTCTCAAAAAATTGAAACTAGTGGGGCACAAGGCTTCTCTTGACTGAGGACAAGCCAGTAAGCTTAAAGCTAGCCTCTATGTGCTGTCCTGAAGCAGAAACTTCTGAGCAGCTACAGTCTCAATTTATTTAAAAGCTAAAATCGTATTATGAGCATATGTTGCCCAGTAGCCATACACTTTTTCTCCGAAGTTTGGTGTATTTATTTGCTGCGTTGCATCAATTTTCTCACAATTCAACAATTACTTGTTCTTTAAGCGTATTGACCACAGAATGCAAATCTCAAATTGCACCATTGCAAGTTCCCCCTCCAACTTCATTCTTCAAATGACAAAATGAGCTATGTTGTATCTTAAAAATATCCAGGATTATTCCCTTTGAGTGAAGAATTTTCCCTAAAAATGTTAAGGAACGAAATGGGTTCATTTCCCTCTGGAAAAATAAATGGATATTCTTGGATACATCTACTTATTTTGGGATGTAGATGCAAGATTACAGGAAGTTCTACAATCTCGGTCACTTCTCTTGACCCAGTGTTTATCTCTCAAGACAGGTCGTATAGGCACAGCTTATACGTTTTTTTTGTTGTTATCTGTGAACCCACGAAGTTTAACTAAAGGGCTTGGAGGACGAGGTGCAGAAGTGTAGTTTTCGAAAAAAAATTGAGATATTAGTAGTTTCAACTAAATCTAGGTTTGAAATGAATTCTGTGAAAAATGCACCCGTAAAATTCAATTTTTCGAATCGAAATGTGGGTTTGAACTTCCTTTCCACCATAAGGCTTCATATAATCCAGAAACTTTAAGCGTTTAAAAATAGTCCTCCAAGCCCCTCAATTTTTCTCAAAGTCTGTCTCTTTCCTCGTGTTTGCCTTGATCCAGGGATCTAGCATTTTCTGTACCCTTGTATGAGTTTTTAGAACTTACCCATCAATGTGCCCTGGAACTGATGTCAGATGAGTTGGAAGTTGTTTACTTTTGGTTTGCAAGCGATTGCATTGCAGTCGTCTAATAAGGATTGACCACAGACAACGATGCCATCATGTGTGGGAATGTATGTTGATCTTCTGCACTAGACAGTTAAAAGTCAACAACTTCCATCTTATCTGACATGAGTTTTAACATAGTTTAATAAAGTCTAATTGGCAATAAAGCCAAGTAGATTCGGTTTGCAGATGTGCCTTATTTATTTTTTTACCAAAAAGTTATAGTTAATTAAAGCTGCAAATGACATGGCTTCTTTTCTGAGGAATTTTTTCCATTATTGTGAATCTATACGTATCAGGGATGATTAATATACACATGAAAGAATCCTAGACTATGAGTTGCTAAAAAACCCTTCAAGAAATATTTCACCCCCCCCCCCCCCCTCTTTCCCCTCCTAGTAAACTGATTGAGGAATCAATTTGTAAGTACAATTTTGTAAATACCCATTTAGTAAATAAATTTTTCATTTACAGATTATTATTTCTTTTGTAAAATTGTTGCATTTGTAAAGAGATGTCTTCACGTATCCCTGTATATTTATTGCAACTTGTCGATAATCAAAAATTTACTTTAGTTGTTCATTGTAAATCTTTGTAAAGTGTAAAGTAAAGGACAATCAAGGAATTAAGTTAACTACATTTGTAATCACTGTGGAAATATTGATATTTATTTCACCATTGAAGTTAGTGTTTGTGAATGGATCAATCCTTCTACAGTTTTATTTTAAAAAAAGATACATTTACAGGAGTACAGTTTTATTGCCGCACAACCACTTCTGTGAAATCAAATGAAAGAGTTTCATAAATGATAAAATGTTTCACTAGAATTTTAAACTTTGAAAAACAATACAATTTCCAGATTTTATGTCTAAATTCTCCTCTTCTAAAATTACTGCAGGGAGTGATGCTGCTTTTTTTTCGGTGCTAAATTGCAAATTATGATGTTTCTTTTTGTTTTGTCCATTACTTTCTTGCCACAGCACTCATTGATAGAATTGACTCCCTGATTTTATAAATAAAATCCGACATCTTTTAGTGTTGTTGAGAACATTGTACTCTTCAGCATTTTTTACTGTTGCAGCTGAAGCAAGATTGAAACTCTGGTTTGATGGTACTATTTTCCAAGGGCTCAAATTATGGTCTCCGATCACATGGAGAAACTTAGACATTTTGCTTCAAATTTTTAATTATTGACTCATCCACACCACTGAATATTTAAAGATTAGAAAATTTTTAATTTATAAAACTGCCTTCCTGAAGAATTGATATTTTTCAATCTCTACTGAAAGTCCAGATTTTCCTTGGAATCTCCTCTGAACGAGGTTTCACTCAATTGACTTTTTCATCAAGAATACAACAAACCCAAGGCAAAATTTTTCCGTCAGTTAGCATCGAGTAAAGATTTTTTATAAGATTTTAAAGAAACTTTTCTTGTTTAAAACATATGCTACTAAGATCAGCAGTCTAATGAAATTTAAATTTTTGAAACTTACTCGTGGCCTTTTTGAAATGAAATTAGGTTTAACTTTGGTCTGCGCTAAAAATCTCAATTTTCTCTTTTTCATTCCTTCTCCTATTTTGTGTCATTGTGAGATGGTGATTGAACAAGACAGACAAAGGAATCTGGACTCTAATGTAAGCCGGAGGAATAATGTTTGTAATTTTTCCGGAGAGTATTGTCAAGTGTCATATTGGAGGACCAACTCTTCAGTGTAACCAGTTAAAAGAATATTTAGCTCTCTCGGAAATTTGACTGCACTCTGTATTTTAGAACTCATTTTTGATGTACTATGCAATCAGAAAAGAGAATGATAATTCTCATTAATTATTAAGATTTTTTTTCTCATGGGGATTATTCACATTGTTACCTCAAATATTTTCTTGCTTAAATTTTGTGAAGAAAGTCTCTGTGGCTTATATTTACTTTTCGTTCTTCTGAATCCAAAGATTTACATAAAATTAGTAACTGAGTAATTTCAGTTTTAGCTAAAATCAGTAGGTTGTCATTTTTTGCAACACAGGTGTAAATAAGAGGGTAAAGTCACTTTTTGGTCCAGGCCTACATCCTACTTTAAGTGAGCAGTAAGGCCTTGTCTCGACGGCGCAACTATTGAGGGAATTAGGTGCAACTGTCGCGAGTTTGTTGCACAAACTGAAGTTCCCTGTCTCGACGCACACGCATGTGTTCCTGGAACTTTTAGGCGGGAATATTTGAACAAAATCAATTTTTCTAGGTTAAACGATGTCAACTGAGGTAACTGAACTGATAATCATGAACGGGAGTTGAATATTTTGAGTTATTTGAACCAGGTATAAAACAAAAAACATCAACATAACACAGATATGGATAAAAAGAAAATATATTTGATAAAATTTTATTTTCCTGCTGTAGCGATATGCTGTAAACAAAAATATAAAATTGATACTGAAATGTATAAAAATATTTCTAAATAATAACCACTCAGAAATAAAACACCCGTAGTAAACTCCCACTTCACATGTAATCAGCATTTATCAATTCAAAACACGAAGATAAACAACTGTTCAAGGTTCCAGGTTTCTGACATGAAAGTTTCACTCATAAGTGAAACATTTTTGCAACACCTCCTTCCGTCAACAGTTGCACAAAGTACCCTCAACAGTTGCGCCGTCGAGACAAGGTCTAAGAATGTATGGAAATCATTTACATCCATACAATCATTTAGTGTTCTGTTGAATCCAATGCATTGGATCTCATGGCTCCCTTGGACTGGGTATTTTAAAGTCTACACTAGGTATCTAGCCAACAAAATATTTCAGTTTCTCTATCAAAAGTCGTAATTGGTATCTTTAATACTTATCTCCTGATAAAACATTTATAGACTCTCCAACTTGTGCACATCTTCCTTCTCTGATGAATTAGCCCCTGTATTTTATTGTAAGGGGCTTTTCATAAAATACGTAAAGCTCTTGGAGAAAGGAGGTTCGAGCCTGCATGAGCTGGGAAGACGAGACCGTTCAGAACTGTTATCAATGCGAGGCGGCGTTTTTTCATACAAAATTCATTATGATACACCAATTTAAGGAGGGGGAGGGGTTCAACTAAGCATTTAATACTTTTTTTAGGAGGTTGCAGACCTGTGTCTCAATTGTGTTATGAGGGGGAGGGGGAGGTAATTGTAGGGAAAGTTGATTTTCAGCGTTATGTATTTTATGAACAGCCCCTAATACTGCATGACCCTTAGCTCACAATTTGTTTTCTAATTTGTGTCAACTTTTATCAATACATTTTATCTAAGTAAAGAACATACTTTTATTGTTTCTTTATTTTTAGTGAAATATTTGGAGGATGTCGTATCTTGAACCCAATGTTTTTGTGCAATTATTATTGTTAACTATTGATAATTTTTATGCGTAGCGTACTGTAAGCCAACTTTGCCATTAAATGTAAATTGAAATTTTCTTAATTTATTTTTTTACTATTATCCATGACGAATAAGCGAGTTGCTGTTTTGCTCTTACAAATTAATTTTATCTGTATCATGAATAAATATATTTTCATCTTTATAAACTTGTTGAGCTTTTTAGTAACCCCATTTCTCTCAGTTGTCTTGTATTTCAGTTTCTTTATTTATTTAATATTTTTATTTCCCTAAGGATGAAGTTGATTCATTGTAATGCTTAAAATTCAGCTGAAAAAGTAGGTTAATTCAGAGTAAAGGTTTTCACGGCCTTTGAGACTCATAAACCTTAGGAAATTTTAAAAACTTCCTAAATTCTGATAAAATTTATTGTCTCGGTCACTAAGCTAGATCAATATATTATACTCAACCCATCTTTGGCCTTTCCATATCCACTCCATTAACGTAGGGAAGAGATTAAGAAAGATAAAATCAAAAAATCAAAAGTGAAAAAATTGGTATCATAGATTATGGCCAAAGTGCAGAATTCTGTATCTCCATATGCAATTTTGGAGACTTCCTGGCTTACTTTATTTTTCCTTTGGAAAACGAGTCATCCTAATTTCTTGTCAGTTCCTTGAGTTTTCTTTCTTGTCAGTGAAATATCCTGTAGATATAAGCCTCAAATTACTAAGTCGGCTCATTTATCTCCTCGATAAACAAAATGGGAGCGGAATTTTTAAAACACCGCAAGGGAGCACTCGTTTTTCGCACTTTGACCATCATTATGACTCAGCAGTGTGTTTGGTTAAACGCCAATAGACATTACAATTCTACCTCTGAAAGGCAAAGGCACACCCTGTACGCTGAGACAGTATTTCAATAAAGAGTTCGGAAAAAATTCCGAGTGATTCACAAAAGTATTGATACCACTCATGCTATTCTTTCAACTGTACTGGTATATATAAAAAAAGTATTAAACCACTCGAACAATCGGGTAGTTTCTCAGGACTTAACGAATCTGCTGGAAATATCGCCCATTTCTCGCAATATTCTGGACGTTTACCTACTACTTTTTCACAAGCGGAAACCAAGCGAGCAACTATTCGAACTCTGGAGTAGGTATGTAGTATCACGCGAAATTGAAGGAGAATCTTAGGTTTTCGCCGATCTGAAGTTACTGACATCATCATCTTCACAACATATAATTCCGTAAGAAGGAATCAAAATAATTCAGAGTAAGGAGAAGGTCGTTAAAAATGTTGTTTCGCGGGGAATTTTTCTTTGAAATATCGTTTAGGTATTCAATTAAAATGGTTTGCTCATTAACCGCCAACGGGCGATTTCGACGATTTCGCTGGCCGCGAAGCAGCCTTGGCGGGGGGGGGGGGGGGGAGTGAGCAGCGGCCAGGGGGCGGAGGCCCCTAGTCCAGATATAAAGTTTGCTTCTTTCTCATTTAAAAAAATTGAAAAAATGAGAAAACAAAAAGCAGGAAAATGTCCACAATCCTTCGATCCCAGGATTGCAGGCTCGCGGTGTGAACGCCGACGAACGCCGATATTGATTGCTCGACGTCGTCAAGCTCGAGGGATCGAAATTCTAACCCTGGATTAAATCCTAACAGTGTGTAATACTTAACCTTTTCTATGAATAATTTCAACATTTTCGCTCCTGGAAGAAAGAATAATTTACTTGGGTTCAATTGCACGCCAAACGTCACTTTGACAGTGTCAGTAATATGAAAATATGGCAACCTTAATCTTGACGCTCAGCTCAAGCTGTACACACTTCGAACAACACAGTGTGGGAAAGGAACAATGCTCGAATGAGTAGTCTGCTAAAGCCGTTGTAGTGCACAACTTGACTCGCGTGGGGTTTTGTTTTTCTTGTGACCAGGCAATTCAACGTTCTCATGACCAATGGACAATAAAAACGTTAATATCTTAGCCAGGAGTTGATTTCAGTATTTTTCGTAGCGCAAATCGTGTTCTACGTGAAATTCTGGTGAAGAATCACGTATCAGAGTGCTTAAATTCGTACCTTGCTAACTGGTCCATTCAATCCGCCAAAGAAGTGAACACAGAGAACAGAACTTCCCTAACTTTTCTCAGAAAAAATAGTTTATCGGGAGAAACCAGGCAACGTCGGAATGCTCATACGGCGTCGAAACACAGCATGGGCCCTTTAGGCCCCATTGGTCGTTGCCGCGATTCTCCTAACGCGAGTTCGAATAATCGCGCCAAACGGCCAAACGCGGTGCGGTCGGCGTCAAACTCACATCAGCGCCTGCAAGACTGCAAGAATACTTCACGCATTGCGCCAGATAGTGCGGTCTATGTCGAACGCACATTAGCGCCTACAAGTCTGCATGAATACTTCTCGCATTGCACCAAACGCAATGTGAGCGTTATTTGCGATAACTACTCGACCACGGGTATAGGCACATTGCCGCTAGCTGGATTGAAGACGCATCACATCGTGAAGATGACTCGACACTCGACCGCGATCCCTTCCCTGGCTTTCGCGACGCTAAAATCGTCGCAAAACTAGAACCGCGCGTCATTTCTTTTGACAGTCGATGCCCGGTTTTTAGCATAATTATAGGGTAAATATGTATCTCGATTACAACGATTCAAAAACTCGGACGATGTTAAAACGATGCAGCGATTCTGAAACTGGATTCGCGTAAAATTATTTTGGTTTAATAAAAAGAAAACAGAACGAACGAAAGTATCGCGTCAAAATTGTTTGTGATTTTACTTTAACTTTTTACTCACTTAAATTTTATTTTACTTCTAGAAAAAACCGTGTGTAGCTTTTTTTTTTAAAGAAAAACTGGCCCCTAGTCAATGAATAATTTGCTAGCGTCGATGTAAAAATCGCTTAATTTCCACGATATTGAGCGAGAATCGTGTGACTTTTTGTGATCTTAATCAACCGCTGGAAAATTTGCGTTTGTGCCGAGATATTGAGGTAGACTACGCGTAATTTTCAATGCTTTTACAAAACCGTTGGAAAAAATGCGCATTGGCCGCGATAATCCGGTGATCCCTACGTAGTCTCTCATTAATTTACAGCATCGCTGGAAAAATCGCACATTTCTACCGTTCGCAACGAACTTCTTATTAATCGATTCTTTAGTTTAGCTTCTAATGGGGAAATATCGAAAATCGACCATCCACGCTGCGCCACTTACCGATACTCACCAGTGAAAAGAACCTTTTCCCCAATGTTTTACCGAAGCCTTTTCTCCCGGAACGCGCTCCCGGCCCGCTTTGAAGGCGAAACGTCAGTGGAAAGTTGGGGGTTGGCATGACCTTAGCGTCCCGGCGAGTTTCCTTTCGTAACTTGGACTCCGGACCGGGGAATGTGGGTCGATCGAGTTCCACAGCTGGAAAGTCGGGGTGAGGATGAGGCTCCACTCTTATTTACGTGTGGGAGGTCGGCCTCGCGACACCGACTTTCGTCTCCATGGCAACAGGGTGCAGATTCATTCAACGGATCTCGCGGGCCTACGGAAAAATGCTCTGGCCACCAAGTCGTGCGCCTGCATTTCCGTCGATCGATCTCATCTCGTTACATAATGGAGCTGCTTTATGCTCATATTTTCCTTATTAAATGAATTTTGACCCCCCCCCCCCCCCCCCGGTCACTCCTTCGTTCTTGTTTTCTACCATGAAATCATTGATATTGTCGGTAGATTTCAGGATACATTAACATGGTAAAACGTTCAAACAACGAATCTCGTCGTTTGATTGGTTGTACGGTAGGCGGAAACCTAAGATTTTCCTTCAATGTATCGGAAAATACGTTATTATAAACACAAATACAATACAAATACGTTATTAATACCGATGGGAGCATAGTATTCATTCACGTCAGTAACTTGAGATGGGCGAAGAGCTAAGATTTCCTTCAATTTTGCGTGATACCACAAACCTACTCCGGAGTTCGAATAGTAACTTGCTTTGTTTCCGCGTGTGAAAAATGAGGAATTTCGCTAGAAATACGCAAATTTTCCAGCGGTTGATTAAGATCACGAAACATCACACAATTTTCACCTCAATATATCGGGAAAAATGCGATTTTCAAATCGATGGGAGCATAATATTCATGCACGTTAGTTACTTAAGATAGGCGGAAAGCCAAAATTTTCCTTCAATTCACCATGATACCGCGCTATACGTGAGTATCGCGAGGGAAAGATAACTACCTGATTTCAATCTACCCCGTTAAAATTTTTGAAACATTCGACTGAAACGAGGGCCCACGATTCGGCCACACTAATATCAGTCCATTGAACAAATGAAATCCATAAATTACACAGCATTAGGGCACGGCGTCTGTGCTGCCGTGCTAAGGAAGAACGCCGTATGAACATTCGAGAGTTGCCAAATTTCCTCCGATAAAACGTTTATTTATGAGGAAAGTCATGAATGTTTTCCCTCGACATTTTTAAGAGCTTTAGGTGAAATTGCGAAAAAAAATTACCTGAAAAATGGGAAGGGAAATATTCATAAGTTTACCAGGAAATTCGTGATTTATCATAGGAAATTTGGCAACGCCTGAAGGTTCATACGGCGTTTTTCCTTGGCATGAAAGTGTGGAGCACGGGGGCCGTTATCACGAGGCCGCGACAATCTCAACCCCCTCCCCCCCTCTTCGCGTGTCTAGCCACCACCGCGCACCGCAACCCTCAACAGTGCCGCCGAAGTCGAACTGTCGAAGGCCGCCCGGATGAGGGGGGGGGGGATGGGGGCCAAAATCGAAAGTGGGGACCTTGAAATTTCCTCGTCAGTCGTTAGTGCTTACGCGTGTTTCATTCGGCCGGTCTCCAAGCTCCAACGACCCGTCCGTCGACGCGGAGGCTTCTTCCCCTGGCAAAAATTGGCTAACGGGCGCGTTCCAAAAACCATAGAAATTCTCATAGAAGTCGATAGAAAGCGATTATAAATCATACAGCCGGGCTATACGAAGCGATAAAAAAGTATACAGCCGGACTATATAATTAATGTCACATTTACCGAGAAAATTGGGAATTTTTCTTTTTCAATCTACTATCAAGCAGTTTTGTTCGCGATTTGATCTCAAATATCTGAAAATTTCAAGGAAAACCGTGCAAAACTTTCCTCGCAAATACATGTTTTATGTAAGGAAATTAGGCAATTTTCGAATGGTCACACAGCGTTCTCCCTCAGCACGGCAGACACATTCAATTTTCTTTAAGTTAAAAAAAAAACTCATTTGAACCAAGAAAAATCCTTCCCTCGAATATTTTTCTCTTCACTTCATACAAATTTTCTTCGAATCAAATTTTGTTTTAATAAAAGGACTTTTTCCAATGACGATTTTTTTCAATTTCATGACGTCTGGAGCGATAAATTTGAGTGTGGGAATTATTTGTTGAACGGTGCACCCTGGGGATCCGTGGGCAGGGAACAGAGCGGCGACGTCACATCACCCGTGAGAATATGAAAACCCCTCGAGCAGCTGTGCTTCCGTGAACGCCCCCGCATGGATGCGAATCAAAACGGGGACACACTTCCGGAAAGTAAAATCTGTCGGTTGAATTTTGCAGAACTCTCCCCCGTAAGAGATACGGCTATTTGATAAATTCCAAGGGAAAGCAAAGGGTGAGATGGAGTCATTGGCAGCAATTTCAAGAGGCCGTATGAAATGAGGAGGTGACACCAGAGGGGGGGGGGGATATCCAGTCAAAAATTTATCATTGGGGGAGGGGGGGAGTTTTGAAGACAAAATTTGTTTGAAAATCTCGAAATGTGACGAATTTTGGATTTTTTATGGAAATTTTCCGTTCAATTAGAGGAGGTTCAGACCCTTTGGATCCCCTCGTTCCGGCTACACCACTGCTCTTGGATACGCACACTGCCGTGCTCAGGAAAAACGCCGTATGAACCTTTAGGCGTTGCCAAAGTTCCTTTGATAAGACACGGAATTATTAAGAAAGTTGAAAATATTTTTCTACAAATTTTTCAGATAATTTTGTTCGCAATTTAATGAGACATCTGAAAATTTCGAGGAAGAATATGCAGAACTTTCTGCCAAAATAAATGTTTTTTCAGCAAAAATTTGGCAGCATTCGAAAGTCCATACGGCGTTTTTGCTTAGCACGGCAGTACAGTAGAAGGATATCATGACCGAGGCTACTTTCCTGACTCCCAGTTTCAACGTTATTTCCCCTCATCTACCGATATGATTTCGCATATCGAGGTCAGATTTAAGTAAGATTTATGACGACGAACTGGACGGATATTGTTACAAATAATTTTGAATACACATTTAATATGACAGAGAGGAAGCCAATGCGGTATGCTACCGAACTAAACACAAACCCTGGAACTCAACTCCAGATTTTGAGACTTTTCCGGACCGGACGAATTATTATAAAGGAGCAAGCCGGAGCATGTGCCTTACTTGTTATCTCTCGGCACAGTATTAGGTACTCTAGACAGTGTTAATCCTGGAGAAAGAAAAAGTATATAGAGGAAAGTGACCTTGTTCTGGAGTAATATGTCTGAAAAAACACTCACGAAGCAAGGCCATCCACTAGAGCCAGTACAGTTGCATCCTACTGTTTTGAAGGCACTTTATGCTCGAGTCGGGCTTGAACACACTCGACTCGATGTGATCCCCTCTCTCCTTGCGTGTTCTGCCGTGCTAAGGAAGAACGCCGTATGAGCCTTCAGACGTTGCCAAGTTTCCTCCGATTAAGACTGAGTTTACTGAGAAAATTGCGAATATTATTCTCCAAAATTTTCAGACAATTTTGTACGCAGTTTAATCTAAAATATCTGAAAATTTCAAGGAAATATATGCATGAATTTTCTGAAAAAATACACATTTTATCAAGGGAAATTTGGCAACTCTCGAAGCTTCACACGGCGTTCTTCTTTAGCACGGCAGTGTTACCCTCACTACCCGCCTGTCGTAGCAGAGTTTTACATTTGCACAAGTCTTTCACGCATGAGGTATGACATTTTCAAAGAGCAAGGATATTAAAACTCCTGAACTTCCCTCATCACTTTACCATACACTCCATTCTACAGCATGTGATTTCTGATGTAGTACAAAGTGCGATGTAAAATCAAAATAAATACTTTATGTCGAGATAAGCGAAGCTTAAAGCGGTGGCTGGCCAAGCTGCATAGAACATAGTAATTGATTTAAAAAAAAAAAAAAAAAAAGAAAAAAAAAATCGAGCTACAAGCCAAAAATAAATTAAACAAGTAATACTGCAAGCTACATGGAAGAAAAGTTACTTCTTGTAAGTTTTTTATTATTTCTCATCTCCATGTAGTTTGAAATATTACGCGTTAAATTTATTTTTGGCTTGTAGCTCGATTTTTTTAAATCAATTACTAGGTATTTATTTATATAGATTGTGACTTCACATGAGGGTGTAAAATTTTATTATTATTTATTAATTTCTTTATTTATTTGAGTATATTTTTACTTCATCCAATTACTCTGATATTTTTTAAAATTTATTTTTGTTGACACAGCTTAAAAAGACACCGTAAGGAACCCCAGGATTTTCACTCTTGTTAGACATTCTCTGAATTTTTAGACGGAGTTTGGCGGAAGTACCTTGGTAAAAATTGGCGATAAGAACTGCGTTTCAAAATACCATAGGAATTCTTATAGCCGGCTGAAGAAGGCTACAGAAAATCATTGTTGTAGAATGCGGAGAAAATCATACGGCCGGGCTATACGAAGCGATAAAAAATTATGCAGCCGGGCTATAGTTCCTATCGCCGGGCTTTACACTTTATCGCCTGGCTGTTGCTTTTTCGCCATCGATTATAAAAGGCTATAAGAATTTGTGTAGAAATGCGTGTGCTTTGGAAATCATTAAGTTTGATACGGAACCACCTTAATATTTACAAAACACACATTATATTTTCCTTTAATACATATTTTTTTTCATCAATTAAAATGAGAATAATCCATACAAGATGTGCAAACATTTCAAAATCATGAGTTAAATAACGCTGACTCCGCCAGATTAAATATTAGAGCCTAACACAAAGCGGAGCGGCGACGCACTGGCGCCTACAAACCTAACAGGGATACTTCACGCATTGCGCAACGCGTGAAGTATCCCTGTTAGGTTTGTAGGCGCCAATGCGTGTTTCGCGCTGGCTGCCCGCCTGCCACGGCGCTTGAAGCAACTATTTCACACCAGAGGTATTGCACAGTATCATACGAAACTGAAGGCGCTCTAATATATTAGTAATGGCAGGCATCCATCAAAAGTACGGAGCTTTCCTCCCAAAATAAATCAAGATACTACGGCCCAAAAAGAGAGCAGTATTCCAAAAACTCACTAAGTCCTAGCATCCGTAATTAGTAACGTTTAGCATACACTTTATCGCCTGGCTGTTGCTTAATCGCCATCGGCTATAAAAGGCTATAAGAAATTGTGTAGCCGGCTATAGAAGCTATTGGAAATCTTACAGCCGGCTGTAGGTCTATGGTATTTTGGAGCACAGATTCTACTGCAAATTTTTACCAGGGTATGGCCTAAAATTTTGACCCGATAGTTTATAAAGTACCAAATAAAAAGCTAAACTGGAGCAAACACGTATGACGTAGCGTAGCCTGCAGGCCACATAGTTGTACAATATATCGTCACCTTCTGGCCAAAGTATCACACGCGCCATGCATCGTTTAGAAATTCTCGTTGCCATTTTATTTTTTTACAGAAAAATTGGTTTTTTGAATTTGTTCGAAAATTTCACTGAATTTTATCGGCAGCACAAAGAAAATTCAGAGAAATTTTCGCACGGCATCGTTGACCAATTTCGCTGTAAATATATAAGACGGCGGCAGAAATTTTTAAACGTCGCATATGGCGCTTGTGATACTTCGGCCGGTAGGTGACAACTGACAATATCGCCGTTCATGTCATGCGTATTATGCATTGACGAGGTGAGAGCCGCAGAAGCTCAATTTAATTTTTGGAAATTTTCCTCGGAACACAAAGAAAACTATGAATTGGCATTCATGCTTGAGTAAGTGAATAAAGTGTCAAATGAAACAATACAATCAGCAATCAAGCATTCAAGCCCCACTGACTCTTGCCTTTTCACATGGGGGTGGACTCATACATGGTAAAGGGGTGTCCAAGCTGTCCATCCATCACGGCTTAAACTTTACGAGCCTCTTTTGAGACCGGGTGTGGATTTTGGAGGAAAACGAGAGGCACCATCGTGTATCTCATGAAATTTTAAGAAGGTTCAAATTTCGCGCGTAACTAATCGAAAAACTCCGTTGGAACCCCGTATTCCAAAAAAGGAAGGTTTTGGCACAATGCTCGAGGTGTGCGGTGCCTCTCTTTTTCCTTTTACTCCTCCACAGAATCCTCACGTAACTCTAAGGGGAATTAAGGGAACAAAATATGAGCGCGCCTGAGTAAGTTTTAAAGATACAGACTTGAGTATTATTCGAGGAAGTTTTATTTGAACTTCTCTGCATCGATAACATAAATGTTCACAGCATTTACTGGCCTCTCGGGGATTTCGTGTAGGATATTGGGAAAATCGGAAAAATCCGTGACTCGCGGAAGTATAAATTATGGTCGAAAAGTAGGGAGGAACAAAGTTAGAAAGTTCCCAACTTTTTCTCATCACTGAAGTAATTGCCCAATATTGCCGGCGCGGCGCGGCGATGATGGGCGAACTCGTGATTTTGAAACTTAGCGGGGTCTTTATTTTCCCTTACCTTGAATTCTGTACGCGACCAATGAAAAACAGTGTTTTGATTTGATCGACTAATCAGTGTGCGTTTTACATGCTGTAGCCAGGGTCAACAAATCCTAAGCTATGATGGAACGAATGGACTGTTTCGGGGCGGCCATGTTGTTTTAAGAGTGAATTGCAGTGTTCAAACATGCAGCAGTATGCGGGTCCCCTGATATATTTTTCTTTATTTACCGTGTGTTAACTCTTTTAAAGTTCATCGGCTTGTTTATTTTGGGATTAAGTGCAATATTCGTGAGTGTGCGCGATAGTGGTTCAAGTGTTACTGACTAAAAACTAAATTTGTTTTCGAGTTCAGTGAAGTGATTTCAAAGACCTTGACTTTGCCATGGCTGATATTTGTTCGGAAAAATGCTCTGGTTTTTAGATTATATTTTAGAATGTCACCAGCCTCTACAGGTGAGTCGAAGATATCTTCAATATCGTTTTAATTTAAGTCAATTCGTTTTCATACCGAAAACCTCTCGCACATCTTCATCACAATTTAGGTTAGGCTCTATGGTAACAGGTTATAGTCCCAAGGTTAAGCCCACCTTTTGCCATTCTTTGTGTTACTTTATTCCCGTATTTAATTAATTACTTTTAGGGTTTTAATACCCTAGACACAACGCACCCACTGACTTCTTTGATACTGTACGTCTTGTGCAGGTCCATGCCCTGTTTTGTTTATTGTGTATCCCTCCTCCATTACATAATACCAGAACCTGATCTCAGTGCTGTCCTAAAATCATTCACATCCATTTGAGAATTTTTTCTCCCAAATAGACCAGTTTTTCGGTGCAAACTTCATCCTGTTCGTCAAACAATTCTCTCTATCAATCCATCATTTTCTCGTCTCTTGTTTACTTAATTGTCAACCAACCACCATTTGACGCATTGAGTGTTTTGGTCCAGTGGGGGAGTGCGTTCACATTCCCGCAAGTTGCAAGTTTTACCATCAGAAAGCAGTTGATTTGGTTCTATCAGAATTTTGTCGAAGCTCAATTCCCTCAAGGCAAATGAATTAGGCTACCTGTCTCCTGGAAATGAGTGGTTTGCTCCATTTCAATTTAGGTCGGAACAGTCATTGTTGAATTCGCTATATGGCGAGGTGAACATATCATTTAAATTTACATACTTTCCTTCCTCTATAACAATGGGGTGAACAAAGTCATTGGAAGTCAGGGCTATGCTTCGCCCCGTTTACAGTTTTGTGTTCTGGCACATTTTTCTCCTTCTCTTTTGCCACTTACTTGCGGAGACCTCTAACTGAGACAGGCCTGCAAGAATTCTTCATTTTACTCCATTTGGTATCCACAATTCTGTTGCACTAACCTCTCCCAGAGCCATAAATGCAAGTAGTCGAATATGTTTACCCTCATTTTGATGTGGCATTCAAGGCAACTATCTGAGGTACCAGAGTAATAACGAAGATTATTCTCCCTGGTTTATTGTTTAGAGGAGTCTTAACCGAATATTTCTCTCCTCATATTGAGAGAAACAAATTAAACAATAGGGAGGAATGGCTGTAGCGTTGACTTCACAAATCTGGAGGAATCAGGGAAAAACTCGTTCCTCAATGTTTTGATGAATATTACGGGAATCTTATGAAGGAAGCTATCATCATCAGCCCATGCCATTTGTATTTTCCGATTGATCGTTTGCACTCAGGCTGGGCCACCGCCAGCAGACCTCTGCTAACTGTTCATTCTTAGAACCTAATGATGCAAAACAAGGCAGATCGAGTGACCTGCGGAGTTTGTTATCGGTTTGGAAATTTTTGGGAAGATGAGGAAACTCTTGTTTAATATGGCATTGATACAGTCTTAAGACAAACTTCTAACAGTTCTTTGAATTTTTGAACTCCCGCATAGGTTGTCCTTTCAAGGATTTCTGACCATGCCTGGATCTTTGGGTCACGCAACCGAGGCTGTTATCTATGGGGAAATTTCGTACGGAAAGGAAAAATCGATGAAACTCTTTTAGATTTGTTATTACTTACTGTGAATAGTCAAGAGTAAGATATAATTAACATTTATCAAACTTACGCAAAAGGTACATCATTTTTTGAAAATTTTTTAGGTCAGATCCTTCTTTGCACATAATTCACTCTTCTGGAATCATAAGAGGAGCGACGAAATTCTTCTTGTTTTTGGGCAGTAGAAAGTCAAACTTAGGCATTTTCTAGACAGCTGTTACGTGACATTCTTTCTCTCAATTCTTTCAATGCCATCGCATGGATTTATTGTTCTTTTAGCTCCTGCTTAGTGCAGTGATTGAAACACGCGCTGGCCAAACAGCAATTTGCCGTAAGAAATTGCATTTGGCTGCTAACAAATGAAACTAGTGGAAAAGCATTGTCCGTTCAGAAAATCATTGTTTAACTCCTTTTTTGGTATTTTTCGCGCCTTTGGGGCTATTCAATGGGGCATGCCTGACTCTAGGCATTTCGGAAGGGCAATTTTTCATTTTGGCCCCCTGAGAAATCTGAGATGGCCCCGAAGAAAAATAGTTGTAAGCCAGATGGCTGCTAAGACTTCGTGCCGAGTTTCAAACACTGGCTTAGTGGCAATTTATGCTTCAACAGCAAGGCATTTGGGACCTGGAGAAACTAGATAATTTTGGGGCTCGTTATGAATAAAAATGTCCGCGGTAAAAAAAAGAATTGAGTAGCAGGAGTTGGTCTTAAGAATAAAGAATGACTTTTCCCTCTGCTCTAAGACAATTTTGTTCTCAAATTTGATGGTCTGCATTGCCTCAGCGCTACAGAACTACCAGCAAGATAAAAAATGTCAGCACCAACAACTATTTTAATTTCTATAACAAATCTAGTTTTTGCCTGATAACTTCAGGAGAGAAAGAGAAAAATTCTTAAGTTGTTATCAGAGATTTGCCTCTAAAACATAGCAGGTTACGAGCGTATGAAATAATTTTTACATATTAGTCCAGAGAAAGCAAGCAAGTTTTCCTCTTAATCTGTATGGATAGAACCATCAAGTAAGCATCATCGAGTGTTATTATTATTGATTATTATTGGCAATTTTAAAATGGATAAGTGTCAGCTTCAGTTTTAGTTCAAGTCAGCACTGACCAGAGTTTGATGAAACGCTTAACACAGTGGGGTTTGTCCATTGGATTTTGTGTTCATTAACCAGTAATACCTACTACCAACAAAAACTATCGCAGCTAACGGAAAGAAATAAATTGGTTTTTAAACTCCACTTCAGTTGGCTACCAACTGAGGAGTCCAAAATATTTGAGTAAATCTTATAATCATCCTTTTTATTATCAACAATTGCCTCTATCATGAATAGTTGACCGGCAATTGAGTCATTGGGACGTTGCCTCCGCTTGACCAACTGCCCAAATCTTGAGCTGAGAAATTTCTAGGTTTGGTCAATATTGACGCCTAGTCCCTTGAAGTGACAAAAAGATGTGTACCAAACTTGATGGTGTCTTTCAGCGCTTATTCTTCTCTTCTCTTTTCTTTTTGTTCCATCATTAATTGCAAGTTTTTTAGAGTGAGTAAAGTATTTTGATCAGAAACTGGACCCTTGCAGTTGTGCATTACTTTTTAAAGGTATATTTAATTAGGTAGGAGTGTAAAGATCAGAATAGGAATGAGCAGGCCATGTTAAGATGCTGGTGGAAGGTTTAGTTTTGAAAAGCTATGTCAGAGGAAGACTTTGTATTTTGAACCTTCGTATTAAATTTCTTTTGGAGCAGTAGACATCAGGTGCACCAACTTGCCCTGTAGTTGAAGAACAACTCAGCTGTCGGGCCAGCTGAATGTGAATTTTTTTTTTTTTTTTTAGACGTAAAACTCATTCTCGCCCGTTTCATGAGTAAGACGGAGTGCGTAGGTATAGGTAGCATGGTTTTCTCAAGGCTTGTTCAACCAGTATTAAGATGCTACCAAGCCTATACCATGTAACTTATATCGCAAGATTGGTTTTTATCCATGCTGATGCTAAAATAATTTTGCAATGTAAGAAAGCCTCCCACAGAGGAAGATGAATCGTTGCTCTTACTATACTTGTAGTGGATTCCAGCACCTGGGATATTTCATGGTAACAGGAATACATAGTTGAAATGTGGACCTTGAAAAACACAAAAAAAAGTGCAAAAGGTTGATCAAATTTAACTATTTCATTGAACATGGCAAAGATTTCATGAACGTAGCCAGGATTTTGTTTCAGGAAGGAGACGGGGGCTGCGCTCCTCAGAATAGGTAGGTTCTGCCCCCTCAGAATGGGTGTTCGGGGATTTCGAGGGTCTTCCTCCAAGAAGTTTTTGAAAAACACTTTCTTTTTGTCCACCGGGGGGGGGGGGGGGGGGCTTAGGCCCCTGTAGCCCTCCCCAGTCCCCTGACTGCGTCCATGTTGAACCACCGGCGCCACGACTTACAGTGGATCGAGTCAACGGGAGAGGTCGGACAAAATTTGGAAACTTCAAACGCTTATGACTCCATTTTTACAAGACTTTGAGGGTTTAAAAGTGGTTCCATTTGTTTTCTCGTGAAATTTTCTTTCAGAAACATCCATTGGAATTTAAAATGTGACGAAATAAACAACAAAATTTGCAGTGTTCGTCATAAATTTCATTTCCGACCTCTCTAAATGACTCGATACAATGTGCGACTCCTCGCTTTCGTGATATCACTCACCTACCCTTCGAGTCGCAGCAACAATATTTCAACTAATTTGGTCCTGTAAGTCACGATGCAGCATTGTAATCGAGTCGAACCATTTCTTACAACAGAAATAACATAACACACAGCTGTTAGTTGGAAAAGAGGTGGGACCTGGAGTCCACTTTAAGTATAGGTCAGTTTCGCCAGTCACAGAATCGCGTTTCGATGGTGAGATATCGCCTTTCAAAAAACACGGTTTATGACGTCATCCTCCGCGGCAGCACATACCATGGTTTCTTCCAACTTTGATTTTATCCATCAGTGATACGCTCATTGCACAGTTTAAAACACGGACGTAACCAAGGTGAAAGAAACCATGGTAAGCATCCGCGGTGGATGACGTCACATACCGTGTTTTTCGAGGGTGATAGCTCCGTTAATACTGGATGTGGGAACTCGGTGTATGAACAGATCACATTATTTTTTGCCTGTATTTAATCTGGAAAAAATCAAAATACGATTCTGAGAGTAGCGCAACTGGTCCATTGTCAGAGCAACGATTCTTTTCACTCCATGACAAATCCCCCCCCCCCCCCCTCTCTATACTTATAAAATGAATTAATGATGATGGCGGCAGGGGTGCAGGAATTTTTTAGCCTTCCCATTTTTCGAATTGGCCCTCCCATTTTCAACATTCCCTTTTCCGCGGCGAAACTATGGTTTGTTATAGCTCTGTGCGTTTAAGTCGCCGCGATTTTACGAAAAACAAGTGATTTTTACTGCAGTTTTGCACAAAAAAAAGTGAAAACCGTTATTTTGCCGGTTCTCCCGTTTGATAACACCGTTTTCAGGACCTTCCCATTTCCACACATGACCGACCGCGACCCGCCCAGTCGCGTGGTCGAGTTGTTTTTGAATCCCCAAACGATGGTGATGATGATGATGATCCGAGCGTCTTGCCCAGATCTTCTCCGTTAGCTAGAATGGAGATGTTGCATGTGAGAGGGATTTGCGATTTGACCATTGATTCTTACGTAAAAGTTCGCGAGAAACACGATGGTGCCACTGGTTTTCTCTGAAATCATCTCCCAAGCTCAAAAAAAGCTCTCAAAGTGAGGCCAAAATGGAGGGGATATCCCACCCTACCCTGAGAGTCCACCTCTACATCAAAACAAACTCTCCATGCAAAGATAGGGAGCAAATACAGTAGCAGGGTTGCCACTTTATTTGGGGACTCCAAAACTGAAAACACGGCATCACTGCTAATGTATTTGCTCCCTATCTTTGCATAGAGAGTTTGTTTTGATGTAGAGGTGGACTCTCAGGGTAGGGCGGGATATCCCCTCCATTTTGGCCTCACTTTGAGAGCTTTTTTTGAGCTTGGGAGATGATTTCCGAGAAAACCAGTGGCACCATCGTGTTTCTCGCGAACTTTTACATAAGAATCAATGGTCAAATCGCAAATCCCTCACACATGCAACATCTCCATACTCCTCTGAAGGGCTGAAGGGCCCTTATTGACGCTACCGCCGGCCGCCAGCGCTCGGAGCGCCGCGTCCCGCCAACTTTCCAAGTTCAAAGTCAGCGCCAACTCCAGTCGAAGGTGGTGGTCCCGTCGCGCCAAGCCGGCCGGCCAATTTCGTGGCTTGTGTGGGCAGCTTTCTCTCTCTTGCCCTCCGGCCGCCCCCCCCCCCCCCCCCCTTCCTCGTAATGTGACCATTACAGGACAGTATCCAGGGGTCTTCAACTGGGCTCGAACAGAACCCGTGGAATTGTGGATGCCCATTCTGCACAGAGAAAAAAAAGGAGGTGTTTGCATTTCGGGCATCTTGGAATTTTTTGATGACTTGATGACGTAGGTGGGTACAGCGACGTCCCCTTCACGCTAAACGTCGCTGTACCCACCTACGTCATCAAGTCATCAAAAAATTCCAAGATGCCCGAAATGCAAACACCTCCTTTTTTTTCTCTATGCCCAGTCTGTTTTCATAGCCTGAAGTCAGGATCCTCTCAATCAGGGTGACAAATTCTCGAAAAGTGAGAAATTCTAGCCGTTCAACTCAGAACTTAAAGATGCAGGAGTAATTTTTCCGTCCCGACTTACTCGTCGAGGGCCAAGGAACAATACCGTCTAACCGAAAATTTTGGCGAAAATGAGTCAGAGACCCAGCCACATTCTACAGTTTTATAGAATCCAAGCTGGTTTTTTACTTTTCTCCAATCCCGCATGGGAGCGTTGTAATAACGCTCCAGTGTATAAAAAAATTTGTTAACACCGCCAAAAAAATCACAAAAATAAACAATTTTATTCGTCCCGTGAAATCGTCCGTCTCCGCATACTTCGGTATGCGATATTGTTCCCTAACCACCTAATTGTTTTTGTACTGAAGTACCGATAAAATTCGGCCGCAGGCATTGTAGCTTATTTCAGACGAACGATTTGTTTCTGAAACAGTCACTTTTTAGACGAACCCTAAAACGTTGATATTTATTTGTAGCCAGGGGTTCATTTGAACTGCAAAAGGTAGCTCCTAGAGGGTAGAAGTCTCCGCTTGTAGAGATTAGAGCACCCTCATGGGGAGATTACAGATACGTCGAAATATGGAGCTCTCAGGGCCCAAAAAGGCGAACTTTCAACTCGAAAAACACTAGATAAATGCCGCTGCCAGTCTTGAGATTCCAAGATTAAACTAAGAAGGCCAAGAATCTTCACGAATGAGTGTCATTTCGCGCAAATGAGCAGATTTATGTTAGAACCAAGTCAAATGCGTGCTTATCAAACGGAGGGTCGTAAAAACTGCAATATTATTATACTAAATCACTCTGGATAATTTGAATCTCTAGGTTGGCTTCCCTTACGGGACGGGGAGCCCTAACCTCAAAATTACCGATATGTCCGCACTCTCCCCATTAGGAACTCTAGTGGGTACTGCCTTGCCAAGGGAGAACGCTGTATGAACATTTGAGAGTTGCCAAATTTCCCTCGATAAAATGCTTATTTTTTAGGAAAGCTATGAATATTTTTCCTTTAAATTTTCAGAGTCTTTAGGTATAATTGCGAACTAAATTGTGTGAAAAATTGGGAGGAGAATATGCATGAATCTACCAGGAAATTCGCGTTTTATCATAGGAAATTTGGCAACACCTAAAGGTTCGTACGGCGTTCTTCCTTAGCACGGCAGAGTAGAGATGCCACTGCGCATGATGCAGGGGCTCACGAATTTCCCTCTGAAATAAGCCGAGACAGAAGGAGGGAACAAAGCCGTCGTTGCTTGGTTTTCCGAGGCGAGTTTCCCGAGGAGATTTTCCTGATCGATAGTCGGGGAGCGATCGACAATGGAGCGTCAATATTTCATGGGGCTGCCCCTGGAAATCTATCGATCGTCTCCTTCATTCTCATCATTTCCCTATTTTTCTCTGTAGTGTCTCAAGGTTACGGGATCAACGATCGGAGGAAAAACACAGCGCACTTGGCCGCGGCGCGGCGTCTCCCGCTCCGGTGGAAGCGGCGCTGCCACGTGGTGCGGATAAAGGAGTCGGACGTCGCGTCGCCGCGTCGCCCCCCATCGCGGCGCGGCGCCCGCTCCGTGGCGCGTAATTTATGGAACCATTTTGTGGTTGCGAGCCGCGATCCGAGTGATGTTGTCAGTCCGGTTGATTTCCGGACAGTGCTGCCATCTGGACTCCATGCGCGGAGTCTGCGCGTAGCTGTCCACCGTCGTCCGCCGTCGTCGTCGTTCGTCTAGCTCCTGTCGAACCCGCGTTTCTCCGTACTCTTCTGCCGTGCTAAGGAAGAACGCCGTAAGAACATTCGAGAGTTGCCAAATTTCCTTCGATAAAACGTTTATTTATGAGGAAAGTTATGAATGTTTTCCCTCGACATTTGTAGGAGCTTTAGGTGAAATTGCGAGCAAAATTACCCGAAAAGTGGGAAGGAAAATATTCATAAGTTTACCAGGAAATTCGTGATCTATCAAAGGAAATTTATCAACGCCTGAGGGTTCATACGGCGTTCTTCTTCTCCGTACTCTTCTGCCGTGCCAAGGAAGAACGCCGTATAAACATTCGGGGGTTGCCTAATTTCCCTTGATAAAACATGTATTTTTTACGACATTTTGGTGTAACAACCAGATGTTTCTTAACCTCAAAACGAAGCTGTAGGTATGGTCATCTAGGGGGTATTGGGTGAACCCGTGAGCTTTGACGGGCGCGCTTGGCAGCGTGGTGCGTGGCAACTGGCAGGGAAGCCGAGTTTTTCTTTGAGTCACATGGGTCTCCTGGTAACCGATCGCCGTCATTGAGATTTTCTTTGTGTTCCGAAAACCCGAGTGCGCTATGAGATTATCCCCCGTTCGGTGCATTAGAGCTTCGTTGATGATTCCATCAGTATCGGCGCCCAAGAATTCTTTCAGCATTGGGGCCCCCGCGGGGGAGTCGTTTTCAATAGCGACACTCAAAATAAAAATCGGACCTTTGATTGGGCAAATCTGAGGATCGGAGTCTAGAGGAAGGAACGTAACTCGATGGACTACCACAGAAGGTACGCAGTAAAGCATTCTGATTCATGTTTTTCAACCATAATTTCTCGTAAAACACGAGTCGCGCAACGAAAATTACTGAAATTAACTCCTAAGCAATATATTTAATGTTTCTTGCCATGTGAATTCAGACCTTCCGCTCATGGAAATGCAATGGTCTACTGGAGTCCCTTTATAGAAAGTGCTGAGACAACGCGGCTTATGGATGTCACAAACGGGAATAAAGATTACACAAATCGGACGTTTTTTGTAATCTTTGATCAAGCCATTTCCGAATTCCTGTCTCGGTTCCCTCGCTCATTCCATTTGTTCACCCCCAATTCCCCGTCCATTCCAGTTTGTAATCCAGCAATCGGTGAAAATTTAATCTTTTTCCCGTTTGTGACACTGTGAAGTCCTAAAATACGGGAACCAATCAGAAATGGATTCGCATTGTCTTCACTCTCATTGCCAGTATAAAGGGACTCTATGGTCTTCATGAGTTAAATCGCGCACTAAACGCTACTGTAGCAGTCAGTGCGATGCGAAAATATAGCAACCTCAATCTTGTCGCTTTGGCTCAGCTGTATCAGATTGTTTACACTTCGAACAATAAAGGGTGGGGAAGGAACAATGCTCGATTGAGTATCCTGCTAAAATCGTTGTAAGGCGCGGTTTGACTCACGTAGAGTATTGCGCTTCCTTGTAACCGAGCAATTCAAATTTCCCGCAGCTAATGTAAAAGAAAAACGTTAATATCTTAGTTAGGAGTTGATTTCAGTAGTTTTCGATGCAAGAATCGGGTTCTGCGTGAAATTCTGGGCATGAAACAAGAAGCAGAATGCTTAAATTTGTATCTTGGCTAGTGGTCTATTCGTCGCTTACCATAGTCCAGACCAAGGAACGTAACTCAATGGTCGCCCAATCGAATCAAATATTTCGACTGTTTATATGAATATGACTGCGCAGTTGATGTTCATAACTGTGTTGATTCGCAGGCATGCTTTTTCCGCACAAAACCCTCGGTTTTTGTCATTACCCCACAAAAATCGTGATTGACATTTCCGCGCAAATTCCATCTTCATCAGTCGTGGTTTAGGAAAAATATCCTCTCTTTCAAGATTACGATACGCATACTGTTCAAAATCAGACAAGAACCTTCATATACTTGCCATCAAGTTTTGGCTCAATTTTTTTTTTGGCCTGACCTACTCACGTCGTAATGATGCCATTCTAACTTTTAGAACTTTAAAAGATGTTGCTCCGAAACATATTCAATGTAACATATTCTTAAAGTTCATCGAAAAAAATTACATTAATCTGCGCGGTGTTGCCACATTGTCCGAATATATTTTTGCGGAAAAATTGTGTGCGGGAATGTCAATCTAAGATTTTGTGTGGAACTGCCAAAATCGGAGATTTTGTGCGGTAACGGCAACCTTCCGTTGATTTGGCATGTAATTAGAAGAAAAAGCTGTGAAATTTGCAGTCAAAAGTGCCGAGAAGTCTTCCGGTTAAAATACAATATGTGTTAGGAAATTTCGCAATGTTGGAATGTAGTTACGTTTTACGTTCTTTATGAAAGGACGCTTGGAAATGGAACGGTGTACGTACAAGCGCAATAGTCTGGATTCATGGGAAATGATGTCTAGATAAGTGCTGGCGCACAACCACGGTGAACTTGACGCCGTTTCTGCTAGCTGCATGATTCGGCTGTTGAGCAATCGGAATTCAAAGCGCAACGATGGAGGATAAATTGTGCCGGTAAACAATGTAACAGTGTGTGCTCATCACCGAAATGACTCAACGCAAATGAAAGCGGAAAGAAAATCGAAACCGATAGCTGTTGCGAAATTTAATCATCACAGGCCAGAGGCCACAATCAACCACGTCAGGTGACTGAATCTACAGCTGCGAGGAGTGCACATTGAATTGCTGTTTTTAGGCATGAGAGACAGACCGCACTGTGCTTTCTTACATGGTAGAATTTATTTTTTGAATGACTATAGGTCCCAACTAGCCATTTAAATCAGGATGGTCACCTCGTTTACTTTTCCTTGACAAGAACAGAGTTCCCAGTGACTAGGAAAATCGAGAATACGCAGGGGAAAAATCATCGTTTTCCCCACGCAAGAACCTACTACTTTCCAATAATGCCAAATTTCCTCTCACAAATTGCAATTGTAACTGTAGAATCTTGGGCATTTCTAGCCAGAAGTTTCACTGATATTTCATCTGACCTCATGCAAAAATCAGTAAAATTTTCAATAAAAATTGCATAGGTTTGGCAACGTGGTGCGACGTTGCCAAATTTTCTTTCAAAAAATCAATAATTTTCAAGGAAATTTGGAAATCTCTCTCTTCCGATCTGTTGGACGATTTCGTTCGCATTTTGATCTTAAAACTCAGAAAACTTTAAGGAAAACATTCATAATTTTCTTTAAAAATAAAAATGTTATGAAAGGAAGTGTGGCAACATTCGAATTCTCGCACGGCGTTTTTACCTAGCACGGTAGAATTTGTGATTGTTACGGGTGAAATGCAGATTATGTAAGTCCGTCAACATTTGAAGGCGTAGAAAGACCAGCCTTTATTCTCTCACTGGAAAATACTCGCCCATTGTTGGGTGATGCAATGCGTTCCTACTCGGAAATGTTTTCTTGTTAGTCGTGATGAAGTTGCATTCAACTTGTGAGCACTGAAGCCTTTTCTCCGAAACTTTCCACGATCCAACAAGCAAACAATGACGTTGGTTTTAGCTTGGCGGGTGTTTTTCAGGTTCAGACGAGCTTTTACGCGCACCAATGTAAATATGAGGTTTGATATAATCTGTCATCTGTCACAGGCTTTGACTTGTAATCTGCCGTTTGTTTATCTATCCGTTAATATTTTACTTGTTTTTTTTTTTTTTTTAAAAAAAGGGGGGATTTGGTCTTTGGAACTAGAGTTAGTCTAAGAGTGAAATCATTCGACGCGTGTGCGATTGATGCACCATAACTTGAAAGTTCGTCCCAGTAACATTGAGCCTTGGTTTGATTGGTCGATACCAATAAGTGGATTGCTCTCCGATGGGGTGTGCTCGTTAGTGCTCGCGCCATAAGAATAAATGGGAATTTAAAAGCGCCAGCCGAGTGACGTCAGCGGTGAGGTCCGGACTTGACGACCAGGCCGTCAGTCTTTAACTCATGAGCCCTGTCCACAACGCTCCTGTCTCATGCCCACGGCTCACGAGTTAGCGCTCAGTTCGTTTTGATTTAATGTCAAATCCCGCTTTCCCATTTTCTCAAGAGGAACTGTATCCACTTTTACATTGTTTCCTATCCAGCTCACCACGAACACACCCCATCTTTCCACTTGCATGTAGTTCCTTACAGCATAAATACGTCCAATTAGATTACATTTTACAATAAGGAACCACTATCTCTGGCTCTTCCATACAAACACCTCTCTGCATAAGGAAACCAATGGCATATATGTTGCTCCTAAAATTAGCCAGAAATAGTGGTTCCTTTTAGCATAAATACGTCCAATTGGACCGCGTTAAACAGAAAGGAACCAAGCCACATCAGCTATTGCCAATACAACAGGGAAATCTAGAGATGATGCATACAGGTTGATCTATTACGAGAGGACGTTTGTGCGGATTCCTCTGAAAATTTTAAGGAATTTGCTTCGTATTATGGAGAAAATTCATAAAAATTTGCACAAAAATCCGCACTACCGTTTTCATGTAAAAAATTAAATTGCCCGATTAAATTTGGCAATAGCTGATGTGGCTTGGTTCCTTTCTGTTTAACGCGGTCCAATTATGGGTCCGTTTGGGAATGCCCTCATGCTTTTGAAGAGTCGACGCAAATTTTCGCCCGGGCCCAGTTGTGGATTTCATTTCCGTTTCTCATGGCCGACGCCGCCGCGCCATGCGCCACCGCGAAAAATACTTTCTCAGACTCGCTCAGCTGACTCTGTCTCTGCTGACGAGCTCGCCAATGAGATAATAGGACGTGTAAACGTCTGGGAATTTTGACAATTTTTCCTCGTGCAGACAGCTTGCTGCTCGCGGCGGCGGCTGCGGCTGGCCGGACGGAACGACGACGCCGGGACGGACGGAACCCGTTGACGGGGAGCCGGGTGCTAGTGCCTCGCTGAATCGCTGATTAAATCGCTCATTAACGAAAACGCAGCGAGTTCACGTTCTCGGGAATAATGACGCCGCACCGCGCCCCCGCCACCCGCCCCCTTCGCCATGCCCCACCGTGATTCGGCACTATGAGTCGGGTTCGCCGTTCGACGTTCGACGTTCGCCGTTCGCGCTCCTGCCAGGAGCTCTGCCCACACACGGCACACGGCTCCCAGCCTCAACTCCATCGCAAGGCACTCCTAGACTACCTCTCCAGACTCATCCAGTGGTTTCGTCATTCGACCTATCGATTTGTGGTGGTTCTAACCAGAGACAAGAGACCTTCCACTGGCCTCCCAGCGACAGGTGGAAGCTTTTACTTCCGGGGTTTCGACAATTCCTTATGGACAATTATTAGGGAGCAACAGTCATCACCCTAGTTTCGGCTGTTTAGAGTACCTATATTGAGAGAGTATGGCCACTGGGCCCCATGGAGAGGCTTAGGACCCAAAAATGGCGGTGCTTTGTTTTGGTTTTTGTCGATGGGAGGGGGGTCATTGCCAACTTTTGACGGTTATCACCAACCGCACTTGCTGCCAATCTTACTACACTCAAAAATTGCACACGATTAGCCTTAAAAATATGTGAAGATGTCGCAATAGTGCATTTGAGTAAATTTCTCGTTACGATAAGCAAAGAAAACTACATTTTGAGTCATTTTGCATTACATTAATTTATGGCGTCCGCCATTTTTGGGTCCTAAGGGCTCCATTCAGCCTAAGATGGCTGAGCCAATCAGAGGTGGTAACTCCAGTGGCCATACTCTCTCAATATAGGTACTCTAGACTCATCCAGTGGTTTCGTCATTCGACCTATCGATTTGTGGTGGTTCTAACCAGAGACAAGAGACCTTCCACTGGCCTCCTAGCGACAGGTGGAAGCTTTTACTTCCGGGGTTTCAACAATTCCTTATGGACAATTGGACGTATTTCTACCAAACAGACCTATGTGGAGGTGAGAAATATGGGGTGTGCTCGTTACTTCTCTTTGCATAAGAGTGAATGGGAATAATAAAGCGCCAGTGATGTCAGCGGCAATGATAGTGCGCACTCGAGCGAGGGGGAGATCGTCGTCGGGGCGCTTTAACTCATGAGCCTTGTCCACAACGCTACCTTGCCATGCCCGCGGCTCATGAATCTCGCATTCAGTTGGCACATAGGTCTGTTTGATAGAATGTAAAATCCCCCTTTTCCAATTCTTCAAAAGGAATCACGCCCACTTTTACATTGCTTCTTATGCAGCTTTCTAGAGCACACCCCATATTTCTCACCTGCACATAGGTCTGTTTGGTAGAAATACGTCCAATTATTAGGGAGCAACAGTCATCACCCTAGTTTCGGCTGTTGACTTACCTACATGGTCGATGATGAGCTTCGGATGACGTCATGAGCCAAACAAGTTTCCGAAACGTCGGCCATTTTCGGCTTGTTTGCAAAACGAAACTGCCAACACGTTGTTGAACATCAACCATGTAGGTAAGTCAACAGTAGAATGCTGAAGTCCCGAAAGTAAAAGCTTCCACCATGGCCAAGATACTAGTGGAGGGTCTCTTGTCTCTGGTTCTAACCAATACAAACGAACGTAACCTCACTCTGTGCGAGTTATTCAGAGACAAGAGACCCTCCACTAGTATCTTGGCCATGGTGGAAGCTCTTACTTTTGGGACTTCAGCATTCTACTGTTGACTTACTACCTCCTACATGGTTGATGCTCAACAACGTGTTAGCAGTTTCGTTTCGCAAACTAGCCGAAAATGGCCCAAGTTTGGGAAACTTGTTTGGCTCATGACGTCACCCGAGGAACGGTGGTCCAAAATGTCGGAAAAGTGTACTACGTAATTTACGGACGACCCCTTGTGGAAAATTATGTTCTTAACCCCATAATTTCTTTCCATTGGTCTACCGGCTTTCAGTTTTTCTTTTTCGTTTTTTGTTCTTATTCCTTCAACCACTTCAGATCTATGATTATAACCATTAATTTACGGCTGTTGACAGTCAGAATTATTTTGGTGATATTTGAAAATGAGATCTCGGAGCCTCATACGTTCTACCCGCAACGTTTCTTAGCATATTGTCTTTTTCATATCAGCCGTTGCGAAGACGTGGGCTCAACATTACACTACGAAAAAAGTAGTTGAAGTAGACTGATTTTGTGGCCAAGTCATCCATTACCATTAGACCGTGCAGTCCTTGAAAAGCGTAGCAAAGTTATCTATATCAAGACCGTACATTTTTCCTGGATGGAACTATCAAATATCGAATGACGTAGTCGCCAAATCAGTCCATCAGTGATTCTATCAGTTGATTGATGATGCGCGGGTGAATCAATAAGCGCATGAAGGAAAATGCGTCGTGCGTCTTTTTTTGTCCTACTTTCTCGCTGTTGATCAACGTGTTGAACAATAATTCGTCTAACAAGAAGCCAATGTTTACTAAACATTTCGGTCGCACTGCATCACCCGAGGCTCATCCGTCGATGAAAAGTCAGATCAAATAACTATTGCTGCCTTATAATTAGAGACAAAGAGGGGCGCTCCGCCAACCTCTTGGTGACAGGAGGAAACATTCACTGACGGTGATTCAGTACTTCCTTATGGACACTTATACTCGGTAGATGATGAACTCCGAAAAACTTGATGAGCCAAACAAGTGGAGCAAACTTTGGCCTGTTTTCAAAACGTAATGCTCAACACATTTTTTAAACGTCCACCCAGTCCCAGCAAACGGGTCACCAGTTGAATGCTGGCAGTGGCGAGGCGTGAATTATCGATATTTCCCCATTTGAAGGTGTGGTAAAGAATCGATTATAAAGGCGTTCGTTGCGAACACCCTGTTTATCGATCCTTTTCCGTAGGTTTAAATGGTAGATCAATCGATCTATCGCAAAGCACGCCACGCCACTGAATGCTGGAGTCCCGAAAGTAAAAGCTCCTACCATTTTCAAGATACCAATAGAGGGAGGGTCTCTCTGTCTCTTCTCATACCATTCATAAAAAGTAAAAGCTTCCTTTTGTCTACAAGAGATGAAGGGTCCGCGTTTGGGTCAAAAATAGAATGGGGAGTCCGCGGTGACGTCACGACTGTATAACAGCGTCTTCAACAGGGGCCACTCCACTGTTCTATCGTGCTACGGAAAAATGCCGTATGGACATTCGAGAGTTGCCAAATTTCCCCGGATGAAACCTGTATTTTTTAGGAAAGGTCTGCATATTTTTCCTTGAACTTTTTCAGATATTTTAGATTGAATTGCGAACAATATTGTCTAAAAATATTAAGGGCAAATATTTACAATTTCCTAGTAAATTCAATTTTTATAAAAGGAAATATGGCAACGTCTGAAGGCTCTCACGGCGTTCTTCATTAGCATGTCAGTATTTTTGCTTCGTGCGCGTTTTTTACCATGCTTGTTCGTCGCTCGTGTGGCGCAATGGCATATCTCTATTTCCGCATGAGCCCGGGAAAGCACAGAGTTATACCGCCGTGCTAAGGAAGAACGCCGTATGAGCCTTCATGCGTTGCCAAGTTTCCTTCGATATAAAAACCGAATTTACTGAGAAAATTGTGAATAATCTTTCCCAAAATGTTTAGACAATTTCGTACGCAAATTAATCTATAATATCTGAAAATTTCGAAGAAAAATGTGCATGATTGTCGTCGAAATTCATGTTTTATCATGGGAAATTTGGCAACTCTCGAATGTTCATAGGGCGTTCTTCCTCAGCACGGCAGTATACGGAGGCAGGGCTCGCGTGGTAATAGGGATACGCGTTTACGTCAGAGGAGCGATGTGTTGGCGGGAATCCAGTGACGAGGCGCGAATGTTCGATTATCGATATTTCCCCATTTGAAGCTGTTGTAAAGAATCGATTATTAGGGCGTTCGTTGCGAACACCCCGCTTATCGATACTTTTCCATGTGTTATAATGGTATCTCAATCGATAAATCGCTAAGAGCGCCATGCCACTTGGCCGGAAATCCACTGACGATCTATTCGGCGTGGAAACTTGTAGTAGGATGATTGTTGAAATCTCTAGACAAATCGATAGACGAAGCAATAGACATAGGGATGGATGAAGAAGATTAAAGGAAAATTGTGAAGTCCTATTGGTGGAAACGGCTGGTTGCAATGGCTAAAAGAGGTACATATTAGACTGTAGTAGACTGCAACTCATGCTACCGCGCTAAGGAAGAACGCCGTATGAGCCATGAGGCGTTGCCGAATTCCTCCGAGAAACGACGATTTTTCAGGAAAATTTGTGAGTATTCCTCCTCTGATTTTTCGGAGGAGTTCGTTCGGAATTTTATTTAAAAAGTCTGAACATTTCAAGGGAAAATATTCATAACTTTCTTCAAAAATTTATATTTTCTGAGAGGAAATTTGGCAATATTCAGATGCTCGTACGGCGTTTTTCCATAGCATGGCAGCATGAAGGACCTTGTGGTTAGTCCATCACTTTCGTCCTTGGTCTCGAAACCACTCGTTTGAACCACGAGGATCGCTCAATTTTCTTCATGTCTATCGCTTTGTCTATCATTCCAAGTACGAGTCAGCGGGCTGATTATTGAAATTTATAGACACAGCGATAGACAAAAAGGACATAGGGAGTATGGAGCTAACCTATATCGGTTAAAATGTGTGGTTCCTATAGACTAAGGAGAAAATGATGGACTAACTGTCGGGTCTCTGGTGGGTTGCCGTTAGTTAGTCTATCACCTACGTCCTTTGTCTATTGCAACCATTCGCTTCCACCAATAGGATCCCTCCATATCCCTTTTGTCCTCTTTGTCTATAGCGTTGTCTATCAATTTCAATGATAGGCCCGCTGGAGGTTTCCCTTTTACCCGATGCGTGGCAATGGAAACTCGTCATCGGGCAGAGTTGGAGACACGGCTGGAAATGGAGCTGCGCCGGCGCTGACAGGGCAGATGTGTCGGATTGCCTCGGCGGCCGGACGGACGGTAAATGGGTTTCGGTGTAATGACCTTGGGGCAAGTTAGTGATCTGATGACTCGGTAAACTCGCTTTTCTTCGGTTCTTGCACCATCCGCGCGTTTCATCCCCACCAGCAGCAGCAGCAGCACCGACGACGCGACGCGGCGCGGCGCGGAAATCCATTCTAATACGCTCGCTTCGCGGCGATTCCGCTGTGGTAAGGCAAAACCATGGTGTCTAGAACGGGGAAAACCGGGGAAAACCGGGACTCATCAGGGAATGAAAATTCACAGGGAAAATCAGGGAATCTGTTCCAGAAACCGGGAATCTGTTCTTCAATCACCCAGGGATCATTGCGGAACACCCAGGAAAATTTTTTGAATTAAAATTTCGAATGTGCGCCAAAGAAATGGCGGTAAGATTAATTAAAATCGATATTCCTATCTGAAACTGTGGAAAATAATACTCTATCCCCCGAGAAAATCCCGGGAAAGTGGGAGAAAACTTCGGTTTCTCATCGGGGAATGAGCTCCTGAAAATCAGGGAAACTCAGGGAAAAATCAGGGAATGAGCTTCACCAAGAAAACTAGGCACCATGGGCAAAACGCCGTACGGGTTCACCGGAGGCACCGATTTCAGGGTGTCCAGCAACCTGCGGGCTGATAATTAAAATTAATAGACAAAGCGATCGACAAGGAAGACATAGGGAACATGGAGAGATCCTATTGGTTTAAACGGGTAGTTGTCATAGACTAAGAGGGAAAATGATGGACTTACTAGAGGGTCTCTCGCGGGTTGCCGTTTTAGTCTATTGCTTGCCTCCCATGTCCATTGCAACCACTCGCTCTCACCAATAGGATCGCTTTATTTTCAGTTTGTTGTCTTTGTCTATCGATTTCAAAAATCAAACCACTGGGATCTCTTTGAAAATTTAGGAATTTTCTTTGGCATCAATAAATATGTCCTTTAATCCTGTGCAAAACGTGTTGAATATGCGGGGTCTGGAAAACCGGGAAAGTCAGGGAAGTTGCGGCGCCCGGGAAAAGTCAGGGAATTTGGGAAGTGCGTTTAGCAGCCGTGAGTGTAATTTTAAGGGGAAACAATCTAATTGGAAGTTTTATTAAAATGTCAGGGAATCTGAACACTTTTGAGGCAGGAAAAAGTAAAATTAGTCAGGGAATTTGATGATGAAGAGATTATGGCAACCTTCTCAAGGGATTTGTATGTGGAACCATCAAGTATTCATTTTCGTGTTCGAAAATTTCGTGAAAAGTCGGAAAGTATTTCTCGGTAAATTATTGACAGCTTTATATAGTTTCAACACTACAATTCAGCATAGATAGATATGTGCGCTGTATTTCGTTCAGACACTTTAATTTAGGCCAGAAGCAATCCCAATATTTTTAAGTTATAATATGTGTTTCCTAACAAAATAATGATCAGAGAACTTTGATTTTCTATACTGGAAGCTCATGCCACTGTTGGACTTTCCTTCTTCCCTCGAACTACCGATAATCTGAAAGTTTTTTCGTTTTTGACTCCGAAAATCTTGGAAATATCAGGGATCGTTTCCTTCGAAAATGGCAGATGTGCAAGGAATATTTTGCCTGAAGTGAAAATTGTGAAAAAATTGGAATCAAGGAATGTATACTTTTCATTAGTGCAAGACATCCTGAGTTTCTTTTGATACAATATTCATTTTTAAGGAAGATTGCAAATATTTTTTCCTCTCCCTCTAAAATTCTTCAGATCACATCCCAGATTGAATTCTTTGAACTTTTGTAGAGGCAAATTATTCTCATTATTCCACGAAAATTCTTAATTAATCAAAGGAGGTTCGGAAACGTCTGATAGCCCTTATCGCGTCTATTCATAACACGGCAGCATTGCTAGGCTAGTTCATACTTCGAAAAAATTGCTTTCCTAATAAAAAAGTAAGTGTCGGATATTTGATCTATGATTATAACAAATTATTTTACGGCTGTTGACAGTCAGACATCCTATGTTGATAATTAGTTATGAGATCTCAACCCCGGAACTTCACTGAAAGCACATAAGTCCAAGTAATCATTTGTCCCCAATTTTTTTTTTTAAAAATAATTTATTGTTGAGTGTTGCGGCATTGCTTCTTTGTAGAATCATAACTTTGTCCATGATGTCCGCTTTGACCGTTGTTGACTTCGGTTTTTCATAAGCTGTAAGTTCGAATTCACCTATTCTAATGTGAAGTATTGCCCTCGACTTCTTTTTCATCAGTTGAGTTACAGCTTTTTCATGATTTAATGCGTTTTGTGTGAAATTTTGATGACGGAACATAATTTGAAGTGCATTCACCTCACTTGAAACAGAAGTGACTTGACTCTGCCGCCAAGGGGCCATCCCCCTATATCACGTAACGCACTTCGTCATTTTTGACCCCCCATCTCCCCCTTGGAACGCTTTTATCACGTAAGTCCTTATCATTTAATACATAAAAACAAAATTGCGTACCGCTCTCCTCGGAACCCCCCCCCCCCCTTCCACTGGGCATTACGTTATTTACGGACGGCTCCCTAGAAGATTTTCTCATGAAACAGGAATAGAACAACTTGAATCATGAAGGTTTCTGCTCGGTATGAGCGACATTCTCCTTTTTTTTTTTTTTTTTGATAACGAAATATACGCGACATTCTCCTTGACATCAGCATCATTTACCCGTGATTTGAGAGGAATTTTTTCTTGGTTTTTCAAAAACGATTTTTTTATAAAAAAAAAAAAAAAAAAATTAAAGACGGTTCTGCGTAAATCACTGCACTTTCTTCTAAAGCTCTCTGTGAGTAGCTTTTGGGACTTTACCCAAGGAATCACCCGTCTTAATGTGTATCTTAAGCTGCCTTGTTTTGGCTCCTTCCTTGGGGTTTAGTCATCTGTGCAGCTGCATGAACACAACGCGCGATCCCCAGTCGGTTTTTTTTTTCAGTTTTTTCCTCAATCCCGGCCCCGGGGCCGGAGGACCCCCTCGCGCCTCACCGCCACGTTGCCAGACCGTGCAGTTTAAAAGTACTTTACCAGGCTTTGATGCGTGCAAATCGGCAAATTCCGGCAACGTGGCCCGTCGCAGCTTGAGGCTCGCGCTCGACACCGCATCCTTCATTCATCGGTGCGATGGAGACGCGGTGACTAATCTGTCCGCTCGGCGAAGAACATTGTTCGCTGCTTACGGTGCCAGATTGCACCTTTCAGGCTTGAAATTACTAAAACTATAACTAAGATACTAAAATTACTAGGAATCAGAAAACAAAAAATCTGAATTTTTTCCCATTATTTTCGGTGCATGGTCCCGGACAATGTCCTTTTTGGCGCATGTAATCAATTCCCGTTGAAAGCTCTGTCGGGAAAAATTTGAAACTTGCCTTTCTACTGTTTATGAAAGAAAGAAACATGCGAAACATCGATTTTTCACCGAAAAAATCGATTCAAATCGCGTCGGTTTCATTTGGTTTGATGAATCGTGTAAATCAATTTTTTCCCCATCAAAAGCGAATATTTCGTTCATCGTTACCCAAATGCATATGTTCGGCATGTGAGCCGAGTTTTGGAAAATAATTTCGGTAAACTTCCCAGAAATTTTCATTCGATTTTTTTTAAATTTTAAGACTGAGAATTTCGAGCCTTCGTTATTTCCGATTTTTGAAATTGATACATCAGAAAATTGATTTTTTTTTGTTAGGATTTAAACGGATGAAATCTGATCCCTGAAGGAAGTCGAATCGATTCGATCAATCGACTTCCCGGAAAGAATCCCCACCGCTAAAGGCCTGGATACACGCTCAAATTTCCACGAATCTCCGACCATATGGTGACTGGTGCGCACCATCTACCATCAAATTTTTGCGGCCTGCAAAAATTTGACCGTCGTTTTTGTCATAATTTTGATCGGAAATTGACGGAATTTGAGCGTGTATCCAGGCCTTAATGTGACGGATTTCGTCTTGTGTGGAAGACGAGGATACACGCTCAAATTTCCACCAATTTCCGATCATATGGTGACTGGTGCGCACCATCTACCATCAAATTTTTGCGGCCTGCAAAAATTTGACCGCCGCACAGTGGATCGAGTCAATTAGACAGGTCGGCCATGAAATTCTTGACCAAAACTGCAAATTTTGGTGTTTATTTCGGTTCGTTTTAACTTTTAGAGGTGCCACCGGAGGAAAATTTCACGAGGAAACCAGTGGAACCACTTTTAAAACCTCAAAAATTCGTATTAACGGAGTTATGAGCGTTTTAAGTTTCCAAATTGTGTCCGACCTCTCCTATTGACTCGATCTACTGTGCGCCGTTTTTGTCATAATTTTGATCGGAAATTGACGGAAATTTGAGCGTGTATCCAGGCCTTAATGTGACGGATTTCGTCTTGTGTGAAAGACGAGGGCCGCTTTATCGGGAGTATCTGGCAACGGTATTGGTGGGGCAACTGGGAGGCTGGATGCTGGACGGTGGAAGGCATTCCCCGCGATGATTCTTCGAAGCTGGAATGCCCGTGAAAAATCCAAAGTTTCCCCCTCGAACCATTCTCACGTGTTTCACTGTCGTCTCGCATCGGGCTCCGGGCGTCGACGTGTAAATCCGAGCGTGAGCGGCCACCACGGCCACGTCCAGACCCCGCCGCGCCGCCCAGAACTGGAGCACCGCGGATCCGAATCCGAAACAAAAATCCCAAGATCAGTGGCGTGGCGTGCTTTGCGATATATCGATTGATCGGTCATTTAAACCTATGGAAAAGTATCGATAAACAGGGTGTTCGCAGTGAACACCTTAATAATCGATTATTTGCCACAGCTTCAAATGGGGAAATGTCGATAGATCGCAAAGCACGTCACGCCACTGCCCAAGATCTCCTGAACCGGGAGTTCCACAAGTCCGGAAATAGTGCTGATTTTTTAAGTTAGTTCCGGAAGTACCGAAAAAGTGCGGAAATTCCGCGAGAACGTCCGGAATTAATTTCTTTTTTTGTCATTTTTGCCACATTTTAAGCGAGAAATTAAAATCTTTGAATTTCTTCGAATTTCGTCAATTGGAGGTACTTAAAAAGTACTGAAGTTTGCTGTTAAGATGTACTGAATTTCGGAATGCACTGTAAAAGTACCGCAAAAGTACTGATTTTTGGCCAGCCTATATTAGTAGACACCCTGCCTGAACAGGGGTGGCTCGCTTCCGGAAGATTGGGGTGAATCTGTTGCAGGAGTAAGGGAACATCGAGATCTCCAACAACTTTGCTAAAATCGTCGCTTTTCCGACATGAGAGCGTACCTCGATTGGATCGCGTTAAGCAGAAAAGAACTAAGCCACAGCAGCTGTTGCCAGATTTAGTTGAGCCATTTAATCCCTACATGAAAACGTTTTCGCGGATTTTCGTGTGAGTTTCAGTGAATTTTCCGCACAGTACGGAGCAAATTCCTTAAAATTTGCGAAGGTATCTGCACAAAAGTTCTCTTGTATAAAATTGAATTGACCTCAAAAAAAGGGAAAACTGGGGGGGGGGGGGGGGGGGCTAGGCGGGTTTGGAACCTTTAAGTTGCCAGAATTACTTTTTCTGGCGACAAAAACTGATTTTTGACGGCACCACTTGATGCAGCGTTGAAAAACATCGAGAACATATATCTTGGGTTTTTTCTCTACGACTTATCGTTTTGGAGGTAAGAGGGACCATATAAGGGAAAATAGGGGGATAATGGGGCCCCCAGGGAAAGCGTTTTTGGAAAAAAATTTTACCACAGAAACGTCTTTTTTTGACCCAAAGAATCGACTCCTTCAAAATTCGCACCGAATCTTGGGACACCCTGCATACTTTGAGTCTCCATGCGGATCACTGAACATTGAACATTACTAAACTTTGTTTATTCTCCAGGGAAATGATCAGTTAGTGTGTGATCCCGCCCTTGTGTGAGTGGCTGTTTATCCGCAAGGCGGAATTAGGCCAATCAACCTAAACAAACAACAACAACAAGCACCCCTCCTTTTTTCTCCGATCCTTTTATCCACAGGCGATCCCCCTTGGATTCGCCTACGGAACCCCGACGTGGACGCGACGCGCGGCGGTGGCACTGCTGCGACGGCGCACGGTGGATCGAGTCAATTAGCAAGGTCGGACATGAAATTTTCGACTAAAACTTCAAATTTTGATGATTTATTCGTCACATTTTAAATTTTCAGGGGTGTTGCTGAAAGAAAGTTTCACGAGGAAACTATTGGAACCACTTTTAGAACCTCAAAGTTTTGTGTAAACGGAGTTATTACCGTTTAAAGTTTCCAAATTTTGTCCGACCTCCCCTATTGACTTGATCCACTGTGCGGCGGGGCGGCCGGCGTTCGGGTCTCGGTGCAAGTCCTTGACTCCTCGCAAGTACCAAGTACCCGAGTTGTAGTTCCGCGGAGAGATCCGATTGTTCTTAAGGTGGCGATCCAGCCCGGGGAAAGGGAAAGGGAATGGCGAGGGCGGAGCGGGAGAACGGGGGGGGGGGGGGGGGCTCCTAGATGGCCGAGTCCGAGGGGGAAATAATCACACAGCTGAAGGAGTGATTCGATTCGATACGAATTCGATCCGCACAGGTATTACAACTCCGCTCCCCGCCATCACAGTTGACAGGTTGACACGGAGTTTTCAATCCGCGCTCCCGGCCGGCGGCTCCTGCGCCCAGGGGCCATCCATAAATTACGTAAGGCGCTTTTCCCCATTTTTAGACCCCCCCTCCCCATCGGGCATCCCCCCCCTCTAAAAATCACGCAATACCCGACTGACCCTCCCCCTTTTTTTTCAATCAGCGCAGATCTAAGCATTACGTTTTCTTTCAGAAAAACAATGAAATTTGTAGGCCAAAATTTTTATAAGTTGAACTAAATTTTTGAAGTAAATTCCTAGGAAATATTAATGATACTATTGGTTTAACAAACAAAAATATGTGGAGCAAAATGAAAGATTGTCTGGCCGTTGTAAATAGTTAAAAGTATTAAGTTGACACAAGAAGGAAGTCGCTACTCATCATCCCACGGAGTGAAGAAGTGGGAATCAAGAGAAATGACTGGACCGTGGTCCGATCGGTCAGCATTCGCTGATGTGCTGATTTCCTCTATTTCATCTGCGCTCAGTAGTGCTACCTATTAGAGGCGCCTTCAATTTTAGCAGGTATGCCACCCGAGCTCCTACAAGTCGAAATAGTGGTATGACCCAACCGAACTGAAGCAGGTCCTGTTAAACGACGGGCGCTGACAACTTTTTAGTCGGGAGTTGCTTCTTTTCCTTCCTCCTCTTGTTCTTCTTCTTTTTCTTCATGCAGACATCATGTAAAATGTTGGCTAACGGTTTTTTTTACCTAAACATCAGCGCTCAATAGTGCTACCTATTAGATACGCCTTAAATTTTAGCAGGTATGCCACCCGAGCTCTTACAAGTCGAAATAGTGGTATGACCCAACCGAGCTGAAGCGGGTCCTGTTAAACGACGGATGTGTGCAGCTAACGCTGACGGAAGCTAACACATTTTTAGTCGGCAGTTATTAGTGTTGTTGTTGTTCTTCTTCTCCTTCCTTTTCATCTTGTAGACACCATGTACTGCAGTCATAAGTGTCGATAGCGGTGTTTTTTACCCAAACATCTGCGCTCAATAGTGCTGCCTATTCAATGCGCCTTCAATTGTAGCAGGTATACCACCCGAGCTCCTACGAGTCGAAATAGTGGTATGACCTAACTGAACCTAAGCAGGTCTTGTTAGACGTCGGATTTGTGTAGCTCCCGCTGATGGAAACAAACAAATTTTTTGTCGGGAGTGGTAATTATTGTTGTTTTTCCTCCTTTTTTCCATTTCTTCTTCCTTTTCTCTTAGAGAGCATTTCTTCAGCACCAAACTACGGACTGAGGTTCAGTTTAACGACCATACATCAAAGACCTCTTCAAAATCCATCCGTCCTGTATCATTTCGACTGATTAATGTCATCACACATTATCTTATTCTTCAAATTATGTTTGGAAAAATTTACATATCGCCCACGTACCCTCCTGCTGCAGTCGAAGCAAGATTGTTTACAAAGTACAATTCACGTCTTTGGTTGGTAGTCGCATGCTGAGCGCACCCTCACTATGCAAGATTGTCAACATTTTTAATCATGAATCAATGGAACTGTGAAATTATCCAGTCAACTTGACACGGCTCAGTAGCAAGCATAACTTGAGACATTTTATGTTGACTTCGAAAGTTTCCAAATTGCTATCCCGGAAGAGAAGTATAATTTTTTTCTCCCAGAAAAGGGTTGAGTAGAAATCCATGCCACACGTAATGAGTCAGCGGAAGGACCGCAGTAGGCCGAGAGACAAATATCTGTGATAAATACAATTTATGTTTACGGATTATAGACGGAGCTCATGAATGAGGCATGAACCAGACATCAGAATGTAAAGCGTACATATATAAGGGCGAGGTTCTTCGCAGGATTCTCAACGTTGCCTGTTTTTCATCTCGTTCGAAATATTTTTCAAAAAGTTTACCCGAAAAATTATTTATTGATCGCAGGTATGACACTCTCGAATGACCATTTTTCTGTATGAATCTGGTTACTTTGTTATGTCTTGTTTGAACTCAGAAAATAGCACACCTCCCAGTCCTCTTCTTAGCTCTCCTTTCCGCTGTCACCACAAATTAGAGTCTGAGGGTCCTCATTTTTTGGTAATTCTATGTTTCGTATGTTCGTTTCCTGGTTGATGAAGGGGTTGAGACCGCCCCGAAACCCAAGCATTTTGTATTCTGTTTGAGCTTTGTTTACACGTTTGAATGTGTTTGTTCTAGTCGTCAAATATAGCTTTAAGTCTTTTGGTTTCTGCTATTATTTTGAACTCCGGATTCGTACATTGAAACAACATGTCTCCGCCAGTGGCGAGGTGTGAGTGATCGATTATCGATATTTCCCCATTTGAGCTGTGTTAAAGAATCGATAATTAGGGTGTTCGCTGCAAGCACCCCAGTAATACATCCTTTTCCATTAGGTTTGAATGACGGATCTATAGATATATTGCAAAGCACGCCACGCCATTGGTCTCCGCTCGTTTGGAGTAGAGTTTCTTTATACTGAGAGTCAAGACAATTCGGCTCATGGATGTCACAAACGGGAATAAAGATTACAGAAATTGAACGTTTTTTGTAATCTTTGATCGGCCCATTCAAATGCCTTTCTCCGTTCCTCCTCTCATTCCGTTTGTTCCTTGCCGAACCCGTAATTCCCTGGTCCATTCCAGATTATAATCTTTGCAATTGGTGAAAATGTAATCTTTATTCCCGTTTGTGACACTGTGGAGGCCTATAATACGGGAACCAATCAGAAATGGATTCAAATTGTCTTGACTCTCCGTATAAAAGGGACTCAAGTTTGGAGCTCCCTGTGTTTCGATTGCGAAGCGTGGCATCACTGCGTGGAAGACCAGTCAGGCTGCGGGTTGTGCAGTCGGTGAGCCGTCGCACAGTGGAGCGAGTGGGAGAAGAGGTGGACTTTCGATATTTCCCCATTTGAAGCTATTAAGAAGAATCGATTATGAAGGTGTTCCTCGCGAACACCCTGTCTATCGATCCTTTTCCATAGTTTTAAATCGCAGATTAATCGATGTATCGCAAAGCACGCCACGCCACTGGTGGAACTAATTCCACGATGTGGAAACTTTGAAGTCTTATATCTTAGTTCAGAAGAATCGCGGAGGTCTAAAAATCTTTTTATTGGTTTTCCTGTTGAATTTCTCCAACAAAGCACCCCTTGAAATTTATCATGCGACAAAATAAACATGAAAATGTGCTGTTTAGTAAAAAAATTCATGTTCGACCCCTTTGCATGGTTCGTTCCATTGTGCTTCGTGTAAGACCGGCCACGAACGGCCCACGAGCCACGATGCACAGAGGATCGAGTTAATTAGAGAGGTCGGATATGAAATTTTTGACTGAAACTGCAAATTTTGATGTTTATTTTGTCACATTTTAAATCTCAAGGGGTGCATCTTGAAGAAAATGTCACGAAGAAATCAATGAAACCACTTTTAGAACCTCAAAATTTTGTATAAACCGAGTTATAAGCTCTTAAAGTTTCCAAATTTTGTCCGACCTTCCCTATTGCCTCGCTCCTCCGTGCGACGAGTCGCAGACAGATCGTCGCTCCTTTGACGTTAGGGCATATCCCTATCTCCACGTGAGCTGTGAAAAGCATGGATTCATATGGGGATTAAGGCTCAAGTAAAAATTGAGATACGCCCTTACGTCAGAGGGAAGGCGAGATTTGCCGGACAACGCATTAAAATCATACTAGCTTTGTCATTTTTACGTTTCAGACATCTTTGCTTTTGCTCTACGATCTGGCAAGTCGCCCCGAAGAGATTAGCCCGCTTTTAAGGAAAAACAAATCCCTTGTATTTATAGTTTGGTAAGGAGAAAAGAACCAGAACTCCAAGAACCATACTGCCCTGCATATCGACGGTGAAACTACCAAACCACGTATCTCGGTTTGCGACGTCGCAGACTTTCGCCATACTTTATTTTTTAAATAGAAGACTACTCAACGTCAATTCGTGAAAACTTCCGTGATTTTTCCTCTTTGCGCGGAGAAAAATCTGTGAAAATTGTAAGGAATGATATTGATTTGATCCCCTTCAAAAAAATAAGATGTGAGTGGAGATTTTTAAACACCGCAAACGAGATACGTGGTCTGGTAGTTTCACCGTCGATATAGGAAAAGGGCTGTGTCCACCTTCGTTTGGCGCCATGTTTCCTTCGATAATACGAATTTGTTTGAGAACGGGTGAATTTTAACTTTGAAATTCTCGAAAATTTGATTCGCTCTTCCACTACAATACAGCTGAAAATTTCATGGAAGCTATGCTTTACCCCTCTTAAAAATGAAAGTTTTATTGGAAGACATTTGGCAATCCTAGAATGTTCGTACGGCGTTTCTCCGTACAGCGCGGTAGGTAATACCCTACGCCCCCCTCATAGATCCGCTTATGGCGAGGGATACTTTTCCCCCGAAGCACAGCTTAAACTTCCGGGGCTGTGGCAAAAAACAGCCCCCCTAATTTTTGTAAAACTTTTAAATGCTGCCCCAAGAAAAGGCTTCCTCAAATAATTGCGCAGTGGAGGATGCAGAGAAAACATGTTTTAACATTTTTACATGATTTTTCTTAATTCAGCCCTTCTATGTAAATTTGCGAACGTTAATAATTGCGCAAGTCCACTTTCCGAGAGCATATTGCATAAGCATGGCAATGAAGGTGCACTCGGTGTCATTTTCTCTGACAAATGGAGCTACGATCACCCGTAAAATTAATTGAATTATATTTTCCATTTCTTCAGAATGAAAATTTTGCCCTTTTAAGTATGGAGATTTCTCACCAAGTTGAAAGTGGGCGACTACGAGAACATTCAACCGTTGGGGGAAAAAAACAACCTGGACGGATTATTATTATAAGGAATAAATTGACGACTCATTCGCAAATTCTTGCCTGCCTCGTGAGTTTTGTGTTGAGGTAGGTCATTAAATGGGTAGATCGGTCAGACATCGGAGCGGCTCGATTCGCTAAAAATTAGCCCGAAGGTTGCAGATTGAGTCCGCCGATGAGCCTTATCTTATTTTCGTCGCATCGTGCAGGCGAAATGACGCATTTCGTTTTCCTCGGGCGGAAAGGTCAAGCGTCTCGGCCTCTGTAACATCCTGGTCGCCTCCGAATGTTCAAAGGATCTAAGATGTCGAATTTTATTCGCAGAGAATAAGAAAGTTTGAAGTGAACGATGGTAAAGATATTTTTGTGTGGGTCATTGATCGTGAAATTATCGTGTATTGAAAATAAAAGTGAACGGAAGTTGTGATATAATCTTGGGAACAAACTTCAGTGCTATTTTCCTCATAAGACAATGGAATTTAGCAGTGTGACGTTTGTTTGATGTAGTATTTTTCTATTTCGGGGTGTCAAGCATCAGGACTTTCCCGATTCTCCCGAGTCTATCAGGATTAACGGGCAATTAGGGTTTAATTCCGATTTCATCAAGATTTGAGGAAAAATTGGCCTTAAAATCAGGATTTGAGAAAAGTCGGTCGTCCGATCGGTGTAATTTGGTTCGATAGCGTGTATTTACAGTTTCATCGATTCACACTTGTTTTTAATCTTTTGAATTTAATTTTAGAGTTCTGCTTTCGCATACGCTTATGTAGACATTTTAATTTTTCTTCGCAAAAATCAGGATTTGATCAGGATTTGGAAAAATTATGAAATCAGGATTTAGAAGTCAAAAATCAGGATTTCTTCAGGATTTCCCAAAATGAAAAACAACTAGACGCCCTGTATTCTCAATTTGGATTCAATGCCTCCATTATCAGTAAAAATCTTGCTGATTCAGGCTCTTAAACTGCTTAGAGGTCAATTTCGTCCCTCCATACGACGTTACTTGGTCATTCGCTCTTGCCTTTTGTACAGACCTTTGCGAAAAATCCCCAGCACAAATAGCACTGTGCAATCCCAAGGCGCGATGCAAAAGTTTCGTCTCCTTTGCAGGTCAAATTGCATCAACCTCCTCTTGAAGGATCAACTGGACCGAGTTTATCTGAAAGGAACCAACCTACGTTCTCGAAAAAGTTGAGTTAAGAATGTTCTGAGTTTCTTAAGTCGCATATTTTCTCCTCCCAAAAACTGAAAGTCTAAAAACAAAACAAAAATTTGTGAAGAGAGGGATTGAAGTTTATTTTTTTAAATTGAGCCTTACACAGGAATTAAACTTCAAACATCTTTTTCTCAGTTTCAACTTAGTGTAAGACGAACTCGGTCCAATTAATATCAACAATTGGATTCCACTTCCAAGTTCACTTCGATCCTTCAGATGGGAAATTTGTCAACACAAAATTTATCAGACTACGCGTTTCCGGTGTGAACCGAGTGCGAAATGCAGCACTTATATTTTCCTGCCTCAGCAATTGACCAGGCGGTTTTCGAGAAATTTTTCCTAATAGTGTTACGTTAGCGCCAAGTCGATTGACCAATTGCTTCACTTTCATCTGGAGAGAGGTCCTGCAATTATTCTCAAAACGTCGCGATAAAGCCTATCTGAGTCTTTTATTCCTTTGTTTTGTCTGTAATTCACATCAACTGCTCATGCTCAGAAGTAAGAGAATACCAATCTGACCCGTGCTGTACATATCAAATAGATACAGGGTGTCTACAAGACGTACAATTAGGATTGTCTTATTGTATTGCCGTAGTTCAATTTTGCGCATTTTAACTGTAGGAAAATCATATGGAAATTTTTTAATTTCATTCATGTACAGATTATCTGGGTCCAAGGCAACGAGTTAAAGCACTATCACTCAACGCAATGTTATCATCCGAATTTCAATTTTTCTATATTTCTTTCTTTCTTTCTTTCTTTCTCTTAAACTCTTTTTTTATGCCTGCTAAATAAAGGAGCACGAAGTGAAACGCAATGCGTGATTACATGATAATTTGCCTGAAAAATTTTCCAGCAGGAAAAGTGGAGGGAAAGAGAGAATAAATTTCAATTTGAATTTTTTGTTTTTTAAAGTGAACATTCAGCAGTCGTGCACAATTGCAGGGTTGCCGGTGGTCTAAAAATCCGGGAAAGCTAGGAAATTTGCGGCGACCGGGAAGTCAGGGAAAGTCGGGGAAGGTCAGGGAATTCACAGGAAAAGTCAGGAAATTGCGAGGTTCGTTTAGCAGTACTGCTGTGCTAAGAATTAATGCCGTATTAATATCCGGGAGTTGCCATATTGCTCCGGATAATACATATATTTTTGAGAGCTATTATGCGTGTTTTTTCTTGAAATGTCCACCCATTTTATACGAAATTGCGAACAAAATCGTCTGAAAATTGAAGAAAAAAATCCAATATTTTCCCAGTAAATGAAGGTTTTACCGAAGGAAACGTGGCAACGTCTGAAGGTTCATACGGCGTTCTTCCTTAGCAGAGTGTAATTTAAATTGCAAAAAATCAAAGCGGAAGTTTTACTTGAATGCCATGGATTCCAAAAATTTTGGAGTCAGGGAAAATTCAGGGAATTCGATGGTAAAGAAATTACGGCAACCCTGAAATTGCCATTTTTCATTTTTCTGGCAACCTCAAATTTCTTAGCATCTATATCGGCTAGAAAATGCGTACCTATTGCTAAAAATTGGCGGTCTCGAGCGGTAGCGCAGCCCTCCGAACGGAATTCTTGGGCATTTTTAAGGCGTGTTGAGCCTTCTTATTTTCTGTCGATTTTACAAGTTCAAAATTCAATTCGCGCTCTCGCAACGCTAATGGCAGACTCGACGAGAATAACTCAATCAAAACGGAAAACATCTTAACCGCAGGCGCCTCGGAGTCTTTTTCCTTTTGATATAAATCGTTAAAATTATTTTTAATGTTGAGGCCAACACTGCTAGCAACGGTGTCGAGCGGTGCCGATTAAAGTATTTAAGGGCGAATCAAAACGCGGGGTGTTGGGATTCGGATGCGGCATCGGTGTCGGGTGACGTGGAGTGTTGAGTGGTGCCGTGTCGGTGTCGGTCGATGCTGTTCTTGACCGAGATAATGGACTCGAAGTTGACCTCTCTAAATCAGCCATTACCACGCACTGGACGCCTTCCCAAACCGTAATAAATGCCTTGTTTTTGTGTTCCAACTGCCCGTTTGCTCTTTTGTTTTCTCTGGGATCGTAAGCTTATCGAATTATCCTTGTGTAAACTCATTGACATCCCTTGCGCGGCTTAAAGCCCTCAAGGCATAAAGTCACAATTTACTATATCGATGGTGAAACTCCTAAACCACGTATCTCGGTTCGCTGTGTGGCAGACCTCCTGTCATACTTTCTTTTTTAAGTATAAACATATTCAGCGTCTTTTCTTAAAAATGTCTGTGAGTTTTCTCCTCTGCACGGGAAAAATTCCGTGAAAAGCTCAAGCAATGGCGTTGATTTGTATTGCTTAAAAAAAAAAAGAAATAAAATAAAAAAAACAGAGAAAAGAGAGAAAAAAAGAAAGAAGGAAAGGAGGAAACAGAAAAATGGGAGCAGAAACACTATGATACCTAGCGTGAGAAATAACCTGAGGTAACAAAGAGGAAGTATTTTCTTTGTTTATTATGTTTAATACAAAATAAATATATTCTAACACTACTGCCGTCCCAAAAACGCACAGAAATTTTAATTGTTTTATTATTATTTTTTGTTACAGGTAAGCTGAAAGAGACCAGTTATATTGCTCGATGTACAATTGTACACCCTATAGTCTGTAAGTTACAGTAATCTACACCTAATCAATTTAAACTGTTTGGTTTACACATGAAACAAAACAAAAAAAATGCAGTATATTCAATCAAATGATGCTACCACTACAAGCAGGCAATTGTCAAAGAATTGATGACAAAAGAAATTTACAGAACTCCAGACGTTTTGACCCATTTCATGGACGTTCTTCAGTAATTTTGGTACAATAAAAAAAAATGGAAAAATTATAACAGGTTTGCTTGTAGTTGAAGCATCATGTGATTGAATATACTGCATTTGTCGTTTCTTTTGGGGGGGGGGGGGGGGGAGGGCTTGTACCTCGTCGTTACAGGGTTGCCACAGTCAGGGCATGCTGGAAAAACAGGGACTGTCAGGGAATCTTAAATAGTCAGGGAAAAGGACAAAAATGTCCGGGGAACTGTGTTAAGTCATCTACATTTGTTTTCTATGACGAGTTTGGCGTTTCAAACAACAAATGCCTGAAAACTTTGTTTAACCATCTGGCATTTTTTCAGTTGTCAGGGAATTTGACGAAAATGTTTCAGGGAATTTCATTTTCTAAATTAAGTGGCAAGCTTGGTCGTAGCGTCGTTTTTTTTCTCATCTGCGTTTGCATGGTATGGTAGGAACGGGTAGATGCCCTCTTTCCGTTGCTCCATACTTAAGCTTTTTACTCCCATTTTCTAGAAATAGATTGAAGTTGCTGGGAGCGGGTACGCGCTACGTTGTGCATAATGCATCCCCCATCCCCCCCTCCCCCCGTCATCGCCGTTCCCACCCCCTCATTTTCCGGAGCTCAGCGAGTCTGCGACTGCACGGAGCCGTAATTCGGTCGTCAGATAGTGCTCGAATACCCTGATTTTTTATTTATCGATCCGAAACACACCCGCTCGCTAACAAGGAACCATCGCATTGGCTCGACTTTGATGGGGAATGCACTTTATCGTGCACGCTGCAACCTCAGCATCCGCACGCTGCAAATTCGAGAGCTCTGATCTCTGTGAATTTTTGTTCTTCGGGCAGAAGAATGTATACGTAATATTTTGATGAGACGTTGGGTGCGAAATAGACATATTTTGGTTGCGATGTCTTAAAATCTTCACTGATAGGTAATTTATGTTGTAGAGAGGAAACTATTCAATGAGTTCTCTGAAATTTTTCGTTTTTAGCATCGTAATCGTGAAAAAAATTCAGTAAAAAGCTTCGGAGGATTCCATACGATTTGCTTGAATTATAATGGATGAAACGGTAGCGGAGATTCTGAGATACCGCAAACAAGAAATGCCCTCTCTGCACTCAACGCTTCATATACGAACGTAATAATTTAAGGTTGCAAAATTCCAGCTGAATTTTCAATTTTCACCAGGAAACCGTCCGGCTCCTCCGACTGGAGATTTTGCCCACTCTTCTCCAGGCAAAAACTTGGTGAAATTTTGGACGGATATTGCGCGGTCGAGTCACATTGTGAACAAAAAAATGGTTTAAGTCAGTTTTGCGACCTCCATGAGGAAGTACGTTTCATAGTCTGAGAAACGACGAAATGAGTGCGCTGACGCCAGAAACGGGGACATTCAGGATGAAACGATTTGCCTTGCGTACATAAGATGGATTACATTTTCCAACAAGGAACCACCATCTCTGGCTTTTCCATAAAAGCACCTTTCTGCACAGGAAATGCCGCCAGATGACGTCACAAGGTGGTGTATTTTCTTACTTTTAAACCTAATTTTATACTATTTCGTATATCAGGAAAACATCATAAAAAATACGGCTAGGTCAGTTCTTTAAACGCTTATAGATGAAGCATAATGAAAAATTTGGATGCAAATACTCCAATAAAGGAAAAAGAAAAACAAATTTAAAGGCTCCCGGGAGAACCTAGTTTATCGGAGAAGTCTAGAAGAAAATGAGAGACAACCCCAGGAAATTCGGGAAAAGCTGGAAAATATCTCGAATCCGAAGAAACCAAGAATTTCAGACACCTCGCTTTTCACCATCCATTTCCACGTACCTTTTACCCCCGGTTCCCGCTACTCGTTACTTTCAACAGTCCATTTTCTCGTATCCCCCCCCCTCAGTTCGCGCTAAAAAGAGGGGTATTTCCGCATCCCTTATCGGCAACGAGGAGCGTGGGCGGGCGGCGCCTCGCGCACAGCGTAGTTGCAGTCGCGACGCGGCGCGGCCCTTCCCGAATCTAGGCCACGAAGGGATGACGCGACTCAACCCAGTGCCCTATTTTCTAGCTTGTCTCTAATGTCGATACCTCCTTATTTCGTCGTATTTATGCTTTTTATCGCCGCCCCCCCCCCCCGACTACGCGTCGCGTTGGCGCTCCGCAGTGGAGCCTCCCGTCCCTGTCGTTGCCATGGTGACGGATCTGTCATCAAGTCCCTTCAGGTTTGGACGGGTCGGACGAAGTGCGGTCCCTACCGCAATCGCGACGTTCGTGCGGGAGAGCGACGCACGGTGGATCGAGTTAATTAGAGAGATCGGACATGAAATGTTTGACCGAAACTGCGAATTTTCATGTTTACTCCGTCACATTTATAATTTTTTGGAAGAAAATTGCATGAAGAAACCAATGTGATCACTGTAAGAACCTCAAAGTTTTGTATTAACGGAGTTCAAAGCGTTTAAAGTTTCCACGTTTTGTCCGACCTCTCCTATTGACTCGATCCACCGTGCGACGCTCTGCCCCGATTCGTCGCTGCTCTGACGTAAGGGTGTACCTATATACATTTCCGTATGAGCCCCGGAAAGCATGAAGATATACGGAGAATAGGGCTCACGTTTCGTGTTAAAAAATTTAAATTCATATTTTGACCACATTTTGCATTAAGGAACCATTATTTTTGGCGCATCCGTAAAAGCACCTGTCTGCATAGGGAAACCAATGACATATCGACGGTGAAACTACCAAACCACGTATCTCGGTTTGCGACGTCGCAGACTTCCTGTCATACTTTATTTTTTAAATGAAAAACTACTTAACATCTAGTCTTGAAAATTTCTGTGGTTTTTCCTCTTTGTGCGGAGAAAATTCCGTGAAAATTTCAAGGAATGATATTGATTTGGTCTACTTCAAAAAAATAAAATGTGAGCGTAGATTTTTAAACACCGCAAACGAGATACGTGGTTTGGTAGTTTCATCGTCGATATGTGTTGTTTCTTGGGGAGAGGGGCTGTTTCTTTTCGCCATGCGATGTTGCGTTTCTAAATTATATGAATATGTATCAGAGAGTAATGAAATAGGTCACATAGGTTCTTCGATTTTAAAAGGACCAATCGATTTTCTTCAAATTCTTCGATTGTGTCACTTCAGATTTTATCGTAGTATTTTTGTTCTATGCTGATTTTCGCAGACAAACTCCCTTGAAGTCTAGACCCGCAGAGTAAGGCCAGCCTCATTTGGACGTACTTCTATCAAACGGAACTATGGACATGAAGACATGAGCCCTGCGACCCATAAGAATAAATGCATAACAGGGCTCACGTCATGATGCACATAGTTCAGTTTGATAGAAATACGTCCATTTAAGTAACGAACGCTATTTCCTTTGCTCGCAATGTCATTGCCAACGGGGAGTTCACTTCTACAGATAAGGATCGCCGAAATTATATAGCGTAATTTTTGACGCTTCGACAAAAGCGGCAATAAAAAATGATAGTAATAGCACCATTACCTCTCGTTGCCTCGAACGATAAAAATTTCCTGTCAGCGAGCGAAACACAACCCGTCCCCTACCTCCATTTTGCGTTCGCTTTCAGGGCGATAACCGTGATTTATATCATCCCAGTTGCCATTAGTGCGGGATGTCGCAATTTTCGATGATGTTTTCGGGTGGGTGTGTTTGGGAAAGTTCCCGACTCCAAATTCTAGATTCCAAAGTAAGAGTCAAGATTCCAAATGAAGGGTCAAGATTCTGAATTCAGATTCAAGATTCCAAATTCCAGATGTCGAAGTTGAATGAGCTCGGGAACCTCTTGAAATTTCCATCTCGCGTCAGCCCTTAGAAACAGCTATCAACATCGAGATCGTATTCGCTAAAAATTAGTTAATAGCGATTTCATTATTGTAACCATCAGCATGTTTTCTCACACACCTGTAACCGAACTGAGCCAAAAATAAAAGAGAATGAATACATTTTTCCAAAAATTTTTTAAAAAAAACCTGCTCGCTGTTAGTTTCTCTGTGAAGATAGAAGTTTCCGTGGATAAGTTGGAAACAATTCGCTAGTTCCTGATGGCAAAATGTAGTCCATTTATGTCGATCAGAATTTCTTTTGTCGACATTGGACAGTTCGACCATGGTTATTCATAGCGATCCAATTTGTATTATTTTTATAAGTCAACCAATGAATTCAAATTGAATAGTCTCTACCACAGTTTGATTCCTTCAACTCGTCGTTTCCCGGACAAGAGAACGTAACTCCGAAGTTGCCAAATTGTCTCAAACAATTTACTCTATCACACGAATATACATGCACAATTTTTGTCCAAAATTTGTCTGACTTTCACACGAGACCAGAAGAAAATTCAGTGAAATTTTCAATTAGAAATGCCAAAGACTCTCCCGGTCGTAATTCAATTTGCGAGGGGAAATTTGGCAACATTGAAATATAGTTACGTTCTTTCGTGGGAGGAACTGTGTCCGTCCGATCGATGATATGAGTGTGTAAAAATCCTTTTTAAACAACTGGCAACATTCAAGTTACCGCGCCGCAGCGGTCAGAGTATGATCGAACTTGATCGTGAAAAGTTTTTCGGGGACCCTCGTTTTCCCCGGCAATTTGTGCCCCCCCCCCCTTCCATCCCCCGACACACTCACACACACTCAGTTCCCTCGTCGCCACCACGACCTTCCTCCGATAAGCTTCGCCCGCCGCGCCTCGCACATGACGGGCATCAGAAATTTTTTCCAGGCGCAATTTTCAACTTAGGAAAAGGAGTTTCCTTGGCATGACGCCATAGTTGTCGGATCTGTGTTTGAGCCAGGGTTGCCGTAGCCAGGGAAAATTGTGAAAGTCTCAGGGAAAAATTGTTAAATCGCCTTTAGTAGACGTTTCCTTGTTGGATGAAAGATATCCCGAATTTCCTCGAATATCTGAGAATGTTACCAGAATTCGTCGGTGGATAAGGGAAATGCCAGGGTTTTAATTTTCTATATTCTGTGATAACGTTGTTCGACCCACTATTTCCTCGATCCTTTGTTTTGTACTCCGCGACTAACAGAGTAATACAGTGGCGAGGCGTGAATAATGTTGGCTGCCCTTTTGGGCCCTAAGAACTACATTTCTCGACATGTCCGCAAACTCTCTAAATAGGATAGGTATTTTATCAGGGGCTGATTATTAAAATTGATGGACAAAGCAGTAGACAAATCAATAGACGAAGAAGGCAAAGGGAAGACGTAGCAATCTCATTTGTTGAAACGAGTAGTTTTTTTTTAGATAAGGTAGAATAATGGACTAACCATAGGGTCTCTCATGAGGCGCTGTTAGTTAGTTTATTACTTACCGCCTTTGTCCATTGCAACCACCCACTTTCACCAATAGGATCGCTCCATTTTCTGTTTGTCTATTGCTTTGTCCATCAATTTCAATAATCTACCCGCAGAAAGAAGACTTTCGGCTCCAGCCGCCGAGTTTTCAACGCTGCAGATAACGTCAAAGAATTTTTCTCTGTGAATAGTTTGAACATCGGATGGTAGTGGATTCCGAAATTGGTCTCGATGTATGCGGCAACGTTGAACGAAAGCATCGATCGGGAAAGTTTTTCACCGAGCTGGGAATCGTTGAGATTTTTCGGGACGGGAGGAGGTGGACCGAACGCAACAATCAGATGTGATTGTAATGAACAGCATGAGTTGTGCGGCGTAATTTTCCCCAAGGATTTGTCCGGTCGCGTCGGGTCGCTAGTAATTTTCTGAGCGCGCTCGTGGGATGAATCGCCCGAATCCTCATTCAAACCGTCCACCCTCCTGCCTCACCCTATCCAAACAAAATTTTGTACCTTTCATGACGTCAAAATATTGATTCTTCATTTTCTTGCGGCGAGTAAATGGGGAAATTTCTCGGAGGTTTCCGTTCAGGATGCTGCATTTTCGTCATACCCGTCTAAAATTTGTTCTGATTTTTCCTTGTGATTGGGGAAAAAATGTGTTCCAGTCAGTACTGCCCTCCAGTGGGCTGATTATTGAAATTGATAGACAACACTGGAAAAAAAAGAATCTTAAATTTGCCGCCAAGAAGTATTTCTTCTTAAATCAAGAATTTTGCTGGTTAACATAAGCTACTTTTTTGCTTAACCCAAGCATTATTTTTCTTGAATCAAGAAAAAGTCAGCTTAAAGCAAGATAAAGAAAATTCTTGGCGGCAAATTCAAGAATTATCATGCTTGATCCAAGCTACTTTTTTTTCAGTGAAAGGGATAGACAAAGAAGACATAGGAATTGTGGAGCGATCCTATTGGTTGTAGTGGGTGGTTCGTTTAGACCAAGGGAGAAAATTATGGACAAAATGTAGGGTCTCTTAGTTTAATCTATTACCTATCTCCTTTGTCCATTGCAACCACCCACGTCCACCAATAGAATCCCTCGGTATCCCTTTTGTCTTTTGTCTTAGCTTTGTCTCTCAATTTCAATAATCGGCCCACAGTTTCCCGATGAAAATACGGTTTCCGAGACCAAATTTTGCACCGTTGAAATGCAGTTAGGGTTTTTCGTCGGTGGAACGGCGGTGTAAATATAGCCGCCTTGACATTGGGCCGTTCCTTGAACTCGCGGGTCGCTAACTGCTGCTCTCTCCCGCTGCCACCGAATGCATCTCCTCTTTTTTTGCGCTTCCCCCTTTTTTTCCTCTCGCCGCGGCCGGCGCGTCTGCGATTCAAATTTACGGCTCGATAGCGTCGCTTCGGAATTTTATTTTTGAACATCTGAGTCAGTCCTGCTTTCTTTTCCGAAGCGCCCGAGCCCCCGGCCGTGGCCTGGCCCCGGGCCCCGGCCAGACTGCACGGCGATTCCTGATAAAGGACACCCGGCTCCCGAGTCCGAGGACGACATGTTACTCTCCACTAGGCGAGCGCCACTCCTGCGGCTCTGTCTATTGAACTTTGCCATAGACAAGAATACATATGGAGTACGGAGCAATCCATTGTCGAGAAACACGATGCGTCGTTTACGACTCAAGAAAGAACGTAGACTAACTTTCAGGTTGCCAATTTTCGTTGCAGATATTGCATTTTATCACGTGAGAATCCTTTGATCATTGCAACCACCTGCACAAATATCCCTCATGATCCTTTTGTCTCTTGATCTCATTGCAATAATCATAAAAATTTGCGAATAATCGCCACGCAGTCCGTTCTTGTAACAAGTGATTGCTTTGCCAGTCAGTTCAATAATCAGCCCTTGGTACTGGATTCCTCGTTACATTTCGTCGGGAGACGACGGATTGTGCCACTGGTCTTTTCTGAAATCAACTCCAAAGCTCAAGAAGCTCAAAGCTCAAAGCGTCCTTGCAGCTATGGAGCTCTTAAATGTGTCAGAAATTGGCAAGTCAGCGGGCCGATTATTGACATTTATAGACAAAGCTATAGACGAAGAAGACATGAGGAGGATAGAGCGATCATATTGGTCGAAATGAGTGGTTCTTATAGACTAAGGGGGTAAATTATGGAATTGGGTCTCTCGGGGGTTGCTGTTAGTTAATCTATTACCTATACGTCCTTTGTCCATTGCGACCGCATGTTTCCACCAATAGCATCCCTCCATATCCTTTTTGTCTTCTTTGTCTATTGCTTTGTCTATCAATTTCAATAATTAGCCCGCTGGTACTGATTCCTTTGTGAAATTTGGCGAGAAGCACGATGGTGCCACCGGTCTTCTCTGAAATCAACTCCAAAGCTCAAAGGAGCTCTCCAAGTTGAGGCCGCAATGCTGCCGTGCCAAGGAAGAACGCCGTGAACATTCGAGAGTTGCCAAATTTCCACCAATAAAATAATTGTTTTTGAGGAAAGTTTTGAACAGTTTTCCTTGAAATTTTCAGATCTTTTAGCTTAAATTGCGAGCAAAATTGTCTGAAAATGTTGTGAAATGGTATTCGTAATTTTCCCAGAAATTTGGTTTTTATAGGAGGAAACTTGGCAACGTCTGAAAGCTCATACGGCGTTCTTCCTTATCACGGCAAAATGGAGGGAATATCTCACGCTACCCTGAGAGGCCACTTCCTATACCAAGACAAACTCTCCGTGCAGAATAAGGAGTAAATATACATTAGCAGGGATGCCACTTTGTTGGAAGACTCCAAAACTGAATGCACAGCAACCCTGCTAATGTATGTGCCTCCTTTCCTGGACAGTGAGTTCGTTTTGATATAGAGATGGACTCTCAGGGTATCTTGGGATATCCCCTCCATTACGGCCTCAACTTTGAGAGCGTCTTTTGAGCTTGGGAGTTGATTTCAAAGAAAACCAGTGGTACCATCGTGTTCCTCGAGAAATTTTACCCGGGAATCTGTGTTTACATCGCAAATTACTGACACATGCAACAGTTCCATTGTCCGTAAGATTAGCCGTGTGATCCACGGAGACGGAAAAGTACTTCGAAAAAGAGTACTTTATCTTACCTTTTATGCACACGTCAACTGCAACAGCGCTAACGTTGACCGAAACATGCTGGTCGTGTACTGGGGATATGCACGTGGGAGGACAGCCGTTTGTAGTTGAGTTTGCTACCGCTACCGTGGGCGGTTGCCGAATTGGCTCCTGAAAGTCCGAGTTGCCTCCTATGTAAAAAGGTAGAGAAAGAAAGATTATTTTAAAATGACAACATTGCTTACCTCTATGCCTCGATGATCGAATGATTGCAGAATTGACGATGAGATCGTAGATACTATGGGCATGGATTGACAGAAATCTCCGAGACTCTGCTTTATTTAAATAAAAAATAAAATTCGGGAGTTTTCCCTTCCCCCTTGCCCTTAAAGAATTATTGTTGGTTCACCTGTCCATATCGCCCGTGATATAGCAGCCTGAGCGGAAAAATAGTGGAAAATTGATTCAAACAATTTACGATTTTACCAACAAGTACCCGTGCATTTTTTTTTCAAATTGTTTTTGATTTTTGCATGAGATTGAAGAAAAATCAGTGAAATTTTCAGTCAGAAATGTCTAAGATTCTCCTGGTAAAAATGCAATTTACGAGGGAAAATTTGGCAACATTGAGATGTAGTTTTGTGATGGGAACGACGATATTTGCCCTCGTGATTTCTAGCTCGATGACTTCCTAGTGTTAATGGAACGCTGTACTGAGGCCGCAAGAGTTTGAAAAAGTTCTGAAAGTGATACGCTTTGATTTCGTAAGACAAAAACATTCTTAAACGGACCATCGAATCTTGTCGCCCTTGGTGAAAATTATGCCTAGTCCGGCAACACCGCTGTGAATCCGCCCCAGTAAAATTCTGACTCCTGCCGTTTCTTTCGTCGCCCTCGAGCCAGATATTACATACCGTGGACTCAATTTCCTGTCTATAAACGCGTCAGCGCCAGTCGATGTGTGGAGGTATGAGAAATGTGAATCGTGTACCTGCCACGCATATGTTGCAGTCTTCGCAACCCCCATCCCCATCTCAACCCTTTCTTCCCGAGCTTTCGACCTGAGTTCTCCCCCCTCCCCCCTCCCCGAGGGGGCTCTCCCTGACGCGACGGATCGTCCCGCCTGTCCTCTCGCTCTCGCACAGTGCAGAGTGCAGCCTCCGCATCCTGAATAGGTCGAATGTTATTCTTGCCCCATTATCATTTTTCGATCCCCTCTCCGCTCCACCCCCGCACCGGTGCGTTGCTGTTGCATCGTTCATCATCCCATGATGTCACGTTCGCCTTGAGCGCCGCACACTGGACCAAGTCAATAGGAGAAGTCGGACAAAATCTGGAAACTTTGGAGGCTGATATTTTTGAAATTATGAAACAAGAAAATTCAACGGTGGGTCTATTGGGTTTTTCGTGAAATTCCTTCTCAGAAACACCCCTTGACATTGCATTTGTGACAATTTAAACATCAAAATTTGGAATTTCAGCAAAAAAACTCATGCCCGACCTCTACTATTAATTCGTTCCACCGTGCGCCGTCTCCCGGATCCCAGATGGGGAAGTGGATCCCCTCTCGAATTTTGAGAGTAACGCAACACCCTGTAAATCACAAACATATCATACACATTCTCAGCTTGATATGCCTAGCAGGGTTGACACAGTCAGGGAATACCGGGAAATGTCAGGGAATTTTTAAAAGTCAAGGAAAACCTGGAAACGTCAGGGAAAATGAAAAAGTGTTTTGGAAAAATCATCAAGTCACATTTGTTTGCTTTCTAGAATGGGTTTGACGTGTCGAATGAATTTTGCAAGAAAACTATTTCAAATTATGTCTTTTATCTTCAATTGCCAGGGAATTTCGCCGAAATGTGTCAGGGAAATCAGGGAAATGTTAAAGAATTTAATTTTCTAAATTCTATGGTAACGCTGGCCTAGGATTTCTCTCATAAAAATGCAATTTGCGGTAGGAAATTTGGCAACATCGAGATGTAGTTACGTTCGCTCGTGAGGGGACTGACGATCTGTCCTAATGTAAAATGGACGTATTTCTTTCAAACGGAACTGTGTGCATTAATACATGAGCCCTGAGACCCATAAGAATATGTGCATATCAGGGCTCACGACAGAGATGCGTCCAAATAGTGTATTGCCCCTTAAAATTTTGCAAAATGTCACGCGGCACGGTTATAACACATGATACCTGGGTGAATTTTCTGTGATACATTTCCGATTAAAGACTGGTGTCTCTTAACTACCGTTAATTCGAATTTCCGTGCTTAATTAGGTATCGATCGATCGACAAGCGTCTGGGTCTTCTTTGCCCAGCTCAGGTGCAGAGAGCTCAAGAGGCCCGGGTGCAGAAGCTGGTCTCCAACGCGAGGTCAAGTGGCTATTTTCGGTCGGTGGATCTGATCGGGAATCTATGGTGTGGCGGGTGCCGGATCGTTCAGATATGCGGTGGGAAGGGATCTTATAAATTTAACTCGTTAACAGCCGTTTCCATCCCTGTACCGCCGTGCTGCGGAAAAACGTCCCATGGACTTTCGGACGTTGCCATTTCAGCCTCAAAAATTCAACGTAGGGTCGGGCACACGAACTGCGAGGTGAAAACTTTCCGGAAGAAAGTGCCTCAGGCTTGAATATTTAGATTTAAATCGAAGCCCTATTAAAGAACTTAAACAGAAATATATTTTGATATATAAATTGGGTTAAACATCAAACAAATATTATCTGCACCATTCACCAATTGAGTCGCCAATTTTGAGTTTCAAGACTCCCATAGTCGAGACATGTTGTGCAGTCATTGAGCCCCACTATAGCGGAACTTGAGACTTAACGATGAGGGAAAGACACACCCGAAGATCGCAACCTCTAACAACTCTTAAATTTTTGAGGGCCCTTAACAACGCACCCCACATTGTTTTCTATTGTTTGAAACTGAACCATTTTTCTACTATCTCATCGGCAATTGTTTCAAAAGGTCACGTTGTATTATCAATAATTAGAGAAAGTTTTGAAACGAAATTCGAGGAGTTTGGTTCGATAATTAACTTTTGTGACGGGGCCTTAAGGCAGAATTGTGTTAGAGGCCGAAGCACACTGCTGCCACGGTCATCTTGCGTTCCCACAACCCTTAAGTTTTCTAGTCGATGTGAATATTCTTCACCGCCATAACTGACGCCTAAGTCAGCCAAAGATATAATTGCATCAATCATTTTAAGTTGGTGAAATTATTCACCTACGGCACTACAATCACATCACGGGGGCAGCACATTTTTTTTTACGAACAATCCAGCGATATTTCTTCGGGGTTGCCACAATTTCGTCATTTCTTTATTTCCTTACGATGACTTTTCCCTTACGATTTTCGCTTTCCCCAGACTCCAAAATTTTCTAAAACCCTCACTTTCCCTGACCTTCAAACAAAATTACCCCTTCTTTTCTTTATTTCATTTTTTCTTTGTCAAAAAAAAAAAAACTGATGACCTCCGCTAAACTCAGGACACAATTTCCTTGTTCTATAAGATCAAATTATGGAGAAAGGCATTCTGTGGCTGGTTAAAAAATGCAAAGCCTTAAAAATAACCAGACGGAGTAAAAAGTTGGAAGGTCAGATATGTTTTACTGATTAGTAGACGCGTCAGAAATTCCCTGATTCTTCCCGGTCGTCGAAAATTCCCAGACCTCCCGGTTTTCCAGACCATCGGCAACCCTGATTCCTTCAGTAGCACCACACTGAAAAAGAACGTCGCTTGGATCTAGAGTCCAAACTCTTAAAGACATTGACGAGAAAAAATACTTTTGATCCAATCGGACGTTTTGCTTGAATTAAAAGGAAATCCGCCTAAATCATGAGGCTTGGCTCTTCGATTCAAGAAAAAATCTGATCGAATCAACAGTGTGACTACAAATGCGGGATTTCCGGAAAGTCCGGAGATAGTACTGATTTTTTAAGGGCGGTCCGGAAGTACTGAAAAAGTGCGGAAATTCCGCGAAAAGGTCCGGAATTTTAGTCAGTTTTGTCGCAATTTGAGCGAGAAATTCGAATTTTTGAAATTTTTCGAATTTCGGTCAATGAAGTTACTGTGAAAGCACGGAATTTTTCTGCTCAGAACGCACTGCATCTCTTGGGAATGTACCGAAAAAGTACTGTAGAAGCACTGATTTTTGGCCAGCCTGTTTTGGTAGACACCCCGATAAAGAGTATTCTTTCTTGTCAATGTTATTAAGAGTCTGGACTCTAGATCCAAGCGGCTTTTTTTTCCAGTGCAGGCGGAAAAACCTACCCTTCGCGAAGAGTTCTGTCGGACCTACTCCCGAGGAGACCCCTCGTAATCCTACAAAGCTGCATCCTCTCAGCATGATGGATGGGATCCATGCGCTCGAAGTCGAACTCGAAAAATACGGCAAATCCGCCGGCAGGATTGCCACATGTGACGTTCCAGCCTGGAAGCGAAGGTCGGAGGGCGACAGCACTGACGAGCAAGGGTGGAAGCGATTTCGAGGAGAACGGCAGATGCTGAATGAGAAGTCAGCGTATTCGGGGGTTTCTCACGCTCGCGGGGGCGGCGCGCGGCGCGGCCGGCGCGACGATGCATAAGGCACACACGGTGCACGGTGCAGTAGCGGCCGGTGCGGCTGGCGCGACGCCTGGCGCAGCGTGACGCAAGAAGAGAGTTACACCTGGCAGACTCATCCAGACGATGGACCCGCAAGGCAAGGCACAAGACGCACCCCTAACACCAACATCACCCGCCGCCGGCAGCGGGGGCGGGAGAGGAAGACCCCGCGCACGGTTCCGCGTTGCCGCCTCCCATCGGAAATTCGCCGATTTTATCCGGAGATCCTCAGCTCATGTCTTTGCTGGGTGACTACAAGTCTGGAAATAGTACTGATTTTTTTAAGGGCGGTCCGGAAGTACTGAAAAAGTGCCGAAATTCCGCAAAAAGGTCCGGATTTTTTTAATTTTTTGTCATTTTTGTCGCAATTTCAAATTTTTGAAATTTTTTTAATTTCGTCAAATGGATGTACTGAAAAAGTACGGAATTTTTCTGTTGGAGGAGGTACTGAATTTCTCGAAAATGTACTGAAGAAGTACTGTACTTAAAAGTACTTATTTTTGACCAGCCTGTTTTAGTAGACACCCTGCTTCGTTCCTTCGACGTAAGGGCGCACCTCAATTTCCGCACAAGCCCCGGTAAGCATGGATTAAGACGTAAAACAGGGCTCAAGGCAGTGGCGAGGCGTGAATGATCAATTATCGATTATCGATATTTCCCCCATTTGAAGCTATGGTAAAGAATCGATTATTGAGGTGTTCGTTACGGACACCCTGTTTATCGATACTTTTCCATTGATCCATGCTTAGGAAGAACGCCGTATGAGCCTTTAGACGTTGCCAAAATTCCTTTGACAAATCGTGAATTTTCGGAGAAAGGGAGTATTTTTCCTCCGATGTTTTACGGAATTTGGCTCGTAATGTGATCTTGAGTGTCTGCAAATTTCAATGGAAATTATTTTCGACTATTCTCAAAAATGTGTATTTCCTGAGAGTAAATTTGACAACATTTGAATGTTTACACGGCGTTTTTCCTCAGCACGGCAGTATTGGTGTGAAGTGGGCATCGTTGGAAAAATCGAAATCGTGAACAAATCGATTTTGCAGTAGACGTGGCATCATCGCTCAGTTCGCACCCCCATCACGATTAAGGAGGTGATTCCCGACTGATGAGTTGGGGCACCACCCCTCTTGGTCGTCCGCTGTTCGCCTTCCTGCCTCACTTCAAAATTTGCGACTGACCCACAATTCGCAAGGCCGTAACTGCAGTTCGCGATGAGCCCTATCGTTCATATAACTCAGTGTTTAACAGTGGCGAGGCGTGAATGATCGATCGTCGATATTTCTCCATTTGAAGTCATGGTAAAGAATCGATTATTAAGGTGTTCGTTGCGAACACCCTGTTTATCGATCCTCTTCCATAGGTTTAAATTGCAGGTGTCTCGGTGTATCGCAAAGCACGCCACGCCACTGGTGTTTAACTGGTCTCATCTCCAAATGTAGTTACGCCCTTTTGTAAGACAAGCGACGAATTGAAATCTTATATCGATGGTAAAACTCCCAAACCGCGTATCTCGGTTTGCTGCGTTGCAAGTTTCCTGTTATACTTTAATTTTTAAATGGAGAACTACAGTGATACAAATATTCTTGTTCTCGCGTCACTTTTGGTCAGTATAGGAAGTGAAACACAAACCAACAAAAATTTGTTACCAGAGAATCGCATTTCGCGTGTTGCTAAAATAAAATGTAAGAAAATGTTTAACGCGACAATAAACGATTAACTATTCATAAATGCGTGTTGCGGTAAACATTTTCCTACATTTTATTGTACAATTTTGTGTCGATTTCGGTCAGTTTGCGGTGAATTTAGCGCGGAAAACCACATAGAGAGACTGAGAAACAGTGGCGTGGCGTGAATTGCGACATATCGATTGTTGTGCCATTTAAACCCATGAAAAAAGATCGATTATCAGGGTGTTCGCAGCGAACACCTTAGTAATCGATTCTTTACCATAGCTTCAAATGGCGAGATATCGATAATCGATTATTCACGCCACGCCACTGCTGAGAAAATGCATTCCTCAGCTTGCGACGTTGGTTTTCACCACTCGTTTTGTACTAAGTTTCTTCAAGAAAACAATCATTTTCTCTTGAAATAGTCAACCGAAGGCCTCCCCGTATCGACCGAACTTGCGTGTTAAAATTTCTCTTCGTGCAGGATTAGGGATGTTCTGGGCCAGAACGCATGGATTATTAGATTCAGTGATTCAAAATGCGGAAATCGAAGGTGAAGAGAGAGAGAGAGAGAGACCGAGGGAGCAACACTGAAAAAAAATTCTTGGCGTTTTTACCAAGGTCCGTTGGTACCTTTACCATCTCACTTTTTTTACCAATTATTGGTCATTTTACCAAGACAGACTGGTAAACTTACCTAAAAACCGGTATTTTTACTGTTTTTTTCAGGTAAGAATACCACTTTTATTGGTAATCAATTCCCGGTTACTTTGCCATTTTATCTTGGTAATTCTACCACAGTCGATAAAAAATATTGGCTTTTTTACCGGGGATCAGTAAAATTACCGAGAAAGTTCAATAATTTTACCGAGATTTCTCGGTAAAATTACCAATTCCATAAATGGTAATTTTACCAAGAAAAAACTGGGATCAAATAGAACCCTGAATTCTTGGTAATTTTACCCTTTTCTTAGTAAATACACCGAGATTTTTTTTTTCAGTGAAGATAAGTTGATGGGGGAAAAAAAGCAATTAGTTTCAACACCCACGACAATGATGATTGTAGCAGTTGCAGTCCCATTCCTGGGTCGGAAAATGAAGCGCTTGGTGCAAAAAGGGCATCTCTTGGTTACAGTGTCTCAAAAGCTCAGCTAACGTTTGACCCGTTTTAATTGAAGGAAATGTATGTAATTTGTTTGCAACTTTTGCTGAATATCCTTTATGATTTTACAGTGCTGAATAAGTAACATTTCAGGAAACTGACCCAATGGTTTTCTCTCTAAATGAGAATTAGCACTAGATAATCTGAAACGCCTCAACGAAGAAATGCCCTTTTTGCACCCAACGCTTCAAATAGCCCTTTCGTCTCTGCCTCTGTCCCTCTCTATCTGGATTTTAAGACTACTTGGGGAGCGGTCAGCGTTGAGCCTCAAACCGCGGGGAAGGAGGGATGAAGGCAGTGGCGTGGCGTGCTTTGCGATTTATCGATTGATCTGCCATTGAAACCTTTGGAAGGGATCGATTAACAGGGTGTTCGCAGCGAACGCCTTAATAATCGATTCTTTACCATAGCTCCTAATGGGAAAATATTGATAATCGATCATTCACACCTCGCCACTGGATGAAGGTCCTCGGGATTAATGTATTTCCTATGCAATTTGGAGGCTAATAAAAGCGACTCCGCGGGCTGTGACGAGTATAACGGCTGATAAGGGTCAAAAAAGCGGTGATGAACTGGTCACGATAATGATATTGACGCTAACAATGACGGTGACACGCCGACAATGACGATTGTGTCGAGCAAGTCGCGATGAAGCCGCAGAGGTTAGATTACCTTTCACTAATTGTAAATTCAAGAATCGGCATTGGGCTAGCGTCCGCGCTCTTGCCACACCGACGAGCGGGCTCCGGCCGGGGCATTCGGATTCGAATCCCCGCTTTTCCACCGAAAAACGTGACTTCGGCTTCCGATACTGACGCCAGAGAGCTTGATTAATTGCTCGAGCACCGGTGCCCTAAAGTAAGGCCGCATTCGAGAAGAAATCGCGATGCGGAACGTGATAGTCGCACCGCGTCACATGTCACGCAGATGTGCATCGACGGGTGGGTTCCACAATATAAAATTCAGGTTATCAAGTAAAATTTCATGTTGCGTCTTCCTGATATTTCCATGAAATTTTTTAACATTTTTTGCTAATATCGTCACCTTCCAGGCAAAGTATCACAAGCGCCATGCGACGTTTAAAAATTTCCGCCGCCATTTTATTTCTTTACTGAGAAATTGTTGGTTGAATCTGTTTGAAAATTTCACTAAATTTTATCGGCAGCACAAAGAAAATTCAGTGAAATTTTCGGACAGCTTCGTTGAACAATTTCTCTTTAAAAAAATATAATGGCGGCGGAAATTTTTAAACGTCGCATGGCGCTTGTGATACTTTGCCTGGAAGGTGACGATATATCGAAACTCGTTCGATTTCACGAACCTCCACTTTTCTGCCGTCCGCGCTAAAAATCTCCATTCAACATTTCTTCAATTTTTATTTCTAGAAAATGCTGTTTTACAAGAAAACCAACGAATGTTCATCCTTTATACTTTTAAGTCATCTTTGGCATTCACCGTTGGGAACTCAAAATGAAAAAAATGAAGCCTTGTGGTCATTTTGTTTCTCGTAATACAGCCGTATGTGTAGAAGAAAAATGTAAAATTCGGAATGTAGTTACGGCGTTTTTGCTGTGGAGGGCATGCAGTGGCGTGGCGTGAATAATCGATTATCGATATCTCGCCATTTGAAGCTATGATAAAGAATCGATTACTAAGGTGTTCGCTGCGAACACCCTGATAATCGATCTTTTTTCATAGGTTTAAATGGCATAACAATCGATATATCGTAATTCACGCCACGCCACTGGGGCAGTTTTGCATGTGCTAAGCTGCACGCTCTTGAATGCCCGACGTACTCGAAACTTCCTGACCCATCGCCGATTTTCCGAATACTTCCTTGATGACATCCAGTTTACAGGAACTGTTTACAGGAACCAACAATAAATTTGCCACTGAAAGGAAAACTTTTAAGAGGACAAAAGATATAAAGAATGAAAATCAAGTTGGAAGAGCTGGCATCGTGGCGTGGTGGTGAGACAAAACGGTGCGACAACGAGCGCCGAGCGGCATTAACGCGAGATGCGACAAACGAAATCACGGCGCTCGCTTGTCGCTTGTTGCTGACCAGAAATTGCGTATTGCGCAATATCGAGCCGTCTCCGCCGCCGCGCCGCGTGGTCACGCAAAATCGTTGTGAGCACCTCGAGAAAAGAATACTCACACAAAAAAAAACCTCATGATTTCTGTTCGCGAGGATAAAAAAGTAAAAACTTCAGGAGCCTCTCAGGTTTGAAGGGGCTGCACATTGTCACTTCAATGGGTCAGTTGCGCTGGTCTTGGAATCGAGTTTTGATGCCTAGATAATACGATCTGTTCAAACAACAACTTTCTATGTTCAGTATTATCCGAGCTATCGCGCTTTGAAAAATTCGGCTCGAAGCGAGGTAGAAAAAACCTAGGGTGTAACTACCGAATTTTTCAAACCGCGATATCTCGGCTAGTGAACGTAGAAAGTTGCTATTTGGACGAATCTTATTATCTTTAGCTGATCCACTAGAATCGAGCGATTCTGTGACCACAGCTCAATTGGCAGGGTTGCCACAGACTTTAGAAAATGAAATTCCCTGACATTTCCCTGATTTCCCGGACACATTTTGGTGAAATTCCCTGACAATTGAAGATGTGACGGATGGTTAAGAAGACATAATTGAACATTGTTTTCTGGCAAAATTTGTTGTTCGAAACCTCAAACCCATTCTAGAAATTTTCGTCATTTTCCCTGATATTTCCTGGTTCACCCTGACTTTTTAAAATTCCCTGACATTCCCTGGTTTTCCCTGACCGTGGCAACCCTGGTTTTAAAGCGCAATATCTCGGTTAGTATGGAACGTTGAAAGTTGCTAGTTGGACGGATCTTATTATTTTTAGCTGATCTACAAGAATCGAGCATTAGAAACGATTCTGTGTTTAGCTCAATGGACCACTAGACATGGTACGAATTTCAGCATTCTGATACACGTGTCTTCACCAAAATTTCACGTAAAACACGATGCGCACAGCAAAAATTACCGAAATCGTCTAATTCCGAAGATATTTAATGATTCCTGATGCGTCAATTCAAACCACCCGCTCATGAAAACTCAATGCTCTACGTGATTCACATCGCGCGCTAAACGTTATCATGAACGTCTCAGCGATTTAAAAATCTGGCAACCTCTATCTGACACTTTGGCTCAGCCATAGCAAATTACATATAATTTGAAAAACACATGTGGAAAATGAGCATTGCTCGATTGAGAAGCTTGCTGAAATCGTTGTAGTGCGCGATTAGACTCACGTAGAGCTTTGAGTTTCTTGTGAGCGGGCAGTTCAAATTCCTCGTAACCAATGTGAAATAAAATATGATTATCTCCGTTAGGAGTTAATTCCAGTAATTTTCGTTGCGTGAATCGTGTTCTACGTGAAATTCTGGTTAAGACACATGTATCAGAATGCTTAAATTCGTCCTTGTCTAGTGGTCCATTGGCCCATTAGTGGGGACACGCATTTGGTAAGAGCCAACCCCAACCTTAAGTCGCCAATCAAACGACGCAATCGAACGGGAGTGCGTTCTGCTGAGGGGACTCCTTCGCGGAGGAGCGATTTGGCTGCGCGGCTGGATGACGTCATCGCCGCCTCCGATTGAACCAATTCGCGAAAATCGTCCAACGCTCCCGACGAGCGTCGCGCGTTGCGCAGCGCCCCGCGTCGATATTCGATTCTTTTGCCGGTTAATTAGTTTCTTTGATGAAACAGCGGGGGTAGCATTTTGTTTTATTCCTCCGTTTTCTACTCGCCGCACCGTGCGTCGCATCGTCCCGGCAACAAGTCGCCGACCCTCTGACGTAAAGGCGTACCTACATTTCAACACGAGCCACAGAAAGCGTAGAGTTACACGAGGAACAGGGCTCACGTTCGAATTGAGATACGCCCACATGTCACAGGAGCGACCGAATGAGCCAGGTCCGAGGGGAGCCAATGAAACCAATCAGTGCCGTTCCTGTGATATACTGCCAGTGGACTTCGTAGCCATTGTTGCCGTCATGACCAAAAAAAAAAATACCCATCACCCGAGAAGAAGCGGTGGCGATCAGTGGCGTGGCGTGAATTGCGATGTATCGATTGTTCTGCCATTTAAACCTGTGATAAAGAATCGATTATTAAGGTGTTCGCTGCGAACACCCTGTTTATCGATCCTTTTCCATATGTTTAAATGGCATAACAATCGATACATCGCAAAGGACGCCACGCCACTGGTGGCGATGGCGTGTCACGTCTCGGCGACATCGATTGATCGCCATTTAAACCTGTGGCAAAGATCGATTATCACAGTGTTCGCGACGAACACCTTGTTAATCGAATCTTTATCAGTAATACCGGGTACTTATTTTATTATTTTCTCTCTAACTGTTATCGCACGCTCTCCTTCCCAGTCCTGGTGAACCTTCTCAAATTCTAATTTTGAAGGAGTTTGCCTGCTCTTAAACGTAAAAATTTCGAGCAACAACGAAATGCCAGCCCATCCTGGCTTCACTGAATCGAGAGCCGGACGGCTGTCGACCGTGCTTAGGAAAAACGCCGTATGAGCCTTTAGGCATTGCCAAATTTCCTTCAACAAATCATGCATTTTCGGGAAAGTTTGTCCACATTCTCCTTCAGAGTTTTCGGAGAATTTTATCAGTATTGTGATCGGAAGTATCTGAAAATTTCAATGGAGAATATTCATAAACACCATAAACAATATATTTTTTATAGGAAATTCGGCAGAATTCAAAAGCTCCTACGGCAGCCCCGCAGTGCTGTCGCCGATTTTTCTCTTGGGCATAATTGAAATGGATTATTAGTTTGTGGAGCTGGTTCCGTTCGATGACGCGACTGATGCGCAATTATTTGAAATCTCAATTGGAAATTAAAAAAAAAAATTGATGACAGTGCTTCAACGCGAAAAATGTCAAAAACTCGGATCCAACCGCTAGAATCTTGGTGTTGACTTTAAAATGTTGATCCTTTTCAATAAGAGGAACAAGAAATTGATTAATCGGAACTGCGTTGCGCCCTCATTGGTATTTTTGCCACCTGCATTTTGCAATAATTACAGTCTCAGAAGAAATCTGCGCGATTTGGCAGTGTCGCGCCTTCATTTCCGCGCGACACCTCCCGCATTGCCGCGAAGTCGATTTAGTTGCGTGACCCAATCTAACCTAACTCGAGTCTACTGTGGCAGTTCCACGCCTTTGCGATGAATTCGAATCGGGTCGGGATCACTAATCTGCCGTGCTAAGGAAGAACGCCGTATGAGCTCTCAGACGTTGCCAAGTTTCCTTCGATAAAAACCGAATTTATCGGGAAAGTTGTGAATATTTTTTCCCAAAATTTTCAGACAATTTGGCACGCAATTTAATCTAAAATATCTGTAAATTTCAAGGAAAAATATGCATGAATGTCGTCAAAAATACACGTTTTATCAAGGGAAATTTGGCAACTCTCGAATGTTCATACGGCGTTTATCCTTAGCACGGCAGTGATAAAGTGATTCAATACCGGTTGTGAACAAAACGAACATCATCATGTTGTAAGATAATATGAAATCAAAGATGAAACTCCTTGCTAAGTGTAAAATGAGGAGTAAATGCGGCAACCGCGTGGATGCTGTGCACCAGATCGGTGCAGTGCCCGGCCCACCCCTTTCGTTGCACCTTATCGCCCCCACGATTACCTTCGCTTTCGGTTTCTCGCGCTGTCCTGCAGTTACCACACGTAACTGATTTTAGTTTAATCCCCGTCCCGTTCCCCCTCCTGTGACGGAGGGGCAGGGGGTGCCCCTGGATGTTATCTGCGATGATGAAGTATGAATTTTCAAGGAAATCTTATCCCTCCAATTTTTCAGAGAATTTAAATCGCGATCAGATTAAAACCATCTGAAAATTTCAAAAGAAAATATTTTTGACTCCTGAAAAACTCATTGTACCCGAGGTTCTTTCAACAACTTTCGCATGTTCACCCGGCGTTTCTCCTGAGCAAGGTATATAGACCTGCCACGGAAGAAGATCTGCCGATGATTTGGATTGCATTTTGCAAAAAGGAACTAAGAGCATTCCAATGTCGTAAAGATGGTGCAACTTTATTTACCTTGTAATTATAAACTGCTCATCTAAACGAGCTTTATCTCACTCCTAATAAATTATAAGTTCAAGGCGAAAATTACCTTTCTAAATTTAATTTTTTGCATGACCTCGGTAATTTTCTTTAAAAGAATTTAAGTTGCACAATTCTAGCAACATTAGATTGCTCTTGGTTCCTTTTCACAAAATTCGATCCATTTCTTGATAGAATTAAAGTATTGTTCTTCTTTTGTATCCGCAAATATCTCAGTTTACCAGATCAATTTCTCTACTTTAACCTTTTACGTTTTTTGCGTTACAGGTACGTTCCCACTTTTGATTTTCTCAAGATATACCTTCTTTTCGTAAGTACCATTCTCTCTACCCAGTAGTAGATAAAACAGGCATATTCATCGGAAGCTAATCAAGCGACCCAGAGGTGACGGTAACAATAATTGTAGGGGAATAACTGACATGGCGTTAAATGGACTGCATTTTGCAATTTGGAACTATGATTTCTGGCTCAGTTTAGATACAACGTATGTACCATTAGTTTTCCTGTGCACGTAAGTGTTTTTACTGATGAGCCAGAAATTGTAGTTCCGAATTGCAAAATGAAGTCCAAATGAGCCTCTGCCCGTTTAGTATGTAGCTCTTACTTGTGCTTGTCCCGAGTGAACGTGCCATTTCACGATGATACCACTATTCGAACACGTGGGAGCTTGTGTTGCCTCCAAAAGAAACTGAAGGCGCACTGATATGCCGTTATTAAAAACCTCAATAATTCAAATGAATCCCAGCATTCACATTTTATAGGTACGCTACTACAACACGTCTATGTCGCCCCAATCAACATGTTCATGACATGACGTTTTCTTTTCTTTCGTAGCGGGGAATCTTATACACAAAATAAATAAAAAACAACATTTTCAGCGCTCCTAAAATGTTCCGGAGTTAAACTTAAATGATTTGCTCTATCATACGTCTTCCCGGGGTTTTCTTTCTTTTTTCCTTTCTCTTTTTTTGACCAGAGTTTGTTCGAGTTGTGTTACGCAGAAGCAATGGCAAACGGCTTCAAATAAATCGTAGAACACGGCGAGTGCAGACTTGTGGATTCCATAACTGATGCAGTGGCGTGGCGTGAATTGCGATGTATCGATTGTTATGCCATTTAAACCTATGGAATAGGATCGATAAACAGGGCGTTCGCAGCGAACACCTTTATAATCGATTCTTTACCATAGGTTTAAATGGCATAACAATCGATATATCGCAATGCACGCCACGCCACTGAACTGATGGGCTTCCGTGATAAGGCTGTGTCAACGTCACAAACTCGTAGACAGATTGAATTTTGAACGGTTGCGCTCACACCGAAGATTGAACGAGAGAGCACCTTCGGTATGAGAAAAATATCAATTTTTATCGTCGCTAACGAAAGTGATGGACGAAGTTGAAAGTGATGGACAAAGCTATAGACAAAGAAGACAAAAGGGGGTATGGAGGGGTCCAATTGGTGAAAGCGGGTAGTTGCAATGGACAAAGAAGGTAGATAACAGACTAACGGCAACCCTCGAGAGACCCTATTTCTTGTTAGTCTATCATTTTCTCCCTTAGTCTATGCTGCCATGCTACGGAAGAACACCGTATGAACCTTCAAACGTCGCCAAATTTCCTTGGGTAAAAGTCGAATTTTATGGGGAATTGGTGAATGTTTTTTCTCCAATTTTTCAGAGAATTTCATTCGCAACCAGATCTAAATTATCTGAACATTTCAAAAGGAAATATTCACAACTCTTCTTACATTTACCATTCCATCGGAGGGAGTTTCGCAACTCTCGAATGTTCATACGTCGTTTTTCCTTACCACGGCAGTATAGATAGTATTTTAACCAATAGGATCGGCGGTCCTGGATGGCTCCCTACTTCCCAAGTCTTCTTCGTCTACAGCTTTGTCTATCAACTTCAATAATCGGCTTTCAGTTCCGTACGCGTGTGAATGCATTCCCCTGTGTTTTTTACACGTTTTAATGGAAAGTCGACTTTCGCGACTCTCGCGTAGACTTGGCAGCTGCGTTTCCGAATTGAAATCTGTGTTTCCGGTGGGGCTTTATTGTGATTTTCACGGAGAAGAAGAATAAGAAGAAGAAGATCCAGACAGACGCTCAATGGCTCCCTTCTTGCTTCGACCGCGACGCGACGTCCTCTGTTTTTCTCTTCTCCTCTGTCAACTCCACTCCTTCCTCGGTCTTAGAGCGATCCATTGATACCATCTGATACCGGCAAGGTGATCAATGATCATAGTGTTGATGTACCGGTCCTCTGCATGTCGGCTGAGGGTGTCTACTGGTCCGGAAAATCCGGAAAGCCCATAAACAGTACTGATTTTTTAGAGACTATCCGGAATTACTGGAAAAGTACGGAAATTCCGCGAAAAAGTCCGGAATTTTTGCCTCATACCACGTGAGTTTTTTGGGACAGCCTGGAAAGTAAGCAATCCTTTGCCCATGAATGCTCATTGCCCAGTGTAGTGTTTGCGAGGTAGATCGGGATTGTGCAGTTAGTAGCTTCGAATTTTGTGAGACAGTGGGGCCCCTTTTAATCCCTCCAATGTTTCCTGGACCGTGGGATGAAACTAAATGTTGCTGTTTTGATTCCTCGAGGCCCCTGCGCCGCGCCGCTTTTGAGACCCTAAGTCTACCACTTATATTTCTACAAATATTTCAGAGTCGTCGGGCCCCTAGTTTCATAGGGGCCTCTTCATCCCTTATGAGGCCCCAGGAACTCCCTGAGTATCCCTGTGAAATTTGAGGATCTAGGGGCCCCTTCATCACTTCTGAGGCCCCAGGAACTCCCTCAGTATCCCCGTGGTTTTTAAATTTGAGTCTCTGGGGGCCCTTTTAGGTCTCCTGAATACACAATTGGGGCCTCAGGAACTCCCTGAGTATCCCTGTTTTCTTTAATCGAAGCTCCAGGGGCCCTTTTAGGTCTCCTGGATACACACTTGGGGACTTGGGGCCCTTTCATCACTTCTGAAGCCCCAGGAACTCCTTGGGTATCCCTGTGTTTTCTAAATTTGAGGATCTCGGGGCCCTTTTAGGTCTCCTGAATACACACTTGGGGCCCCTTCGTCACTTCTGAGGGAACTTCCGGAGTATCCCTGTGTTTTCTACAATTGTGGCTCCAGGGGCCCTGTAGGTCTCCTGGATTCTCACTTGAGGGATCCAATCCCAACCCGTCTCTCCTCGGCGGACACGGGAGTTCTGTTGTTGGAGTTTCGGTGATTCGGTGAAAATTCCGTCCAGTTTTCCCCGGTTTCCACTGTGAGCCGCGGAGCGCGCTCAAAGCGCTGAACGTTTGAACAGCGAACGTAAAGCAGTCAAGGTTAAAGCGACACGGTGTCCCAGCTTTGAGGCTGGGTGCATGACCGTGATTTGCAACCGCGATCGGCAGTGGTCCCGCTCTCGAGCATCCAGCGCCGAGCAAGACGGTGCCGCCACCTGGCGCCCGCCCCGCGAACCGCCGACCGCGGCTTATCGTCACTCCTCCGCCAGCGGTTAGTTGATTCCTGGCCCGCCGAGCGCCGATTTCACTGCGTGCGTGCCTCGACGATCCATCACAACAAATTCAGTCGTTTTCAAATTTTATCGCCCCCTCCCCCCTCTTTCCCGCAGTTTTTCCGAATTCTAAATACTCGTCTCTGTTGTTTTCGCACGTGCGTTTCTGGATCACGCGTAGTTGTTTGTCGAATCAGCCCCACCTCTCTATCTCGGATAACCCCCTTTTCGTCCAGTGGTTTTTCACCCCGTTCATATTTTTCGGCGGCACGTAGCCTTTTGATTGCATCTCAGGTGTTTGGTGACAGTTACCCACCCCGGTCGGAAGTCAACGGATCGCGGATTGCTGGCGATTGGATACAGTGCTCTGTGACTCGGCACCGAGTGTGGATTTTGGAATTGGTTCTGTGT